>NW_012105421.1:1355640-1374374 GCF_000951045.1 Mandrillus leucophaeus
GGCCTCCCATAGTGCTGGGATTACAGGCGTGCACCACCACACTGGGCCTAGAAATTTTCTGTTTTTATTATTTTATTAATCTTAAAAGCATTGATAAGAAATCAGTTTTCCAGAATCATTTCCAATCATGAAAGAAAATTATTTTCTCAATGATATCTTCATGTTTTCTAATTTGTCTTAGCATGTAGCTAGGAAGTTTTTAGATGATGAAGCAGAACTTTCTGAAGAAGATGCAGAATATGTTTCATCAGATGAAAATGATGAGTCAGAAAATGAAGAAGATTCCTCATTACTTGACTTTTTAAATGATGAAACTCAACTTTCACAGGCTATAAATGGTAAATGTTATAATGATCCTTCAGATTTTTTTCAATGTTTGTATGTGCTTATATTTAAATATTTTAATCAGTTTTTAATGAAACTAGACCTTAAAAGTAATTAAATGTGATATGTGCAAAATATTTATTTGGTCATTTTCATTCAAATTCTCTAATACTTGCTTTATTTTAAACTGGTTGTTTATAGGCTTCTGCTAATTTGAATATTTCTTTTCAGATTGACCTGGGTTGCTGAAGTGTGAAATGTTCATTTCACACGTGTTTAGTACCTGCTACATGCCTAGTACTACGTAAGGCATTTAGGAACTGTATATGAATGAACAAAATAGACAAAAAATTTCTTCTTATGAAGCCTACATTCAAATGGAAAGAGACAGTATATATGCTAACTAAATTATTTAGTTTATTGTAAGATAAAAAATTACAGAAAAATAAAAAAGTTGGACAAGATGAGAAAAATTTGGAGTGATTGAGGTTGGGGGTATAAATAACAGACGAGTTGCCATTTTATTATTTTTTAATTTTATTTTTTTAGAGACAGAGTTGCCCAGAGTAGGGTGCAGTGGCGCAGTCATATTTCACTGCAGCCTTGAACTCCTAGACTCAGGAGATTCTCCTGCTTTAGCCTCCTGTAGGACTACAGGCATGTACCACCATGACCAGTTAATTTTTTTGGCCTTTTGTAGAGATGTAATCTCACTATGTTGCTCAGGTTGGTCTCCAACTTCAGACCTCAAGCAGTCCTCTAACCTTGGCCTCCCAAAGTACTGGGTCAATAGCTGTGAGCCACTGCACTCAGCCTAGCTGTGATTTTAAATAAAGCAATTAGGAATAGGCTTCATTGAGAAGGCGACATCATCAGAGACTAGAAGAAGAGAGATTTAGTGATGTAGATTGTTAAGACCAACTGAAATACAAAGCTAAATTTATTAAATTTGCCAAGTAAAGCAGTTTACTTTCGGAAAACAGTGTGTTCATCCAATGCTTGAACAGATCTTACATACAATACATTTAGAGGAGATGGTTCAGATTGACTGTAACAGAAGTGAGAAATATTCTGATTATATCTCTTCAGTATTCTAATCTTTCACAGATCTCATCATTTATTCTGCTTTTGCAGTCTCCGATATTATTTAAAGTGACAAAGTTTCTCAAAGTTTGTGACTTTTAAGAAAAAAGTGTTTAAAGACAGTGTTCTCAGTACTGTCCTTAATGCTGATATAATTTGCAGGATAAGGTTTTATGCCCTCGATGTTCATTAACAGAAGTGGCTTTTGCAGGTTTACAATATAATCCAGTGGAAGAATGTTGATACAAAGACAACAGCCAGTGCAAAGGTCCTGAGTCAGTAGTGTGTCTGGCCTGTTGAAGGAACAGTGTTGTGACTGGAATGAGGGAAAACGGAAGGTAGTAGGAAGATCAGATAAATAGCAGCCAGATCATAATCTGACATAATTTAGTAGAATCTCTGTAGCTTCTATGTTGAGAATGACCTGTAGGGGAACAGAGGTAGACTGAGACCAGTTAGGAGACTGTTGAGGTCCTCCAACCAAGGAATGGTAGTGGCTTCTACCAAGATAGTAGCACTGAGGAGAGTGAGAAAGAGTGAATTCTGGATACATAAAGCTGACGGGATTTTCTGATGGATCAGAAAAAAAGGACGAGTGAGTAAGCTTGAGCAACAAGGATATAGTTGCTGTTATATTATGGGGAAGGCTGCAGATGAAGCAGTTTAGATGGCGATTATAGAGATTTGAAATTCCATTGCAGACACAGTATGTTTGAACTATGTACAGTTTCAAAGCTTTTTTTTTTAAGTACCTCGAAATTCACATTATCTTTTGTTTTTATGTATCATGTCTCAAGTACCTTTCATTATAACTTTTAAAAATGCTAGGCATAAAAAAAAAAACAAGGTGTTTCCCAGGTTTTCCTTAACTGAAAATTATGAAACATACTTTTTATTGGCTGTGGGTTTTAATGTTTTTAGTGCATATTTGCTTTTCTGGCTAGATTTCTTATGTTTTTGTGAAACTTCTGTAAATCTGGTACATTTTTAAGGTCTTTGTATACCTTTGTTTTGAAAGAAAAGTCTGTTTCAATCCTCATTTTCAGAGAGATAGCTAAAGCAGGGAACTTAAGTTGTCCATGATCACTCAACTAGATGATCTGATTTCAAAGGCTAAACTCCTAACTTAATATTTTTCAATAATTGTTTATAGACATCTTTTAATATTTATTGTCTTTGTGTAAAATATTTGCACAAGGTTTGAATCAAGTAAATTTGAAATAGATTGAAGTTAAATACTTCAATCATTGAAATAAATAATTGAAATAAATACTTCAATTATTCATTTAAATAATTTTGCTACTTTGTCTTAAATTCTTATCTTTACACAGATGCTGAAATGAGAGCTGTTTACATGAAATCTTTGCGTAGTCCGATGATGAACAATAAGTACAAAATGATTCATAAGACACATAAAAACATAAACATTTTCTCACAGGTATAAACTATAGAAATATAATGGAGAATTTCTGGATGGTGAGGTTGAAATATGTTCCTGTTAATGAAGCCTCCATTTTGTTTCTAAAACTGGGCTCTCAGAGCTATTTGAGATAATTTCTGCCCAAAGTCAGGAAGCTCAACTAAATGAATTCTCAAGATCCCTTTTTGGCCAGGTATGGTGGCTCACGCCTGTAATCCCAGCACTTTGGGAGGCCAGTGCTGGTAGATCACCTGAGGTCAGGAGTTCAAGACCAGCCTGGCCAACATGGTGAAATCCCATCTCTACTAATAAGACAAAAATTAGCCAGGATGGTGGCACATGCCTGTAATCTCAGCTACTTGGGAGGCTAAGGCAGGAGAATAGCTTGAACCCGGGAGGCAGAGGTTGCAATGAGCCAAGATTGCACCATTGCATTCCAGCCTGCACGACAAGAGTGAAACCCCATTTCAAAAAATAAAAAAAAATCCCTTTTTTGTCCTTGGTTGATAAAATTTATTTTTTTCACAAAAATATTATATTCTGAAAATTATAGGTTATGTCATTTATGGATAACATTTTCTTTTTTTTTTTTTTTTTTTGACGGAGTCTAGCTCTGTCGCCCAGGCTGGAGTGCAGTGGCCGGATCTCAACTCACTGCAAGCTCCGCCTCCCGGGTTCACGCCATTCTGCCTCAGCCTCCCAAGTAGCTGGGACTACAGGCGCCCGCCACTTCGCCCGGCTAGTTTTTTGTATTTTTTAGTAGAGACGGGGTTTCACCCAGTTAGCCAGGATGGTCTCGATCTCCTGACCTCGTGATCCGCCCGTCTCGGCCTTCCAAAGTGCTGGGATTACAGACTTGAGCCACCGCACCCGGCCAAGGATAACATTTTCATATTAGTCATGTTTGTTTATAAATTGCCATGTTCAGCTTGGTAATGTGTACTCTCTGTACTTCCATTGTGCTTATTATATAGCATTTATCATCTATTATTATTGGTTACTTTCTACCTGCTGTTACTAAACCTTAAATTTCTAGATGGTAAATCATTCTTTTCCTTTATTCTCAAACTCATTTTCCTCCACAAAGAATGTACTTGGTATATGTTAATTGAGTAAGTGGCTGAATTAATAAAGTAAATTAAACAAATATTAATGTAGATTTCATGTGCTTCGAAGTATGTTTTAAATACCTGTTAATTGTCTGAAATAAATGTAAAATATTCTTATGTTTTTATTGTAGATTCCTGAACAAGATGAAACCTATTTAGAGGATAGTTTTTGTGTTGATGAGGAGGAGTCTTGCAAAGGCCAATCAAGTGAAGAAGAAGTTTGTGTTGATTTTAACTTAATAACTGATGATTGCTTTGCAAGTAGCAGTAAAAAGTATAAAACCCGACGTGCAGTAATGCTAAAACAAATGAGGGAACAAAACTGTGCACATTCAAAAAAGAAATTATCCAGAATTATTTTACCAGATGATTCAAGTGAGGAGGAGAACAATGTAAATGATAAAAGAGAATCTAATATTGCAGTTAAGCCAAGCACTGTTAAGAAGAACAAACAACAGGACTGTTGTTTAAATTCAGTGCCTTCTGGATCTTCTCTGCAGTCCAAGATGCATTCTAATCCAGTAGTTAATCAATCACCAAAGCAGAGCAAACCGACATCACTTAATTTAAAGGATACAATTTCTGAAGTCTCAGACTTCAAACCTCAAAATCATAATAAAGTCCAGTCTACGACACCACCCTTCACTACTGTTGATTCACAGAAAGACTGTAGAAAATTTCCAGTTCCACAGAAGGTATGGATCAAAGAAAGGAAAAATGTCTTTAGATGGTTACCAGAAGTTTTTCTTTTTCTTTCTTATGTATGTGTTTTGTATTAAATAACTAGGTCAAAGAAAAATTAACAAAAAATTTTTGAAGAAAATGTCTTCAAACAAGAAAACAATACACAAAATTATATGGGCAATTCACAGGATGCTCAGGTTTTAATTTTTTAAATATGTTAATGTTTTGTTAACACTGTGTAAGGAAACTTGATAATTTTATTAAAAGGATGTAGGAAAATAGGGCTTTCTGCAAGGCAAAGTTAATTGAAATTACGTGTTCAGAGCTAGTTCCTTGGCCAGGTGCAGTGTCTCATGCCTGTAATCCCAGCACTCTGGGAGGCCGAGGCAGGTAGATCACTTGAAGTCAGGAGTTCAAGACTAGCCTGGCCAACATGGTGAAATGACATCTCTACTAAAAACACAAAAATTAGCTGGGCATGGTCGTGCATCCCTGTAGTCCCACCTACTTGGGAGGTTGAGGTAGGAGAATCGCTGAAACTTGGGAAGGAGAGGTTGCAGTCAGCCGAGATCGTGCCATTTCACTCCAGCTTGGGTGACAGAGCAAGACTCCATCTCAAAACACACACACAAAAGACCTAGAACTAGTTCCCAGATTAACTTCTCTTCTTCTCAGAAGACTTCGGGTATGTAAGTCTCCTTTTATTGGGTAAAGGAATTTGGGAGTACCAACTGGTTTCCTTCCTTAAAGTTTTCTTCCACTTCCTTCCAGAATGACTGCTAAGTAGTCCAGTTTTACCTTCTCCCTGTTGTGCTGTTTCTAGAAGAATCACTGTAAAACTGTTTCCTGTTTTTAAGAGTTTATAGTTACAGTAATTTTGCTAAATAGGGGTTAAATAAATAATAGGAGCCGTATATATTGATTCATTTGTTTGCCTAACTAGGAGTGAGACTGAAAATACTTATTAAAAATTAATAATTTTTATAATTGACAAATAATTGTATGTATTTATCAAGTAGGACATGTTTTGAAATATGTATACATTGTGGAATGGCTAGATCAAGCTAATTAACATATGTATTACCTCAAATACTTATCATTTTTTGGTTGAGAACACTTAAAATTTACTCTTTCAGTGATTTTCAAGATAAAATACCTTGTAATTGACTATAGTCTTCCTATCTGAAATTTTGTATCATTTGACCAACACCCTCCACCCCAACCTTAACCCCTGTACTAACTACTATTCTACTCTCTGCTTCTACTTCTCTTTATCCCCAAGAAGTTTCATCACACTCTGCCTTAGCCACATGCTTGACAGTGTCCACACAATGGTCCTCATATTTGTGTTTCCAGTTGCAAATTGTCCCCAGTTTTTTTTTTGTGGGAGAGGCATAGTTATTTCTTGAAGGCATTGTTAGGAAAAGATTGACTACATTAAGTCTTTATAATAGACTGGAGAACAAGAAAGTACTTAATTTCTTTGAGTTTCAATATCCTCATCGATAGTATAGAGATTAAAATCCCAAGATGAGTTCTCATTGTGTTGCCTAGGCTGGAGTACAGTGGCTATCCACAGGTGCGATCATAGCTCACTGCTGACTTGAACTCCTGGACTCACGTGATCCTCCTACCTCAGCCTTCTTAGTAGCTGGGACTATAGACATGCTACACCATGCCTGGCAAGATTACTATTTTTGTATAATTCATTGCAATTGGGGTCTGTTATTTGAGAATTATTGTGTTCCTTTGGAAGTATCATGTCCTTGCTTTTTCATATGTGACGTGTCCTTATGTTGATTTCTACACATCTAGTGGGACATTCACCTCATGAAGTTTTATGGAGTAATTTCCCAGGGAAAGACTTATTTGTATAAATGGGTCTTAGGGTGTCAGTTTGGTGGGGTGTGTTGGCCTTGGTTCTAGGTGGATACAGTAGTGTAGTTTCTGTGTAGTTTCTTCAGCTGTAATTCACACTAGTGACATTTGCGACTGTCTCAGTATCCTAGGCTTTTCTCGACAAGACAGAGTCCCTCCTGACCCTGGGTAACTCTATCTGGGCAGTGGAGATGAGGCTACAGAGGCTGGGTGCCTCCACACTGCCCTTCTGGGCTTCAAATTACCATAGATGCCTATTCACCCCCACACCACACTCCAGTGCTCTTTACTTTGAAAAGAGAAATAAGCACTGGTAATCACTAACACTTTAAGCAGTATTTCTACTTTGGTATCTCCTAACTAGAAAATAGATACAGGCTAGTGATACTTTGAAGAGCACTATGAAAAAGGATCAGTAGATCTTAATGGAAAGATGTTTTAAGTTTTCTACTATTAGTGAATAAAATTACATATAGTATAATTCTTATTACTTGAAATTAGGAGGGGAAAGAATTTTTGAGGTAAATTTGAAAAGGCATAAAATAGACTACCCTGACAAAAATCTTCACAGATTAAAAATACTAATATTTGCATTGTCATAAATATTACAAACAGTATTCCTTGTCTTTTATTTGCTTTTTTGTTTTGTGTTTAGTGTTTCTTGCTATATGAAATATAACTTCTTTATGCAGCCTAGATTTTTTTTCTTTGTACTTCCTGACCTTGTTGTCATGTTTAGGAAGCCATACTCTAAGATAACTAAGTACTTTCACTATTTTCTTCTAGTTCTTTAGTGGCCATTTCCTCCTTCATTACATTTATTATTCTTTTTTTAAATTAAATATTGAATATATTTTAGCGATAATTTCTGAATAATTAGGATGTTGATCTTAGTTTATTATGTTAAAATATAGAAAGTCTACCTTAAGTTACAATGTAGAAAGGTAGAGGGAGTATTGCTCCCATCCTTACTATAACAAAGAGCCAGTCATCAGCAAAATCATGTTTTCTTGAAACCATTACAGAGCTAAGGTTGTAGGGCAAACAATTAGGCTGATATTTAAGGAAAAACAGGCCCCTCCAATGAAAAGCTTGCTGATTCATGGCAATCACTGGAACCTATAAAATGTGGTAAAAATAATTCAGCTGACCGGGGGCAGTGGCTTACGCCTATAATCCCACACTTTGAGAGGCCGAGGCAGGGGGATCATTTGAAGTCAGGAGTTTAAGACCAGCCTGGCCAACACGGTGAAACTCCGTCACTACTAAAAATACAAAAAATTAGCCAGACATGGTGGCAGATGCCTGTAGCCCCAGCTATTCAGGAGGCTGCGCCAGGAGAATTGCTTGAAGCTGGGAGGGAGAGGTGCTGCACTCCAGCCTGTGTAACATAGCGAGACTCCATCTCCAAAAAAAGAAAAACGAAACAAAAATAACAAAAAAATTAGCCTGGCATGCTGGTGCATACCTGTAGTCCTAGCTACTCAGCATGCTAAGGTGGAAGGATCACCTGACCCCGGGAGGTTGAGGCTGCAGTGAGCTGTGATCGTGCCACTGCACTCCAGCTTGGGCAACAAAGTGAGACTCTCTAAAAAAAAAATAAAAAAAAAGTTTCAGCTAAAACGTTAGTGAATTACAAAAGGCAATGGACTAGCATGAAAGCTTAGAACCCCTGGGAGTTATAGACACACGGGGAATTTACAGCCACTCATGGGCTCTTCACACACTCATCAGGGATTCACAAAAAAGACTGAGAATAAGAAAAACCCTTTTTCTTAGTACAGTCCTTGGGGAAGAGATAAGCAATTGCTGTGGAAAAGGAACCATGCCTCACCTTGTTCCTTTCCAACTTTCCCCTATGGAACAAAAAGCTTTAAGCTACTGGCGGAAGAGCAGCAAACTGTGTCGCCCTCAGAGCTTAGGTGAAGACTGCAGATCAGGAAGGAAACAAGAAAAATATCCTGTATAACTGGAAGAAGGGCAGGAAAACATCTTAAGCCTAGACAATTAGAGGTCTCTAATAACTGGGAGGGAGAGTAAGATCACTGAGAAATTCCTACCTTCGAGACCTACGGAAACAAGTCCTGCCCAAGACTATGGCTGAACCAGGACAATAGAAAACACCAATTCCACACTCCTAGTGCTCCCTCCCACCAGTCTAGCAAACACCAAGTAACTAGAGCAATCTGCTGATAAGTATGGGAAGAGAACATCTTCGCAAATCCAAAGTTATGAAGATTTTCCTTTATGTTTCCTTGTAAGAGTTTTGTAGTTTTAATTCTTCAGTGTATACCTTTGATTCATTTTGAGTTAACTTTTGTTAATGATGTAAAAGTCCAGCTTTTGTTGGTGGTGATGCATGGCTATCTTGCTTAAAATCAGTTGACCATATATGTGAGGGTTTATTTCTAGACTCATTTCTTTGGCATATGTCTTTTTCTATGCCAGTACCACACTGTCATGATTCCTGTAGCTTTATAGTAAGTTTTGAAGTTGGTAAGTCTGAGTTTTCTAACTTTTTTTTTTTTTTTAAGATTGTTTTAGATATTCAGAGTCCCTTGAAATACATGAAATTTAGTATGGGTTTTCCCATTTCTGTAATATATCCTTTTGGAATTTTGAAAGAGATTGTATTGAATACATAGATCGTTTTGGGTAGTATTGTCATCTTAATAATGTTAAATTTTTCAGTGCATGAAAATGGGATGTCTTTTTATTTATTTTGTTCATGGTCCCAAATTGAAATCTACAAAATAATTTATATTCAACAAATTCCAGGCCAGGCACGGTGGCTCACGCCTGTAATCCCAGCACTTTGGGAGGCCGAAGTGGGTGGATCATCTGAGGTCAGGAGCTCAAGACCAGCCGGACCAACATGGTTTGAAACCCTGTCTCTACTAAAAATATAGAAATTAGCCGGGTGTTGTAGCAGACACCTGTAATCCCAGCTACTTGGGAGGCTGAGGCAGGAGAGTGACTTAAACCCAGTAGGCAGAGGTTGCAGTGAGCTGAGACTGCACCATACAACTCCAGCCTGGACGACTGGAGCAAAACTCCATCTCAAAAAAAAAAAAATTCAGTTTTATTTTTGTGTCCTTCACTGTTTCCTTCCTTGTACAAAGGTAATAATTAAAAATATCTATATACTTCGGCTCGTTTATACATCGTTTGAAATATATAATTAGATGCTTTTATATTTTTAATCTTCCTTAGATAGGTTAGTAAAATATAGTACGTACTTTATCCCGTCTTGATTTTTTTACTTAAAACTATCCTCAGGTTCACTCAATAGTAATATACAGATATATATTCCTCATTACTTTGTGTAGCTACATATACCATTGTATGATTATGTAATTATTTATTCAACATTTCTATATTGATGCATATGTGGGTTGTTTCTAATCTTTTGTTCTTATAATAAATAGCCATGTTTGTATTCTCTTAAATGTTGCCGGTGTAACTTTGGGATTAATTTCTTGGAATTGCTGTAAAAAGTAAATGCATATGTAATGTTGCCAGATATTGCTAACTTCTCTATAGGGTTTGTACTTTTTTTTTTTTTTTTTTTTGAGGCAGAGTCTCGCTCTGTCGCCCAGGCTGGAGTGCAGTGGCTCTGCTCACTGCAGACTCCGCCTCCCACGCCCAGATAATTTTTGTATTTTTAGTCGAGACAGGGTTTCACCATGTTGGCCAGGCTGGTCTCGAACTCCCCGCCTCAAATGATCTACTCGCCTCAGCCACCCAAAGTGCTGGGATTACAGGCGTGAGCCACTGCACCTGGCCCGGTACCATATTATTACTACCAGCATTGTAAAAGAGTTTCTGATTTCTCCAGAACTTTATTAACAGAGAATATTGTCAACCTAGTGAGAGATGGCGTGTCATATAGTTTCAAATTTGTGTTTTTCTTTGCATAGCAAAGTTGAAAGCATCTTTTTTCTTTCAGTTTCATACATTCATATAGCTTGTAAGAGCCATTTGCATTTCTTTTTTGAGAGCACATTTTATTACTTGCTTTTTGTGGATCACACAGATATTGTGTATTCTGGCTACAAGCCTACATGAGGGCTGTAGGACCGGTATGTCGATACCAATTCTGAGATTTTTTCCCTCTCTACCAGATACCAAGATTGACAGCTACTTTTTCCTTTCTGCTTTTATGGAGTAGATTTATTTTTTTATTTGCGCTTATAAAAATGTTTAACCATTTTTGGGGACAGAGGTTCGGACATCTGGCACTGTTTCCCGTGCCCTGTGCCTCTGCAAAAAGAGGAGCTCATGGTTCACAGGATTTGGCAGATTACTTTGGAAAGGAAAGCTGGGTATGTTCTGGCTTAAGTAACTTCCAAAATTCTCACTTCCATGTTGTTTTTGACCTCGGTGTATTTCTTCCTTTCTCGTCAGACCATTTATGTGTTTCTAAGTATTTTTTACAAACATTTTAGTTTTTTAAAACTAAACAGGTTTAGTTGTTTTCAACTGGAGATACTTTCTGGTTATCTAATCTTCCTGTTATTTTTCAAAAATGTCTTGTCTGGTTTCCTTATTCTTCACAATGAACTCTAATCTGCTCTAAAATTATTTCATCTTCCATTCATTTGGTTTTTTTCTCTAGGCTAAAAATTATAATTTTCTTTTTTAACACTTATTTCCTTTCCTGTTCATTTTTAGACTTTCTCCTATTTCTTTACATCCTACTGTTCTTAGCTTTTGTTGTTAATTATAGCTTTATAGTTTTTTGAGGTGTAAGAATAGTGACTTACGTGTTCCTTCATGTATTGTCACTTTGGTCAAATTGAAGGAAGAAAACTGGACGTTCTCAGTACGGAGAATCACCTTTGGACATGAGACACTTATGGCACATTTATGTATTTCACCTGATTGTGACCAGTGTTTTCCACTTTTTCAGGATGGTAGTGCTTTGGAGGATTCTTGCGCTTCAGGGGCATCCTCTTCCAATTCAAGACCACATTTAGCTGGGACACATACTTCTCTTAGACTTCCACAGGAAGGAAAAGAAACCTGTATTCTTGTAGGCGGTCATGAAATAACTTCTGGATTAGAAGTAATTTCTTCCCTAAGAGCAATTCATGGGTTGCAAGTAGAAGTTTGTCCTCTTAATGGCTGTGATTACATCGTGAGTAACCGCATGGTGGTGGAAAGGAGGTCTCAGTCTGAGATGTTAAATAGTATCAATAAGAACAAGCTCATTGAGCAGATCCAGCACCTGCAGAGTATGTTTGAAAGAATATGTGTGATTGTGGAAAAGGACAGAGAAAAAACAGGTTTGTATTTTTAAATATCTTTGTTTATAAGACTGTAAAGGAACTTGACTGTTAACTTAGTTTATTCTTCTATTATTAGGATGTGGGAACTCTTAAAATATAAACACCTGACTGGTGAATGTCATTCTTATTTTCATGCAGCCATAATGGCTTTCATTAGTTATTGTATTTAAATACAGCTTATGAGAACTGAAGGGTTGGAAATTGAAGGCAAGTCTGCCAAACATAAGACTGTTTCAGGAACCCACGAAGAATGAGGGCCTTAAATAAGGCAGCAATGGGGAGGAGTAGTAGTATTTGGGAGATGTTTAAGGAGTCAGGATTAGCAAGAGTTGGTGGGAGGAGTTGAGAATTACTGAGTTGACCAACTTCTTGGTTATTGGGCAGTTAAATACTGGTACTGTTTATTGCAATTATGAATATAATGGAAGCAACAGATAAGAGGGACAAGGAAAGTTCAATTTTGAACACATTAAGATCGAGTTCTCAGTGGGTCACTGAAGTGGGTGCCTAGGATGCATTTGGAAGTGCAGGATTGGAGCTTCAGGTAGGTTATTTCTGCAGTAATTATTCAATTGTATGGCGAGCCCTCAAGAACAGTGAAAAGATCATGAGATACGGAATCAGAAGACACACCGTTTCTATGGTTTCTCTATGAGACATTGCACTGACAAGTCACTCCCTCTGAGGAACTAATAATACGCTTGTCCTAGTCATCTTGTGATATTATGAGAACTAAGTAAAATCATGTAGTTGTGAAAGCCACTGCAGAAGAATTGAACATTTATACTTTTGGTAATAGTGTAGTTTATGCAAAACATTGGTGTGGGAATTCGGCAGCTTTTTCATCCCCATTTTGTCATTGGTGAACCATGTGGCCTTAGATAAGTCATTTTATCTTTTGGTTACCCAATTTTTTTTTTCCTTTCTTTTTGAGACAGAGTCTCGCTCTGTCACTCAGGCTGGAGTGCACTGGCACGATCTCAGCTCACTGCAACCTCCACCTCCCAGGTTCAAGCAATTCTCTTGCCATAGCCTCCTGAGTAGCTGGGATTACTGGCATGTGCCACCATGCCCAGCTAATTTTTGTGTTTTTAGTAGAGACGGAGTTTCACCATGTTGGTCAAACTGGTCTCGAACTCTGGACCTCAGGTGATCTGCCAGCCTTGGCATTCCAAAGTGCTGGAATTCCAGGCATGAGCCACCGTGCCCAGCCTTTTTTTTTTTTTTTCTTTTGAGGCAGAGTCTCGCTCTATCACCCAGGCTGGAGTGCAGTGGTGCAATCTCGGCTCACTGCAACCTCTGCTTCTTGGGTTCAGGTGAATCTCCTGCCTGAGCCTCCTGAGTAGCTGGGACTACAGACGTGTGCCACCACGCTCAACTAATTTTTTTTTTTGTATTTTTTGTAGAGATGAGGTTTCACCATGTTGGCCAGGATGGTCTCGATCTCTCGACCTTGTGATCTGCCTACCTCGGTCTCCCAAAGTGCTAGGATTATATGTGTGAGCCACCGTGCCCAGCCCCAGCCTCTTTTTAATTTGAAAAGTCAGGGATAAAGGAAATAGATTTGGAGTAGACAGGAAAGTAACATGGCAAAGGTTATAGAAAAGTATCGAGGGCCATGATAGGGAATACCAATAAAAGGATTTAAGTAGAATATGGAATAGAAAATGAACAAGAAAGGGTAGGGAACTAATTGGCAAGATGACATTAAAATGGGTGTACAGGCTAATTGTTGAGTGATTCTTTGGAATAAATACATAAGATAATTTTATATCACTTAAACCAGTACTTAATGCGCCCTTCCTCAGAGCTAGCATGAAAAATTAGAGATGAGTAATACAATCTTGGCCTTCAGGAGTGAATTATGTAGGAATATAAGCTCTTCCTTATTCACCTTTCTATGTTGATTCCAGCTCAAGGTGCTCATAGTTATCCCTATTTTCTTTCTCAGATATTTGAGAAACATTAGTTGTAGGGTTTCTCATTAGCAGAATGTGGCACTAGTTTGCCAATGGTGTAGATCTTGGGATTTTAATAAAATAAAGTATATTAATGATTCTACTTGATATTAGTTGCTAAAGTTTGCCTTTCCCTAAATATAAATGTTTAGGAGACGCATCAAGGATGTTTAGGAGAACAAAAAGCTATGACAGCCTGCTGACTACCTTAATTGGCGCTGGAATCCGAATTCTTTTCAGTTCCTGCCAAGAAGAAACTGCAGATTTGCTAAAGGAACTGTCTTTAGTGGAACAAAGAAAGAATGTTGGTATTCATGTTCCAACAGTGGTGAATAGTAGTAAAAGTGAGGCACTCCAGTTTTATTTAAGTATTCCTAATATAAGTTATATAACTGCATTAAATATGTGTCACCAGTTTTCATCTGTGAAAAGGATGGCTAACAGGTATGTCTGTTGTAATATTTTTAAATGATTACTTTTAAAAGATTCTTAAAAGCATTCCATAGAAGTTTAACGTTAAAAAAATTTAAGAGGCATCGTGCCTGTTAGATTTTATTCAGTAAACATTTTTTGCCTGCCAACATATATTAGTTACTATATGAAGCTGAGGGACATTAATCGAAAAAAAGAAAAAATAGGTGTAGGGATTTCCTTTGAGAACCTTAGAGCTCTGTGGAGAGACAATAAATAGCAGTTACCTTTGACCTTGCAATCTAACATTTCTGGGCTGTTCAGTTCTGTAACAAGAAAAATGAGCATTTATATTGCTTGAAGAGGGAGATTTTAGAATGTAGTTCATTTTAATTAAAGGCCTACATCAGATACTGTCTTAGCTCATGCTGCAATGCTAAAATACCATAAACTGGGTAATTTATAAATGACAGAAGTTTATTTCTGCCAGTTCTGGATACTGGAAGTCTGAGATATGGCTGGGTTCTGGAGAGAGTTTTGTACTGAGTCACAGACTACTGCCTTCTCATTGTATCCTCACATGGCAGAAATAGAGCTAGCTAGCTCTTTGACCTCTTCTTATAAGTGCACGAGGATATCCACCTTTATCAACTAATTCTCGAAGTTGCCTCTTCCAAATACCATTACATTGGGATTAGGGCTTCAACATATGAATTTTGGGGAACACAAAAACATTCAGTTCATTGAAGATATTGGAATTGTTTTTCTAGATAATTTTAAGGAAAGGAACCAAGTAGCTGTTTTATCCAAACTAATTTTCAAGACATCAGCTGGACCGATAATGCTTGAGATGATTTCCTTAAAGGCTACTGTGTTTGGTGTTCTTTAGGTAATATTACATTTTATAAAAGCCAAAAGTCCTAGTGTAATGATTTTGTCTCATTTATTTTTCAGCACACCTCAAGAAATCTCCATGTATGCACAAGTAACTCATCAGAAGGCTGAGGAGATCTATAGATATATTCACTATGTATTTGACATACAAATGTTACCAAATGATCTTAACCAAGATAGACTGAAATCTGATGCATAATCAAGCTGCTCAAGATGGGGTTTTCAAAGAACTCTCACAATATTAAACGCACTTCAATAATCGTTGTTTTCTGATTATGTTTATTTGTAAATAGAATATTTCCTTAAATATATTTTATATTGTATATATTTTTATTTATATAGATTATATAAATTATTAAAAAACAAAAATCTGATGTTTGCTGATCATTTTGACTAGATTATGAAACTAATTTTTTTTATTAAAAGAAGGTTTATTAAAAGTGTTACTAAGGATAGTTTAAGAAAGTAAAAGCTAAGCTAGAGATATACTTTGGAATGTTTCCCAAGGTTAAAGTTGTACTGTTGTGATAAATAGTAAAGTCGATATGTCTAACTATAGCCAACTTGTTGATTTTTCCCATGTGTAGATAGTATACTTTAAGTGTACCGATTCTAAATATGTGTACTTGGTAAGTTGTGGGTGATGGGTGGTTGTGAGATAAATGACCCAGTAACTAGGAAAGTAGAAAACTTAACTGAATGTTTATCTGACCAGAGGTGTGTCCCAGTTAAGTACTGTCAAATCTGTTAATATGAACTCTTAATATGGTTTGGCTGTCCCCAACCAAAATCTCATCTTGACTTGTAATCTGAATTATAATCCCCATATGTTGGGGAGGGACCTCCTGGAAGGTGATTAGATCATGGGGGCGGTTCCCCCATGCTGTTCTAGTGATAGTTTTCAGAGGATCTGATGGTTTTATAAGGAGCTTTTCCTCTGTTCACTCTGCAGTTCTCACGCCTAGTGCCATGTGGAAAAGGAAACGTTGGCTTCCCCTCCACCGTGATTGTAAGTTTCCTGAGGCCTCCCCAGCCATGCAGGACTGTGAGTCAATTAAAATCTTTTCCTTATAAATTTCCCAGTCTTGGGTTATTTCTTCATAGCAGTGTGAGAATAGACTAATACAAACTCCCAGCTACCTTACTCTTTTTTGTTGCTGAAATATATTCAAGGTGGTATATTGGTTTGGACTTAGAAAGTTTCTTTTTAATATAAATTACTGAATTCAGGCCCATTATGTTGACCACATTACATTTACTGTTTTGATCCATTCTGTTGTCTGTGATGACATTAAGAAGGCTTTGCTTGGGGCCTGGCACGGTGGCTCACGCCTGTAATCCTGGGCAGATCACGAGGTCAGGAGGTCGAGACCATCCAGGCTAACACGATGAAACCCTGTCTCTACTAAAAATACAAAAAAATTAGCCGGGTGTGGTGGCAGGCACCTCTAGTCCTAGCTACTTGGGAGGCTGAGGCAGGAGAATGGCGTGAAACTGGGAGGGGGAGCTTGCAGTGAGCCGAGATCGCATCACTGCACTCCAGCCTGGGCGACAGAGTCAGACTCTATCTCAAAAACAAAAACAAAAAAAGAAGGCTTTGCTTGTATCTGCAATATATATGACATCTTTCTTCTAGTCAGTCTAGTACTAAAGCAGCCTTTAATTATGTGAGTCCTTTATTCTCTGCCTCATTTTTACCCCTATTACATTGTTGGGTACTTGAACCAGCCTCACCGCAGAGCTTTCCTCACCTTAAGTCTGGCAGGGACTTCAGAGCTCATGTAATTCAAATCACTTCTCTTCCCTTTCTTACCAAATGATAAAAGTGATGCCCAGAAACAAGTGACTTATTCAAGTTTAGGCTGGCAAATCTAGAAGCAGAACCCAGAAACTAGATATGATTCTCTTTCACTCTATGGTGTTGATAAAAGGGGACAAAAAAGTTATTCTGCTTAGCTCCTTTGAGATAGTATCAACTCTCAACTTGTCTGAAAGCAGCTGACTTCTTATGTCTGCTGCTCAATAATTCTGTCAAAACCAGAGAGAGGAAACACTGTAAGTTATTGCCTAGTGTGCAGTTATCAATTTTCTGTAACTGGACTTTTTGAGTATTTCTCCTTTAGTAGTGAGCACAATGCTAAGCTTTGACAGGAGGAAAGGAGCCTTTCTCCTTCCACTGTGCTACATCTTCATGCATCATGCTGCTGCTACATTGTCAGCAGGGACTGTGGGTAGGGGCATCTGGTGGTGCTTTGCCCCAGCTGCATGCCAGAATCATGGAGTCCCTCAACCTCAGAGATACCACATGCTCAGACTCAGCTGTGTGTGTACCCATCAGACAAAAAAAATTACGTACATTAACATGGTGTTACAGACATAACCTAGAGGATTTCATTTATTTATGCTTTCTGTGTGGAGAGCTCTATCCATATTTAGGCTTGCAATAGCCTCCTCCTATACTCTCATTGGTAGCCATTAACCATTGATTATCCATCTTATTATTTAAGTCCTTAAGGTCTTTTTCTTTTCCACTTTTAAGTCTCCTTTGGAGGTTACTTACCTTAAACTTTATTATTAGTTCATCTTATGACCTGATAGAAATGGGACAAACCAGGTACCTGGCAGGTGAGATACCTTAGAATAGGGAAGGCGCTGAAGGAGTTCTGATAGGACAAGGGAATATATAGGCAGTAGGGGTCAGACTCTTGATTTGAGTCAAGTTTATGCCATTTCAATTACCTTTTTACTTTTTGTTAAGGGATTTAACCACCTTCTTAACTCCTAAAACACTATCCATTAACTCCAGCAGTATAGTATTAGATCAAGTATTGGCAACTCAAGTAATACAACAGCATTTTTTTTTTGGCCACTCCAAAATAAACCTTTCTTTTGATCCATCCTATATCCACCAACGGTCTTTATGGCAGAAATAATCATAGTAGTTTAAAGAATAATCTTAGTCCAATTGCACTGTTCTTTTTACAGTGTTTCCTTGAGTCCTATAATTATACAACTGCTGATTATTACTATTTTATTTTATTTACTTATTTTAAGAGGAGTCTTTTTCTCTTGCCCAGGCTAGACTGCAGTGGCTAGTTGCAGGCATGATCATAGCACACTTCAGCCTTGAACTCCTAGGCTCAAGCAATCCTCCTTCCTCAGCCTCCCAGGTAGTTGAAACTACAGGTATATGACACCAGGCCTGCTCTGACCAAAACACTTAAGAAACAAGAAAACATTCTTTTTTTTTTTTTTTTTTTTGAGGAAACTTAAAACAGGACCACTCATGATTTGTTTTTATTTCTATCACCCAGTAATTAGTAACAAACAAAAAACAAGAAACAAATATTATAAAAGCAAACTAACTTTATTTGAATAATCTAAATAGAGAACAAAGGTAGATGAATGTGTAGCCAGAAGGAAAATATCCTATATGTCAAGTTTCAAAACATAATAAGCGAAAATAAGTTTATTTCTAAATGAAATTTCAGTGAAAGAAAAAGGATGTTTATTATGACATAATATATTGATTACTAATGGTGGATCTATTAACTGTCTAATCTAGTCAAAATATTTAAGCTGTATCTGCATATGTAAATAACACTTAAAAATTAGAGAACAAAATAGTAAATAATTATTTAGTAAAATAATTAGTAAAATAAAATAAATATCTAGTAAAATA
>NW_012105421.1:1375164-1392836 GCF_000951045.1 Mandrillus leucophaeus
AGCCACAAAAGAAAGCTGTAAGTATATTACCTGTCTTAAGTGGGGTTCTCCTTCTTGGTGTTGGAGTTGAGAAATCAGTTTCAACCTATAAAAGAGTTACTATTAATAGCTAAATGGTACCTCTTGGTGAAATCTACCTCAAATCTAGACAAAATTAAGCATGCTTATCCCCAGGTTACTTTGAACTATAGGTTACTATGCCTATAACAACATTTAATCACATTATAATTATCTGTGAAATGCCTAATTCTCTTTTGGGTTTATTCAGGGCAAGAACCATGACTTACTCAATGTTGTTTCCCACTGCTGGCAAACACTACTCATAAGAAATAACTATAAACTAATGCTATAGCAGTTAAAGGATAGTCTATGGGCCTCCAAAAGTTGCGAAAATGTACTAAGTAATTAGGTAATGAAAATACTGGTTTAGTAAACGTAAAATATAAACAAAATGTATCATGATTATATATAGTAATTATAATTACAATACTATACTATTACAGTATAGTAATTACTATACAGAATAGTAATTACTGTATTTTACCTACAGTCTGTTAATTTAACAGTACAATGTTTTGTACTAGCAGAATTTTAATTCTCTGTACTTGAAATTCTTGGCTAAAATGGTAATGTAAATGGCAAGTTTGAAGTACATGCTCACACACATTACAATGCTTATCAAACTATTGACCATGGCTGGCAATCATTAAATCTTTTAAAAATAAAAAGTAACAGAATAAAAAATATAATAGCCCCTATACTAAGAGTAAGTACTGTTTGAAGAAATTTTTGAGATACAAATTCATGCTCACAGACTGTGATATAAATGTATTTTTTTCTGACATGAGGTAAAACACTGTATTATATCATTTAGCCCTCAAAATCATTTGGTAACATAAATCAATATAATCATGATCCCCATTATCATACCACACATGAATAAAATGATACTAGAAAGCTTAAGTAACTTGCTCAGTGTCATAAAGCAAGGGACTCAAGGGGGTTCCCATAAGTTACCATTCTCTGAGATTAGCTACTTACTTTGACGAGAAATTTGAGATGAAATACTTTTTTCAGAATCCTAGTACTTATATCTGATTGATAATCAGTTATTGCAATTAAAATCAGAAAATTAAAAATTTAAAAAGTAATTCAAGGGGATAAAGGATTGTCCTAATCTTTTCTCTGAGGGATACAGATCATTCTATTAAGGCATCTTTTAGTTAAAAATTTTTCTGTAGTTGGATTTTAAATGTTAGAATGTAAAAAAATAAAAAATAAAAAAATAAAATTAAGTAGCTACATCTGAAAAACACTTGAAACCATTTTAAAGCTACATAGGATTAGATGAAATGTCTTATTTTATGAGAATCATGACTCAGTCTGAATTATTCTTTAATCCTTGAACAGATAAGCTTTTGTGTTTTGCCTGAAATATCCTTCCCAGACCTGTGTATATTTTTACCACCCTTCATTTCCCAAAAATGAAAGTTTTTACCCATTTTCTCCTTGCTCCAATGTTTCAGTCTATGTAATGCCATCTGTAATCCTACAGTACTTATGTACTTACCTCATTCATGGCTTCATTATTGTAACTTATTACATTATAATCACTTTAGGGACAGGGACTGTCACATCACTTATAACTACCACAGTTTATCATATATTAAAGTTGTTTCATAGATATGTGTTGGATAAAGAAAAATACTTACTAATTTTTTCTTGATGTTGCCCCAGACAATACCACCATTACTTTTATGATATTTTTGCATACGAAAAACATATTTATCACAATCATTCCTGTTTGAATACAAAATAATTTTAAGTCAACAATATTTTTAAGTCAGCTTAATAATTTTTCAGTTAACTGTCATACTTTTAACCACAGATTGAACAACAATTGCCTAAATTAATTTCAAATGTATTTCTTTTTTTGAAACAGGGTCTCACTCTGTCGCCCAGGCTGGAGTGCAGTAACATGATAATGGCTCACTGTAGCCTCAGCCTCCTGGGCTCACGTGATCCTCCCAACTCAGCCTCCCACGTAGCTTGGACTACAGGCACGTGCCATCACGCCTGGCTAATCTTTGTATTTTTCTTAAGAGACAGGGTTTCGCCACATTGCCCAGGCTGCTCTTGAACTCCTGAGCTCATCAAGCAATCTGCCCTCCTGGGCCTCCCAAAGTGTTGGGATAACAGGCATGAGCCACCATGCCTGACCTCAAATGTATTTCCATCTTTAAAAAGTACATTCTGTATTTTAAAGAGGACAATACAATGTGCCTATGGAGATGGGCAAAAAGCTCAAACATTTTAAAGGAAATACTGAATAAGACTATTTTGGGAAATTATGCTTTGCTTACTGTTCATTGTACCATCTACGCTCTTTCCAGTATCTTGCTGCCTCTCTTCATTTTCCAAAACTCCCACTGAGACCTCTGGTCCTTGGACTCCCTTTTGCTGTACCATTGTTCACTTCCTTCCCTATACTAATTGAATCTCAGTTTATTCACTTTAAAGATATGCCTGGTGATTGAAAACTCTCAATTTTTCCAACTGTGCAGGGTTTCCAATCCAGCTCATCAAGCCTTTTATTTCTACAAAACTTTATCTTTCTTGAATTCCCCATACCAACCACCAAATTTTTTGTTGTTGTTTTTTTCATTTCCTTTACCTTATCTCTTCCCTTACAAGTAAATAGGCTTGACTCATAACTGACGAGATTAAAAGCCAAGTAGAATGGTTGGTTGTTTTTAATTCCTTAAACCCACAATTCCTAATCCCACTTATGACAGTTAATACCAGCTGAACACCCATTTCCATACTCTCCCTTGGCTCTAAGATCTTACATACCTGAGTATCCTGTTCTTTATGACTATTTGGGAACAACCTTAAAGTTGACATGTAGAAATGTGACTGTATTAAGATACTTATCTGAATCAAACACTGCTGTATAGCAATGAATAGACCTCATCAGGTATTAGCAAACTGCTTAACAAATGAACAGGTGCGATCCCAGCACTTTGGGAGGCTGAGGCTGGTGGATTACCTGAGGTCAGGAGTTCAAGACCAGCCTGGACAACATGGTGAAACCCCATCTCTACTAAAAATACAAAAATTAGCTGGGCACGGTGGCATGTGCCTGTAATCCCAGCTACTTGGAAGGCTGAGGCATGAGAATTGCTTGAACCTGGTAGATGGAGGTGGTAGTGAGCCGAGATCATGCCACTGCTCTCCAACATGAGCAACTCCATCTCAAAAACAAAAAACAAATGAACAGGCCTAGCCACTTGTTCAGGATCAGCAACTGGTAGATCTATTGTCAAAGAGATGTCTCTGAAGACAAAGAGTTTTTCACTTCTGAAGTGATACAACTGTTTGATTACTTAAAACTGTTATGAAAAGTTCATCAATTACTAGAGATAGTAAAGTAAAAGATAGTGAAGAAGCCTAAGAAAATCTTTTTTTTTTTGGCCGGGCACGGTGGCTCAAGCCTGTATTCCCAGCACTTTGGGAGGCCGAGACGGGCGGATCACGAGGTCAGAAGATCGAGACCATCCTGGCTAACACGGTGAAACCCCGTCTCTACTAAAAAATACAAAAAACTAGCCGGGCGAGGTGGTGGGCGCCCGTAGTCCCAGCTACTCGGGAGGCTGAGGCAGGAGAATGGTGTAAACCCGGGAGGCGGAGCTTGCGGTAAGCTGAGATCCGGCCACTGCACTCCAGCCTGGGCGACAAAGCGAGACTCCGTCTCAAAAAAAAAAAAAAAAATCTTTTTTTTAAGAAAAAGTTTTAGACAATATAGATACATGACATAAGTGAGTCTATCGGATTTCCTTAATTGTAAAAGTGATGTAAATGGACAGAAAATATCCCCCAAAACAAAAAACAAAAACTCACAATCCACACTGGTGTCATTCTATAACCTAGAAATAATGGCTGGTGATGTGTAAGTTAAGAAATTTCCTTCCTTATGAATTTGTTACATAAAATTGGGATCATACTGAATGTAGTTTTCCTAGCTTTAAAAAACTACTATCCACTGGATATTTTTCTGTCATTAAACATTCTTGAAGACATGATTTGTTTCATACTCCATTATATGGATAAATCTTAATTTATAACTTTCCTTATTTTTGGATGTTTTGGTCATTCTCAAACTTTCAGTATTATGTTTTATGGTGAACATCTTTGTTCATATAAATACATGCCTGTCCAAATCTCATATTTCCTTAAAGTGTCTAATAAAATTCAATGGCCAAAAGGATGAATTTTTTTTTTTTTTTGAGACGGAGTCTCGCACTGTCACCCAGGCTGGAGTGCAATGGCGTGATCTCGGCTCACTGCAACCTCCACCTCCTAGGTTCACACGATTCTCCTGCCTCAGCCTCCTTGGTAGGTAGGATTACAGGCGCACACCACCACACCTGGCTAATTTTTTGTATTTTTAGTAGAGACAGGGTTTCACTATGTTGGCCAGACTGGTCTCAAACTTCTGACCTCATGATCCATCGGCCTCAGCCTCCCAAAGTGTTGGGATTATAGGTGTGAGCTACCGTGCCGGCCAAGGATGAATATTTTAAGGCTTTTGATGATTTGGTCAAAGTGCTTATCAAAAAGTTTGTCCAAAATTGTATTCTCAATATGCTCTCACCTGCACTAAATACTAAAATAAAAAATAACTTTTAGATGCCTAGGAAAATTATATTTTTATCCAATAAGTGCAAATTAAAATTTTAGCAGGCTTCCTGAGAGTACTGAATAGTTTTTTCTCAGTCATTATTATCTTGCTTCTGCCTCTCATTCTGTGGAAATTGCTCTAAGATCAGCAATAGCCTCTTACTCTCCAAATGGAATAGCCTATTTTCAGGCCTCATTCTTACTACTTTCCATCTTTTTTTGGTGAAATTTTATTGTTAGTCACCCCTACTTTTTTCTTAATTTTATTTATGTATATGTTTCAAATTGTTCCTGTATTCACATGGTTCAAAATTCAAAAGCCCCCCTCTCCTTCCTCTAGCTACCTTAGTTCTCCCTAAAGATCACTAATGTTTTGGTTTCTTATGCATCCTTTTAGAAATACTTAATCTAATAAAAGCAATTATATACATACACACAAGTATATACATATGTGCATACACACATATAGGTTCTATTTACACAAACAGTATATTATTCACTACATCTACCTTTTTCTCATTTAATGTATCTTAGGCATTTTATCATAACAGCCATAAAAAATATCTTCATTAATTCCTTTTTTTTTTTTCTGAGACAGGATCCCACTCTGTTTTCCAGGCTAGAGTGCAACTGTTGCAATCACAGCTCACTGCAGCCTAGACCTCTGGGACTCAAGCAATCCTTCTACATCAGCCTCCCTAGTAGCTGGGACCACAGGCTTTCCTCACTGCATCCTGCTAACTTTTTTTTTTTCTTTTGGTAGAAATGGGGTCTTCCTATGTTGCCCATGCTGGTCTTAAACTCCTGGGCTCAAGTGATCCTCCCACCTCAGCCTCCCAAAGTGTTGGGATTACAGGCTTCAGCCACTGTACCTGGCTCTTCATTAATTTCTATGACTACATAATGGACGAGGATTCATTTAATTAGTCCCTACTGATAGATTTTTGAGGTACTGCAATTTAAACAATGCTACCATGAATAAGCTGTACATTCACAATTCTGTAAGTAAACTTCCTAAGTCAAAGGGTATGTGCATTTATAATTTTGATACTTACAAATTGTTGCTGCAAAGATCGCACTAATTTACCTTCTCACTAGCAATGCACGAAAATTAACAATGCATTCCTTGTTAATTTGTAGGAATGCTGTATATATTACAGAAATTAGCCTTTTGCCTGTGACAAGCTGCATATATTCTTTTCTCAGGTTGTCTTTTGTTTGTAGTGGTTGGTACCAGGTAAAATTTGTTAAACATTTTTATACAGTTGACTTTATTCATCTTTTCATTAATGGCTTGTAGGTTTTATATTAGAGTTAGAAAGACCATCACTAATCTGCTATTATAAAATAATTCTCCAAGGTTTCTTTAGTTTTTTTTTTTTTTTTTTTAATTTTTTACAGGTAAAAACCTTGATCCATTTTGAATTGATCCAGAAGTAAATGTGGATTATATCACAGTGCTATTTATTGAATAGAACCCTGACTTGATGAAATTGTCCATCCTTAACTTCTAGAAACTATACATTCTTGATTTTTTAAATAATGACTCTTCCCATTACTGGCATCTATGGTCCTTATGAAATGTTTAAATGTTCCTCACTACTCTGATGCAGAGAATTAAAATATCATATGCATGAATATTTACCTATTTATAGAAGCTAGCATGCCAGGACTGACATGCTGACATTGAGGAGTTTTTACCAATGGAAAGATAACTGATGATGGAGTTGTTGGATTTTTGTCCATATTTGGCAGAATATCATCATCATCTTCACTGTCCTGGAAACTTGGCAACTAGAAAACAAGTAGTTATTATCAGTAGACACCCCATAAAATGTATTTTCTCATTATCACAAAATAGTTTTTGGAGGACTGATAGGTTGGTTCTCCTTCTTATAACTTTTCAAGTTAGATAATTAAAAACAATAGTAGGTAGAGGAGTAGAGGCTAGAGGAACTCCATTTTAGATGCTAATTCACCATGCTGACTTCTGATTAAACCCGGTTCTGGAAATGCCTCTAAGATTTCTACTTCCATGTACTTACCAGAAATTTTGTCCTTAGGTCAAAACAACCTTGGTGTTACCGTAAACACATACTTACCATAAATCCGTCCCTTAGGCAAATTCCCTATGGTATATAAACCCTGGGTCTGGGGTGATAACAGTGCATAAATCCACCATCTTGTGGCCACCCAAGAGATGGCTTCTGCTCAAAAGTCTCTATTAAATGTTTATGAGAAACTGTATTTGTCACCCTCTTTATTCAGCCTGTAACCGAGTAGTGTGGCTTCAAACCAGGTTTTAAAACTTTTTTATTCCTTTCTCCCCAATTCTGAGATACAACTTTGAGATAAACTGCATATGTGTTTCCATTCATCTTGAAATACAGCCTCAAAATGTGAACCTCCATTCCCTTTCTTTACCCATTCTATGCTCCCATGCCTTATGCACATGTATTTACCTAGACACTTTTTAAGTGCACACCATACTCGTTTATCTGGTCATATATTTCCTTAGAAGTTTCAGGGGCTGGATCCTGGCACAAACTGGATACTTTAATAATTCTCTCCCCAGTCAAGGCCAAAACTCACTCCCATCTAGAAATTTACTGCAAGATTTACTACAATTAATTTGTAACCTAGTTGGGCCCAGGATGGTGCTGGCCCCTTCACCAAATGGAATAATATTTCAAGATAAGCTGTTGAAGCACACTGAGCCACCTGACACCTCCTAACCCCTCCTCTCCTGCATTCCAAACCATTCTCTCTTTAAAAACTCCTATGTTCACTCCACAAATTGAAGACTGGAATTTTTGGAATTTCACCCACACTTCCCTTTGCTGGCACAGATAATAAAACTCTGTCACACCTTGCTCTTGTTATATTGTCTTCTTTTCACAAGCGGCGAGTAGTTGGACTCCTATGCTGGTTACAATTTTTGGTGGCCCATACAGGGAGCCCTGTGTATTCACAGGAGGCTCCAGACCCACCTATCTGATCTTCTGTTAGATGGGGCCATGGAGCCACCTGTGAGTGCCAGCTGCTCGTGGCTAGCTGACCCCGTAGAAAGAACATTAGGGGAGCTTCCAACAGCTGCCAATGTGCCTTTGTCTTGCGGAACCTCCTTTTCTCTTTGTCACAGCATCTGCTGCTTCCAAAGCTTCACTGATACAAAGAGAGTGTGACATTTTGAAGAAGTCGACAAACGTTGGAACTGGGTGAGCTGCTGATGTGCACCTAGCCTCCCTCTGACTCTTTTCAGGGTGTTGCTGGGTCTCTGCTCTGTTTAGACTTAGCTGTTGGTGTCACCATTTGGCCATTTTTATGCATTTGTATTTGTGGCACCCTCAGGGCTTTGTTCACATTGGACTCAGTCCCCTGGTGGGGGCTGTTTGAAACTGAGGCAAGGAGTTTGGAACTCTACCCAGTCCTCTTAACTGGGGATTTGTTTGGAGGCAGTGCACCATTTGTTTGCACATGTAGGTGTATAATTTTAATGTGTGTATGGGCCCTAATCTCTCTCTCTTCCTCCATCTTTTCTATTCCTCCCAGCTCCATCCCACTGACTACGTTGGAAACAAGCCATCAAGCCTAACCTCCCCTGGGCTTGAAACAGCTCTGGGTTGGAAACAAGCCTAACCTCCCCTGGGCCATAAACACCATTAGCTTCCTCCAGCTGGAAACAGCTAACCTTGACTGGTGACTTGTGGAAGTGGGAATGTTATAGCAGGTAGCTAGTCAGGGATAAGCAGGGAATGAGCAGGCCTCCCCATCCCCTACCAGGAATGTTGTTAGGCAACCATCCTATGATGGTCAGGTGGTTGTTAACTGTGTCTCTAAAATAATAATTAATCGCAGCCAGCACCAGGGAAAGGCAATCTCTCAATAAACAGAAACACCTAAAATTGGTGATGAGCAGCTTCCTGATAAGATCTCAGAAGCTGTGCGAGTGGGTTCAAGCATGTGCATTAAGAGGCAAAATGGAGGAGTTTAACTGGTATATGACCTCCTACGGACATTCGACTGGTAAGGGAAGAAAGCCTCAAGTGAGCCTGTGTGCAAATCCAGTAAACACACTGTAACTTGCTCCCCTCCCAAGTGCTAGCACACCACTGGGCATGCAGACAGCCCACCCCAAAGTCAGAATCAGGAGAGAAGGAACACAAGACCCCCAGAAGCATGCCAACATATAAAACCCCAAGTCACAAAGTTAAACCATCCTTCAAGTCACCTGCTTGGCCCTCTTTTGAGAGTACTTTCCTTCCTTTGGTTCCTGCTTTAAAGTTTTTTAATAAACTTTCATTCCTGCACTAAAACTTGCCTTGGTTTCTCCTTCTGCCTTATGTTTCCTTGGTCAAATTCTCTGTTTAAAAAATTTTCATAATTATTAAAAAAAAAAAATGGAGACGGAGTCTCCCTATATTGCCCAGGCTGGTCTTAAGCTCTTGGGCTCAAGGGATCCTCCTACCTTGGCCTCCCAAAGTGCTGGGACTACAGGCATAAGCCACCACACCTGGCCAGAATTCTTTCTTCTGAGGAGGTAAGAATTGTGGTTTCTGCAGACCCGTATGGATTCGCTGCCAGTAACAGAAGGGATTCATCCTACACTATATAGGTCTAAGGTGCTGAGGCTCTCCCTGACAGAAGATAAACAAGAATGATGGGGGTCTGCTGATTGCACAGGTTTAGGCTGTGTCTGCTAGAAATTTTAAGGTCAAGGAACAAGGACAAGGACAGAGCCTTAGCCTTTAAAAGACTTAATTTCTCTTGTGTAAAACAGAGATAATAACACCTATTTCTAAAGGTTATGCAGACCAGAGGTCAGCAAATGTTTTCCGTAAAGAATCAGATAGTGAATATTTTAGGTTTCGTGGTCCAGTCTCTGTTCTAACTACTCAACTCTGCACTGTAGCATGAAAGCAAGCATAGACAATATGCAAACAAATCTGACCTTTCGTATCAACAGAACAAAACAAAACAAAACAAAATTCACTTACTATTATGCTTAGCCCTCAGTAGGAACTCAAGCAGTGTTAACTATGTCACAGAAAATGAGATAATTTGTTGCTGTCTATTTCTACTTTAGTTCTGTTCTTTACATTTCTATTTTTGTGAGACGGAGTTTCGTTCTTGTTGCCCAGGCTGGAGTAAAATGGTGCCATCTTGGCTAACCGCAACCTCCCATTCCTGGGTTCAAGTAGTTATCTCGCCTCACCATCCTGAGTAGCTGGGACTACAGATGCCCACCACCACACCAGCTAATTTTTGTATTTTTAGTAGAGATGGGGTTTCACCATGTTGGCCAGACTGGTCTTGAACTCCTGATCTCAGGTGATCTGCCCACCTTGGCCTCCCAAAGTGCTGGGATTACAGGCGTGAGCCACCATGCCCGGCAGTTCTGTTCTTTATGATGCTACTATTGCATTTAGGCTAAAATATACACATACAGAACCTGAAATGATGGTGGGATAACATAAAGGGTACAAACCCTAGTGGACCACAGTGTTTTGAAGAAAACATTGTCAGGGCCTCTGGTGGCTCTCTTAAGACTTCCCTCTATAACCAGTGTAAGCAAAAAGGGGGCCCAGCTAATGTTACTAAACTTTGTAAAGCGTTGTGTAGCCTTTTTAAATTGAAGATGATTTAATGACAAGAAATTGGTAGATGAAAAAATTACGCTTATGTCTAGCTCACTAACTGTTTGAATTCTTATACTCAATAGTCCAGTTGTCTATTATCCACACATTTCTGCATTACTTTAATCTTAATAATCTTTGTTTTTTTTTCTTTTTTTGAGAAGGAGTCTTGCTCTGTCGCCAGGCTGGAGCGCAGTGGCTGCAATCTTTGTCTAGGGGGTTCAAGCGATTCTCCTGCCTCAGCCTCCCAAGTAGCTGGGATTATAGGCATGCGCCACCACGCCCGTCTAATTTTTGTATTTTTAGTAGAGACAGGGTTTCACCATGTTGGCTAGAATGGTCTTGATTTCCTGACTTCATGATCCACTCGCCTCGGCCTTCCAAAGTGCTGGGATTACAGCATGAGCCACCACGCCCCGCTAATCTTAATATTCTTAACATTTATATTTAGATTCTAGAAAGTCTTAAATGTGCATTTAATATCTGTATTGTATTTCACTGTGTTTATGAAAAACATCTTTACTGGATATACAGATTGTTCCCAGTTTTTTGCTATAAAGATAAAACTGCAATAAATATCTTGCAAAGATTTGGGGCTTTTGGATTTCTTAGGATAAACTCTCAAGAATAGAATAAATCTTTATGGCTTTTATAATATATTGCCATAATGCTTTCTTACTAAAAGGTACGATTCAATTTGTATGCCCACTGGTGTATGACTGTATCAGTATCAGCACTGCTTCTGTTAGCAGTGGATATTTTAACTTACTTTTTTTTTTAAGATTCTGTAATTTAGAAAGTATACATATATAATTTACTTTACTTTCTTGAATTACTAACTAAAATGACTACTTCCCCAAGTGTTTATTCAGCCGTTTGAATTTCTTCTTTTTCACACTTTTCCTGTGATCTTGGTACTTTTTGTTATTCCAGTAACATTTGAATGACTTGTTCATATTACAGATACTAGCTTGGTTTTATTTGCTGTGAATTACTCCAGTCACTGAAATTTTTACTTATTCTACTCTTCACATGACAAAAATTCTTTCATACATTCAAATCTTTTAATACTGTGCTACTATCATTTAATCCCTACTTTCAATTACTACACAGTATCTTTTATCACCTTTAAAAAAAAGTTTGCTTGGTAGTATATTAAACTTTATATATGTTTCGCCTAATTCTAGGTTTACTTTACTGTTTGGTTCTACAAACATTACCTTTGAACCGACTGAAGTGCAGACTCTAGAAACTAGTAAGAATGGCATATATCAGCACATTGTTTGCCATAAGACTATGATCACGTCTAGGGAGGCTACTGATCCTTCGCCTAAATATTAGTGATGAACACTACCATACATAAAAATGAAAGATACAAAAGTCAATACAGATAAGGAAAACAATGATTTTGTGCCTCTTACCAGTATTCTTTGATGCTGTAAAGGTGTTGTACTGAAAAAATCATCATGGTCATCTTTTGGCAACTGTTCCAGAAATTCCCTCATCTGTTGCTTCCTTTTAAGAGTTCCCACTTTGGCAGTTATCTTAATAGTTTGTTTCTGATCAGCATCACCTCGCTTGCCTGAAGAGTCAGCAAACCATTTTGATAAGGATTTGGTTATTTATAGTAACTGCTCTATAAAGTTAATAGCCTTTGCAAAATCTAAATTGTGGATTCATGTTAAAAAAAAAAAAACAAAAAAACTCAGCCTTGGCCAGGCTCAGTGGCTCATCCCTGTAACCCCAGCACTTCGGGAGGCCAAGGCAGGAGGAATGCTTGAGCCCAGGAGTTCAAGACCTGCCTGGGCAATACAGTGAGACCCCATCTCTCTAAAAAATATAGATATAGATAAAGAAAGGAAAAAGAGAATGAAAACTTAGCTTTTTATTTTACAAGTCTCCTATAGAACAAATGATTATTTCTACACTGGGATCTGGGATTTGTGCAATATGATTAGCCCATAGGATACTCATGAAGAAGCTAAGATTAGGCAGGGTCAGGTTAAAAACATCTTTTTTTTTTTTCTAGAGATGGGGTTTTGCCATGTTGCCCAGGCTGGTCTTGAACTTGTGAGCTCAAGTAATCGGTCCACCTCGGCCTCCCAAAGTGCTGAGATTACACGCATGAGCCACCACGCCTGGCCAAAAAGATCTTTACATTGCAAGAATGATTGCCTCTACACTGCCTCTTGCTGAATGCCTAATTTATTGATTTTGCTAAAATATATAAACCTTATTGAATTATGATGGGGTACTGGGTTCTCACTAATGCTTATTACAGAAATTCTCTGGCATAATCAACCTTTTACTAGTACTCATGAACAGGAGTATGTAATCATGGGACTATGAAAACTGAGTATTTTCTGAGCTTTCTCATAAATTACTTGGGGATCTGACCCAAGTGCCTTTTAATTAAACCCTCAGAACAATAATTCAGATACTGAAATCTCTAGATCTAACTGCAGAATTCCTAAAACTCAAAGCACAAGGCTACTAAACTACTACTGACGGAAGTAGAGACCTAGGTAAGACTTAAAAATTAAACATGATTTCTGAAATTCTTTCTAGCTTTAATATTTTAAGAAAATACCTATTAATATTCATGGATAAATATAAAACATATCTGATTTCAGTGATCAGAAATCAACACTGAGTACTACGAAAAAAACTATTTACTACAAAGTTTACCATTTTGGCCTTTGGAATTGGCTGGCTTTTTCTTAGTGACATGTTTCTGGGATCCTTTTCCTCTGGGATTTTCCATATATTTCCTCTGGCATTCTTCAGCAGATCGAGAACCTACAGCCGCAGCTACATCTGACCAGAAACCAGGTTTGTGCTTTGGAAGAGATGCAAAAGCACTATGGAAGATCAAAACCAATTAAAGAATAAGAAATTCAAACCAATGACAATAACCTCTTAAAAGCATACCACTGAATTAATGAGATTTACTGAGATGAAGGAATTGGTTTTATCGAAATCATTCTGGATAACAATTAAGAAAGATATTATTCCCTCCCCTCAATAACTTACTCTAGTGCTTAAAATATGAAGATGTAATTTTACCTATCTAGTAGATGTCTTCTAACTATTTTGATGTGTTTTATTAAGCCTGAAAAATGACCCTCAGCCTTTCAACATTTTTTTTTTCTAAGTCCAACTAATCGATGATATGGTTTTTTAGGAGACTCTGGCATGACCAAATTTTCTACACTGTTACCTTAAATCTTACTGGTGCTAAGTATATTGGACAATAAGCTCTTAGTTCTCTTATACAGTCTAGGTTATAAGCTATTAAAAAGTGTTATGCTTGCTTTCATTCTAGTATACTTTGTAGAACTCAGTATTTTAGATAAATGCTCTTTTAAAAGGAAAATGAAAACGGAAATACAGAAAACTATAAGGAAGTCCCTAATTTAACATTTGAGTTACATTCTACAAGTTCCTTTGTAAATGATTTAGAACCTGGTATACAAGTTACCATCCCCACTCTCCCCATAAAGATTTTATGCATTGTGGTTAGATTGACAATTTAGTCAGAAAACATCTATGTAACTCATCAATTAGCATAAAAGTGATATTAACAATGTTATTTCAACTATACCACGTCTTTATTTTTAATCTGTTTCTTTGGCAAAATATTTTTATTTCTACCTGGGAAAATTTTTAATCAGCTCTCTGGGGTTAAACAGCCCTGATTGATAAAGTCTGATGATTTTCAAAGGGTAAATACTCCCATTGGGGTTGATGTCAAGCTACCAACATGTCACTGAATGTGGAGTTGATAAAACACGTGTGATAGCACACAATTATATAGTATTTCCACCATACAACAGAGATGAAGAGTCTCAAGAACATATGTAATAAAATGTAAAATAATTAGGAAGTAATGAGTTTTGAGCATTATCTTTGTTTTAAATAATTATAAGTTTATATAATTTAATTTTTAACGACTTTAACACTCAATTTTTAAAATTCCCCAAAATTTAACAATCAGCTCTTGTAAACAGCTACCAGTTGACCACAACATACTATTCCATGCAGAAAAGAATACTTATGAGCATTAAATACTTGTTAATGAATTATTTTACATAATTAATCATTCCACAGGTATTCTAAAGTGAAAAACTAGAAGGACTTGGGAACTCAAGCTTCTCTATTTGTGTGTGTGGCTAATTTCTAAATCTATGACTGTCTAAAAGAACTATTTTATATAACACAAATAATAATGTATTTAATAAGAAACTAGTACTTAATACATCTCCTCTAGATTATTCCAGATAATTTAAAAAGACACACTTAAACATATCACACCATGTTTAAAACTTGTTTCATTATTAGCATAAAACCCCAAATCCTTAGTGTAACGCTGTATTGTTCCTTGCCCAACTCTCTAGTCTCATCTTGTACTGCTCTTTGGTCAACTTTCAGTATTCCAGTCATTCTGGCCTTTTTAATTTTTCTTCCTTTTTTTTTTTTTTTTTTTTAAAGAGACAGGGTCTCGATCTGTTGCCCACACAGGAATGCCAGGCATTATCATAGCTCAATGTGGCCTCCAACTTCTGGGCTCAGGCGATCCCCCTGACTCCGCCTCCTTAGTGGTTGGCACTACAGGCACAAACCCCACACCCATTCTTTCAGTATTTCTAAATATGCCCTCTTTCTACTTTTGTGTATGCTATTCTAAGGTCCATTTGTCTTGAATCCTGGGTTTAAATAATTCTTATTTATTGATATAGTTTAAATATGTGCCCCTACCCAAGACTCATATTGAAATGTATCCCCAGTATTGGAAGTGGGGCCTAGTGGGAGGTGACTGGTTAATGGAGGTAGATTCCTCATGAATGATTTAGCACCATCCCTCTTGGTACCATTCAAGTTCTCGTGAAATCTGGTCATTTAAAAGTATGCAGCACACTTTTCCAGAATGTCATATAAATGGAATCATATAGTATATAAGCCTTTGAGTTGGCTTCCTTCACTCAATATGCCTTTGAAATTCAACTAGGTTGTTGTATGTATCAATAGTTCTTCCTTTTTACTGCTTAGTAGTCCACTGAAAGAATGCACCATAATTTGTTTATGTATAAAGTACGACAGAAATCAGGGAGAGGGAGGAACTTGGCATAGCACCCTTTAAAGTTGTTTATGAACTCCTAGGCCCATCCTGCAAATTTTAATATATTTTCATTTTTGTTCAGTTAAGAATATCTGGCTGGGCTGGTGGCTCACACCTGTAATCCTAGCATTTTGGGAAGCCAAGGTGGGTGAATCACTTGAGGTCAGGTGTTCAGGACCAGCCTGGCCAACATGGTGAAACCTCACCTCCACTAAAAATACAAAAATTAGCTGGATATAGTGGCGCACGCCTGCAATCCCAGCTACTTAGGAGGCTGAGGCAGGAGAATTGCTTAAACCCAGGAGGCGGAGGTTGCAGTGAGCTGAGATCGCATCACTGCACTCCAGCCTGGGTGACAGAATGAGACTCCGTCTCCAAAAAGAAAAAAATAAAAAAAAGAGAATATTTTCTACTTTGAGGCTTCTTCTTTGACCCACAGATTATTTAAATGTAAGTTATTTAATTTTAAACCACTTGGAAATTTTCCTATTGATTTGTAGTTTAATTCAGTTATCAGCAGAGAACATGCTTTGTATAATTTCAGCGATTTTAAATCTGTTAAGATGTTTTATGATCTGGTATATGTTCTATCTTGATGAATGATCAACTTATCCTTGGAAATAACCTATTCTTTTTCTTATTATTGGGTGGAATGTTCTGTAAATGTGAATCAGATACAAATGACTGATGGTGTTATTCAGTTCTCTACACTTGCTAATTTTCTGTCAGTTATATCGAATACGAAGAGAAGAGCAGTGTGGTTTCCTATAATTGTGGATTTAATTATCCTTGCAGTTTAGTCTGCTGCTTTGTCAGTTTTCAATTCATGTATTTTGAGGTTTTATTGTCAGGTGCATACACGCTTAGGAATTTTATGCCTTCCTGGTGACTGACCCTTCTATCATTTGTAATGTCTTTCTTTATTCCTGGTTATTTTCTTCCTACTAAAGTCTATTTTGACAGATATTAATACAACCACTCAAGCTTTGATTTGTGTTTAGATAGTATTTTTCTATCCTTTAAACTACCTATATCATTATATTTAAAGTGAGTTTCTTGTATACAGCATATAGTTAGATCATGTTTTCAAATTCATTCTGACAATCTGTCTTTTAATTGGTATGTTTAGACCATTTAATTTAATTAGGTTGGATTTAGGTCAATTATTTTATTATTTGTTTTCTGCTTGTTCTATGTAAAAAAAAAAAAAAATCTGCCATTTCTCTTCTTCCTTGCCTTCTTTTGGGCTATCTGATTTTCTGGTATTTTAATTTATGTTTGAATTTATTTCTTTGTATAGTTTTTTTTTAGAAGTTGCTCTAGGGATGGCATTAAATATACTTAACTTCAACAATCTACTTAGAATCAATATTTTACTGCTTCAAGTGAAATGTTACTATTTTTATTTTAGTAGATCATCAACCTGGTTGTATCCCAAGCTATATGTTGAGTCTACTATCGTCGTTTCAACGTCAGTTTCCTTTTTCAAAGCTCTGCAGTGCTGCTAGGATCTATCCTAGTGTGTGGGACACTGAGTAGCTAGCCTAGAAACTGCGTGTGGTCTACTGCTTAGTTCAGTTCTCAGTCTTTTATATGCTCTTTAGGACCATGTCCACATATGTACAACTCCTGGGTGGCAGAGAAGTTCATAAACAACTTTATGGGGTTGCTTTTCCTAGTTCCTTTCTCTCCGTGATTTTCGGTACCCTGGAGTTTTCCTTGTCAGTTCTCTGGCCAGAAAGCTTGGGCTTCATTACTCTGCTCTGCTGTATGCTTCACACAACTGAATTTTTGTCCAATACCAAGCAACAGACAGCAGAAAGAGAACAGAAGCAACAGGTACTTGCCCCACTATTTTGAGACAACCAGTCCTAATTGTAGAGGAGGTTCTCATCTCTCAGTTTTAGATATATCTCAGCCCCAGCTGATGCTGTGATTGTAGCCCCCGCAGGATTACATGGAATTAAGAGAATAAGTCAAAAAAAACCCAAAAAAAACAAAAAACTGGGGATTTCCTCCACTGTTTCTGAGTGTCAGAAGTCCCCCTTTCTGCTCCTCAACCCAGAACTGAAGAGCTCCTCTTTAAACCCTCCTTGTTACGCTTCAATGCCCACTTCTAGGTTTCTAGTATCCTCGAGTCTCACTTGTGGGGCATCAAACAACATACTAGAAACTCACTGCTAATTTGGTGGTACTTAAAATTCCAATCTACAGTCGACCTGCTATTATCTACTTTT
>NW_012105421.1:1392886-1424383 GCF_000951045.1 Mandrillus leucophaeus
TTGAGACGGAGTCTCTCTCTGTTGCCCAGGCTGGAGTGCAGTGGCGCCATCTCAGCTCACTGCAAGCTCCGCCTCCCGGGTTCACACCACTCTCCTGCCTCAGCCTCCAGGGTAGCTGGGACTAAGGCACCCACCACCATGCCTGGCTAATTTTTTTGTATTTTTAGTAGAGACAGGGTTTCACGTGTTATCCACGATGGTCTCGATCTCTGACCTCGTGATCCGCCCACCTTGGCCTCCCAAAGTGCTGGGATTACAGGCGTGAGCCACTGCGCCCGGCCCTGACCATCTTTTTTATGAATCTGACACCTGTAGCTGCCAATGTGTGCCTCCACCATAACCCGTGTTTACCACCCAGAATTTATACCTTTTTGCTCACAAGCAGAGAATCTTAGTTTTAGCTAACCTACGAGGATCCCTGTTTCTATCAGGCTTTTTGAAAAACTGAAGTTAGTTTGTTGATGATCAGGTTAAAGCTGGGGAGATAAGCAAGGGTCAAACAGAAATTTCAACCAAGGCTCCTAGCAAATGCAGCAACATATAGCAGGCCTGTTTGTTTCCCACCACGTGAATTCTCTAGTATGTCCTTGTCTGACTATTGGGTGATAGTAACTCACCTTCACCAAAGGACAATGTCATTTCTTTTATTTTTGAGACAGAGTTTCGCTCTTGTTGCCCAGGCTGGAGTGCAATGGCACAATCTCGGCTCACTGCAACCTCTGCCTCCTGGGTTCAAGAGATTCTCCTGCCTCAGCCTCTGGAGTAGCTGGGATTACAGGCATGCACCCCATGCCCAGCTAATTTTTGTATTTTTAGTAGAGACAGGATTTCACCATGTGGGCCAGGCTGATCTTGAACTCCTGACCTCAGGTGATCCACCCATCTCAGCCTCCCAAAGTGCTGGGATTACAGGCGTGAGCTACCGCACCAGCCTCTGTCTAGGTTTTATAGCTGCAGAGAAGAAATAGAGGGGAGTGTACTTATTCCACCTTACTGGGAACTGGAATCTCTACAGTTCAGGCATTGTAAAATCTCCTGAGATGATCTGAATATACAGTAAAGGTTGAGAAGCTTTATTATAAGGAAATGATAAGGGATATAGCTGGAAAGGATAATCAAGCCTATAATACGGATTGCTCTCAATGAAAGGCAGAAGAATCTTTACACAATCTGAAGATTAGTAAGAATGCAATGCAAGTTTTTGATCAGAACCACAACAATGTATAAAGAATAACCTGGAGACTTATAAAAAAGGTTACAGAGGCAAAAAGAAGAAACTACAAATAAGACTACTTCCATAGTTCAGGCAAAAGGCGTCAAAGACCTAAAAGGGTAGCGTCAAGAAAAGAAGGTGCAGATAGAATGACTCTGTGGAATAGCTTTTTGGCAACTAATTGAATTTTTAAAAAAATCAATAATGACAAAGTTTAAATGTAGTTGATGGAAAGAATTACATTTCCAGAAAAAGAAATGTTAGCAAAGTAGGCAAGCAGGGGAAAATAAGTTTGCTTTTGACATATTACGTCAGACCCATAGGTGAGGTTTATATAGTAATGCCCAGCAGACAAAGGGAAATACAAATCTAAATATAAGAATTCAGGGCCAGAGATACAGACTGGGGACTCATTGTACAAAAAAGAAAGTTAGAGTTTTGTGAGGACAAAAGATCACTGAGGGGGATACTATAGCAAGAAAGCAAACAAGAAAAATAATTTTGGGGAATAAGAAGGAAGATTGCCTTTTCTGCCTGAAATTAAGACAGAGAAGGAATATTTAGAAAATTTAAAAAGGAAGAGTAGAGTTTCACAGAGATGGAAGAATGTTTCTAAAGGCAGATATGAAATGAATTATAATTGTTCTAAGTCTGGGGAGTACACAAGGCAGTAGAACACTAGATGTGGTCTAGTTCTGTGTTCTTCTTGCCTTTATCAATCACATCTTCCTTTCTTTTCACTAGATCACTTCCATCATCATACCATCATACTCTGGCAACAGCCATCTTACAAACAAATAAGCAAGTAAGCAACCAAACATCTTCCTTTATCTTCACATTCTCTTCTATTATCTCTGTGGTTCTCATTTCCCATCATTGCCAAATTTCTTGTGTTGTCTACACCTAGGCTGTCTCTTTACCCTTCTATTCACTTTTAACCACTGAACTATGATTTGGTTTCCAATACTACTAGACCACTGAAACTTAAATCTATGTAGCCATATCCAATTCTTAACATACCTGATTTATCAGCAGCAATAGGCACAACAAATCACTCCCACACTTTTGAAAGACTCTCACTATTGGTCTCTGCAATATGACTTAGTCCTGGGTTCTTCCCCCTTACTGGCCTACTCCTCTCCCTCCTTTAAATACTTTTCTCAGAGCTCAGGACTATGCCCTTATTCTCTTCACACCATCTCCTTATGTTTTCTCATCAGTTCAATCTACTGGATTCAAATACCATCTTTATGCTTACCAAAGTTATATTGTAGCCTAGATCTCACTGAAACCTGCCTCTTAAAAGACAATCCACATAGAACTGTCTAAAAAGAAACTCAATTGCCAATCTCAACTTATTCTTTCCTCAAATATTTGCCACACCACCATCTACCAAGTTATTTAGGTCAGGTGCCACATAATTGATAGGATTTGTATTTGATATTGTACAAATATTGCTAGATTTAATCCAATTTTCTCCATTTTTTCAGTTCCCATATCAGTGCAGACAACAATGGACTACTCCAACAACCCCACAATTAATGCCTTGTCTACTTCCCCAAAGGCATCTTCTCAAACTATATCATGCCATGCTTAAATGTCTTTTTATTACACCTAAAAACAAAACTCCTAATCATGACCCAGAAGGTTATGCCCAATATAGTCACAGCCTCTCTCTGCTCACACCTCAAGCCATTCCCCTACAACTCATTATGCTCTAATAACAGTAGTCTTATTTTAGTTCCTCCCATATCAACATATTCCTAGCATTAGGACCTGTGTTTAGGTTGTCTCTGTTCCTGGAATGCTGTTTCTCTAGTTCTTTATATGGTTGACATCATTTCATCCTTTGATCTCCATTTAAGTGGCATCAACCAAAAGAGAACTTTCCTGATCAATTTCGTTTGTTTCTTTCACAGAATGTATCACAATTAATTTTTTTTATTTACTGGCTTACTTTTGTATTATCTGTCTTTCCTACTAAATTGCTCCCTGAGGAAAATAACCTTGTCTATTTTATTTCTGTATCTCCAAACATTCCAAACTACGTAGCATATAGGAGGCACCCAAATAAGTAAATGTTTAATGAAGGAATGAAAGAGCAGGTTCTTAACTGAGCTTTTCTTGAATTTCTGTTCTAAATATAAAACCTTGGAAAAAAATCATCAATTTGAAACTCTATTTTATTCCCTATAAAGGAAAAAGACTACATGAAGTAACCTACAAATTTGAATTCAGCTTTAAGGTTTTATAACAGTAAAGTTAATTACAAAACATTTGTTAGGCCGGGTCCGGTGGCTTATGCCTATAATCTCAGCACTTTGGGAAGCCAAGGTGGATGGATCATTAAGTCAGGAGTTCAAGACCAGCCTGACCAACATGGTGAAACCTTGTCTCTACTAAAAATGTAAAAATTAGCCAGGCATGGCGGCGTGTGCCTGTAGTCCCAGCTACTCAGAAGGCTGAGGCAGGAGAATCGCTTGAACCCGGGAGGAAGAGGTTGCAGTAACCGAGATTGCGCCACTGCACTCCAAACTGGGCGACAGAGCAAGACTCAAAACAAAACAAAATAAAACAACAAATTTCTTAAAACATGAAGTTACGTGAGAGAGTACCATTTGGCTATCTTGAAATATTATATGGGAATGAAAGAAGGTCACTTTTACTTTCCTCATACTTAGGCTTTCCTCATAATTTCCTCATATTAGAGATGACCACAAAATACCACTAGAAGTTATCTGTATTCTATCTCCATTCCCTGTACAAATTGTAATTTCTCCCAATTCTTTTGATGACATCTTCCATGTTAACCCCTTATTGCTGTTTTTATGTCTTTAACTGTCTTGTGGCTGCTCTGTAGATATTTCAGAATGAAATCTAACTACTTACCAATGAAGTTTCTGTAACTCCTTCTCATTCCATTCCTTATCCTGAATTAAACCAGGTAAACATTCTAAGGAATGCCTATTTGTCTTATCAGAGCCTACTGCCTCAGTAATTGGAAACTCTTTCCTAACACCAGACTTCTGAAGAGTTTCTTTGACGGAAGGTCTAGCTTTCTTTTGTTTGATATAAAATTCATATTCACTTTCTTCAGTTTCAGGTTCCAAAATCACTGGAATATTACTTGTGTTTCTTGTGCTCTTTCTCAGGTGAACCACTGCTTCTTTGGTGTTTCCTGCTTTGGTTTTCTTAACTTCAGCTTTCCTTTTAATTGCCTTTTCTGTTTCACTTTCTTCACTTGACAAATCTGGTGAGGACTGATGCTTATAAAATGACATAGCTACCTGATTTTCTATTTTCTTCAATTTTGGTAATAGTCTGGTATTTTTCTTAATGTCAGAGGTGAGCATTTGTTCCTTTTCAAGGTTACGTATTTTTATTTTCTGGTTGACAGTAAGTAAGTCACGTTCATTGCAATCTTCCTTGTTTTCACTTTTATGACCTTCAAATGTATTTTCTAAAGTCTCCGTGGACTTGCTGATGGGACTTTCTTTTTGACACTCTGGTATTACAAAATCTGTTACTGCTTTAATGGTGCCAGAGGACAGATTATACCTCATGCATCTTTGCTCTATCACTTTTCTAGATTTAAGTGGTGTTACTAAAATATAAGCTTTCTTCTGATTGATGGCCATGTATTTTCTTTCTTCATCTGAGAAAAATTGTTCCCTTGAGGTTAGAATATCAATGGATACATCCAATTCTTCAGTTGTCTCTTTAATTTCATAAGACAAAACCAAAGACCAAAATCTCAAATTAGTTATAAACAAATATAAGCACAGAAAATATATTTTCACAGAGAAAAGACACTATTTTTATACACAAGCTACACTGTATAACCTCCTGTCATTTTGATCTTTCTGAAGCCCAGGTCTATTCAGACCACTGCCCCTTCAACTGTAAACATATACTATTGTTTATACAAACCTGACAGTGACTTCTCACAGTCTTTTAGTAGACATATAAATAAGCTCCTTTGCCTGGCCTTCCACATAGTTCCAATCTCTCCCTGTTGTCAAAATCTCCACTATATTCTATGTTCAGAACCACAAAAATCCCAATTCCTCAGATTTTCTTGGTTCTCTACTTTCATTAATGTCCACTCTGCTTTGAAAATGTTCTTCATTCATCTATAAACAAAATCACTACCTGCTTCGATTTTATTCTCTAACCCACCTAGTGTACAAACTTGTACACATTCCCTATACGGAATGAAAGCTCTTCTTCAAGTTTCCAGAATACTTTAAAATAATGCCATGTTTGACAGTGAGACATGTATTATAACTGCACACTTGTCTTTCAATCAGACTGGAAAAAATAATTAATGGTTAGAACTTTATCTGTATGGTTTTATTTTATTTTTTTTTTGCCGGAGTTAATACAGAGCCTTTTACATATACAGTAGGCAATAAGTAAATACTTGTTAAATCAAAGCCCTGGAGGTAAAATATTCAGAAGATATAAGAAAACCAGTAGTCACTGAAACCTTACTAAGTAAGTATACATTATATGGGCTCTGCTAGTTAGGAGGACATGGAACTTCCTCTGCATGGTTCCACTTTTATCGCCAATGGTGGTCATAGAAACACACTCAAAATGAATTCCCCCAAACACCATGAAGTACAAAACAAGCAAAACAGAACAACCTGAGAATCTTATATTATACCTTTTCATTAAAGAAAGCAAATTAAAATGAGAACAATTCATCAATTCAAAACCTAAGTAATGAGAAGTCAAATTAACTGAAACTATCCAACTGTAATTAGAAATACATATAAACTGCAAATCATCCCACTGTCATAGAAACATATTACAACAACCTCCATATATTATTGTTTACAAGATGACTGACAAAATGAGACTGATAGATAATACTGAATGCTGGGGAGAAAAGAAGCCTCTAAATTACAATCCATGGAAAAAGGTACTAATCAAAATAATTTAGAAAGTGTCTGCAAGATTTTCCACTGGCATCATATATCTTCAAATTCTGAGAAAAGTATTTTCTTCTAACTTCTCATATAAATCCAATTCAAATGTTCAATTGGGAATTTGAAAATTTTCAACATTCTAATTTTGAACAATATTTCCAGAGTATTTGTTAATTTTAATAAATTATTTAATAAAGATCCAGCTATCTTGGATACTTTAACCGAGTATGAACTCGGAAGTATAAAGCAGCACTGCTTTCCTATCTTCTTCAAACAAATAAATGTTCTTCACTTTCACTTCTTTTCACTTATAAGAGGAAATAAAACAGAAAAAATGCTATAAAACGAATGGATTTAGCTCAACATGAAACTGTAAACTTGCTAATGTTTAGAGGAAAGGCTGTAAATTATAGCATGCAAGATTCCAATTAAATCACTCTGAAAATCCACACTTAAAACTAAATTATTGTAGTAAATTCATAAAAGGATTCACTCTTTACACATTCCTGTAAGCGTATTTTAAATGATATATAATTTTGTGATCTAAACAAATATTTTAGTACCCAGATTAAAGAAGGCAAACCTGTAAGTATAGATGGTTTTTAAAAGGGCTATTTTATTATGAAAATCATCTTATGTAAAAATAACAAAACCAAACATTTAAACCATTATATAATTTGCCATTTTACATGAGGAAATTTACAAGATCACTTTTATCATATTAAAAACATTTCAAATAGTAGCTTTCTGCTTATCATTAAAAAAACCATTAAAGATATATTACCTTGCTTCTGACTTTTTATTATCCTTTCATTTGTTCTTTCACCAATTTTTAGTTTCTTTGAAGACATTTTATATTCTTTTTTTCCAATTAATTCCTTCAAAACAAAAAGATACCTAGGTTTTATTTTAAAACTGCTACCTAAACATGATCTGAAGCATTTTCATAGTATGCATCAAGCATACAAATTTCTAGGTACTTACAGTTCCACAAATTTCATTAGTGGACACAGTCAGAAATCCAGTTGCCAGACCCTGAGTGCTATAAGCAACATCTGGGTATCCATTATCTTACATATTTTCTATATTAATTTAACAGTTTGTGGTTTTTCAAGTGCTTTTAAAAATATGCTTTATTTAAGCTTTACTCTAAAAGCTAAAACTTTTATTGTTGCCTGCATTTTTTCATTGAGAGACAAGGAAAATAAATATGAAGACATTCAGTCCCCAAGTTAATGAAAAGCTGATACTTGAAAACCAGAACTCATGGCCAGGTGTGGTGGCTCACGCCTATAATCCCAGCACTTTGGGAGGCTGAGGTGGGTCCACAAGGTCAGGAGTTTGAGACCACCCTGGCCAATATAGTAAAATCCCGCTTCTACTAAAAATACAAAAATTACCCAGGCGTGGTGGCGCACGCCTGTAGTCCCAGCTACTCGGGAAGCTGAGGCAGGAGAATCACTCGAACCCAGGAGGTGGAGGTTGAGGCAGGAGAATCACTGGAACCCAGGAGGCAGAGGGTGCAATAAGCCAAGATCACGCCACTGCACTCCAGCCTGGGCAACAGAGGGAGACTCCATCTCAAAAGAAAAAAAAAAAACAAAACAGAATTCATGTCCCTGATATGGTTGCAAACCTTTTCAGTAGTAAATCACCCCTCTAAATATCAGCTTGTACTATACAGTGTACAATAAAGCCTTACCTGATTAGATAAGTCATCTCCTCCTCCATTTTGAATAGTATTATTTATTTGGTCATCTGGGAACCTTAATGTTGGTTTATTTTGGCAATTACTGTGGCACATGTTTAATTCTGTAGCTCCTGGCGACTCACTGTGCTTATTACTCTTCAGTTCTATGAGTACAAAGATGGAGATTTCAATAAATGGTTACATAAAAGGGAAGCTGCTTTTCTACATGAAGAATTAACTTTGAGGCTAGGTGTGGTGGCTCACGCCTGTAATCCCAGCACTCTGGGAGGCCAAGGGAGGAGGACTGCTTGAGCCCAGGAGTTCAAGACTAGCCTAGGCAAAATAGTGATATACTGATTCTACAAAAAATAAAAGGTTGGGGCATGCCTATGGTCCCAGATACTTGGGAGCCTGAGGTGGGAGGATCGCTTGGGCCAGAGAGGTCGAAGCTGCAGTGAGCCGTGATTGTGCTACTGTACTCCAGCCTGGGTGACAGAGCAACACCCTGTCTCAGAAATAATAATGATAATCTGTCTAATCCCTCTGTCATAAATATTTGTTATAATTTGACTAGGATATAAAGCAATTTTATTTGGACAGAATCACTCTGTATAGGGCTATATTTTGTTCAAATCACTTTTTTTCCTTCAAAAAAAATTTTAAAAAGCCTAGACAGCCATATTATTCATGACCATCTGTTTTGGATCTTCCTAGTCACATCTAAAGACAAAATAGTAAGGTTAATCCATTTTGTAAATAAAAATTCCTGTTCATCCTAACTGCACATCAAATAAATAGAAAGCTAATAACTGTTGCTCTTCTATTTCTTCATGTATGTAGTTAATGTAAGTTAATGTTTCAACTAGTTTGTGTACTCCAATGTATAACTAAATTTCTGTAATTAAAATTTTGAGCAAAACTAAATTATACAGTATATAATATACGCTCAACAAACAGTTACTAAGCTGGAATTCTAGGTAAGTTAAAACAGATTCATAAAAAGTATAAAAACATTTTTGTTATTCTTCTAGAAGCTATACTTTAAAAGTGTACTGACTAGTCTTTGCTCTTGAAAATATTACCATATAATGAAGGAGGCTTCTATTATGATAGGTCATTTATCATATACTCTGGTAAGTGTAATAACAGAGATAGAGTGCTTTAAGAGCAATAATATGATATACAAGTACTTTTTAGGCAAATCATTAAAACACATACATAAAATTACATTATCTTAAATTAATTCAGGTTGGTACCTTTACATAATCTTAGCTATATAATGTTAGTTGTGGTTTTGTTTTTTCCATGCAAAGTGCAATGACAATAAAATTAACAACAGCCCCAACCAACCACCACTCAAAATAACTTATGTGATATGAAGATAGTGTCTAAGTTTCATTAAACAAAGATTTAATGAATCACACTAGAAAAATGATATAATCCTAACAGAATACATTAATATTTGCCCCTAAACTAAGATCCGTGGGGGTAGGAGGGGCGGGAATCATGCCTTATTCATCTCTAAGTTCCTAAAACTTAACAGACCAAGGTTCATGGAAAGCACTTTAAAAATGTTGACACCAGGTGCTATGTTCATGTCTATAATCTCAGCACTTCGGGAGGCCAAGGTGGGAGGACTGCTTGAGGCCAGGAGTAGGAGACCAGCCTGGGCAACATAGTAGGACCCCATCTCTACAAGAAATAAAAAACAAACCAGGTGCAGTACTATATGCCGGGAGTCCCAGCTACTCTGGAGGCTGAGGTGGGAGGATCACTTGAACCAAAGAGGTCAAGGCTGCAGTGAGCCATGATTGCACCACTGTATTTCAGCCTGGGAGACAGAGCAACACACTATCTCCAAAAAAAAAAAAAAAAAAAAAAACGAGTCAACAGAGTAAAGCGGAAGCAAGTTTATGAAAAAAAAAAAAAAAAAAAAAAAGAGCTGAGTGATTGAGTGATTTTCCTATGGACACAGCTGATAAGCTGGTATGTAAAATAGTTATCAAACTTTAGTCTTTTAAATTTTTATTCATTTCTCTTGCCACTAGCTTTCTTAAACACTTCACTGATAATATTCGCAATTAAGATCAAATCCCTAATAAGTGCTGGCTCTAAGTGAAATGGGGTACAGGAAGAGATAAGAACCAAGACTAAAGACTAATAAATGATTAAAAGTGAGATATACTGTTAAAGATTCTCTTGTTTTAGGAGTAAAAAAGTAGAGAGCAGGTGCTGAAGCCCCAAGGTTCCAGCATACTCAAGATGCTCAAGCAATATGCCTAATTTAGGGAAAATAGGATGACTTTTGATAAAAAGAGGAAGGGTTCAGAAGGAACTAGGGCAATGGTAAGTGACTTTTTGCTAGCTCTGGGGAAGCAGCCATCTGCATATTTAATTTATTCCTTTCTCTGCATTAGAAAGGATAAGCAAAGTTTCAGGGTGGAAGTTCAAATGGGGGTTGAGGAGTGGTTAGAATAGGATACAGGTACATTTATATCCAGTATGGTGCTATGTTTTTGGCAGGATTCTTGAACTCTTTTTCAAGTTTTGGAAGTTCTGTAAAGCTCTTAAGTTACAAGGTTAAGGCAAAATCAGCAGAAATGTTTACAACATATTTTAGTAACTTTTACTCATCTATATTGTTTAGAAAGAGCTGTAAGTTAATGTTCATACATTTTTACACAGGTGAAGCAGACTATAGTGATGGCAAAGAGCTGATACAAAACAGTTCTGCTCTGGCAAGTTGGTCTCCTTATTAAAAAAGAGAAAAAAAAAAACAGTTCTGCAATCTATCCTTATGGCAATGGTCATTCAAGAAAACCATTTTCTTCAATTCCATTTCCTCCATGAAAGGAAACAGATTTTGCCTATTTGGAGCAATGAAATTTAGTACAAAAATAAAATATGTCTTTACAATAGGTTTGCAGTAGGTTGGCAGCTTAAATACTTTGGGTCAAGGAAATTAAAAGAACAATCATCTTTCATAATATGTTTACCAGTGTTCTTTGATATTCTGATTAATAAAAAGGTAATTATTATTATTATTATTATTATTATTATTTGAGACAGTGTCTCACTCCGATGCCCAAACTGGAGTCTAGTAGCACAAACACGGTTCATTGCAGCCTCAACCATCTGAGCTCAAGCGATCCTCCCACTTTAGCCTCTCAAGAAGATAGGAACACAGGTATGTGCTACCATGGGAGGCTAATTTTTTTGACTTTTAGTAGAGACAGGGTCTTGTCATGTTATCCAGGGTGATCTCGAACTCCTGAGCTCAAGCGATCCTTGCACTTCAGTCTCTCAAAATGCTGGGATTACAGGCATAAGTTACTGGGCCCAGCCAAAGGTGAAATTTGATGAAGCAAGCTGAATACTGACCATGATTAATTTGTATTATAGTTACTTCTCATTTAGTAGTGAAGAAGCAGGAATGTGGGGGCAGTATAAGTCAAAGAACACAATACTATACACATTATAAACCATAAACAATTTAGACCATGTAAGAACTTACCACTGTACCAACAGAGAAGTAAAGACAAAACATACCCAATTGATCACAATCAAAATCATAAGTGGTGGTGGCTCTTTGAACGGTATCTGTTTGGTTTTCTTGTGCATCATTTTTCATTGATTTTCTTATGTCACGAACAGATCTTCCAATTTTCTGTTTTCGTTTCGTCTTCTCCCTGTTCTTTTCACCAGCCCTAAAAACAATTATATTATTTTTCCTTAGCATTGATTCTCAAAAAAACAAAACAAAATCTTCATAAACAAATAAAAACCCCTCCCATAAAGCTCTTTCCACCCAGGCAGGGTATCTTTAATCTTACATTATTAATCCTTCATGGCTTCCACTCCCTTCCTTCACAAAGAACTGAGGTGTAACAGCTTAAGTCAAAGGACTCAAATATGATCTGCAAACTGCTTCCCACTAGATGCTCTTAAAATTCCTACTTAAACTGATATTATAGGACAACTGCCAGTTGCCTGTTTTTGTAAATGAAGTTTATTAAAACACTGCCATGCTAATTCAAGTATATACTATCTATGGTTGCTCTTCTGCTACAATGGCAGAGCTGAATAGCTGCAATAGAGGCAATATGCCCGCAAGAATATTATCTTTACAGAATATGCCCTTTACAGAAAAAAAATGCCAGCCTCCATTATCAATTATTATATTTGTGCTGTGATTAAGTTTAAAGTCTGTATCCCTTATGAGTTCCACAAGGGCAAGAATAAATCAAATTCTTGTTTCACCAGTATCAACTAGAGTGTCTGTAAAGCAGCAGACACTCCATAACTACTGAGAAAATGAATGAAAAAAAGAAGGAAGAACTGCACATTAGTATTTAATAACTGCATGCCTTTTGAAGGGTAAATGATTAAGAATTACTCTTTGACATATGTCAAAAGTTTTATTTTCCTTTGAGATTTACTAAATTCGACAGAAGTTCTAGTAAAATGTTATTGCTTCTGAAATGCTTCACAGACCAAAGCAAACTTCAAAGCTAGCATTTCGGCCGGGTGCAGTGGCTCAGGCCTGTAATCCCAGCACCTTGGGAGGTCAAGGCAGGTGGATCACGAGGTCAGGAGATCGAGACCGTCCTGGCTAACATGGTGAAACCTTGTCTCTACTGAAAATACAAAAAAAATTAGCCGGGCGTGGTGGCGGGCGCCTGTAGTCCCAGCTACTCGGGAGGCTGAGGCAGGAGAATGGCATGGGACCCGGGAGGCGGAGCTTGCAGTGAGTCGAGATCCTGCCACTGCACTCCAGCCTGGGTGACAGAGTGAGACTCCATCTCAGATAAAAATAAAAAAAAAAAAAATGGTATTTCAAACAAACAAATATCTAAACAGGTGAATTTAATTAAATGTAAACTGTACCTCAGGCCAGGCACAGTGGCTCATGCCTGTAATCACAACACTTTGGGAGGCTGAGGCAGGTGGATCGCTTGCAGCCAGGCAGGAGTTCGAGACCAGCCTGGCCAACATGGCGAAACCCTATCTCTATTAAAAATACAAAAATTAGCTGGACATGGTGGCACACACATAATTAAATGTAAATTATGCACACACATAATAAACTGTAAAGGTATCTCAATAAAGTTGACTTCTAAAAACATAAAACAACATTTTACCTTAACTGTTCCAGAAAATTATTAATGTGCTCTTTCCAATTTTCTGGAAATCCAAACATAAATTTCCTTATGAGGTAATTTGGATATCCTATTTAAGGATAAACAACAACAACAAAAGTATTTAAAAGCCTAGAATTTTAAAGAGATATAATTAATTCATTAAATCATTCAAGAAATATGCACTTATTGCTTAATATGCACCAGGTACTATTATAGATATTCAGAATTCAGCAGTAAACAAAGCAGACAAAAACTCCTATCCTCATGGAACTTGCCTTCTAATGTGGAAAAAAAAGCTAACCAATAAGTACAATATATTGTTTGTTAGATGGTTATGCAGGGATGGGCGGATAGGTGTATTGATATGTTCATGGGGGAGTAGAGGGGTGAACAGCAATTTAAAAAAGGATAATCAGGGAAGTCTTCAATGAAATAGCATCATTTGAACAAACTGATTGAGCTATGTAGTAATATGGGGTTAGAATACTGGAAACAAAACATAAAGTGCAAGGCAAGAGTATACCTGGCCTGTTTGAAACAACTGAAGTGGCATGAGGAGGGGTTAGAACTTGGGAGGCCACTCACATGGGCAACAGAGGCAGTAAGAAGCATGAGAGATTATAACATAAGGCCTTAGAGTCATTTTATAGAACTGGCCATTTACTTTGGACAAGATGAGAAGCTATGGAAAGATTCCAAGCAGAGGGGCTACAGGATCTAATTTATTTAACAGGACTGCTAAAGCAAACTGCTGTTTTGAGACGAGCCTGTGGAAGAGTGAGGAGAGAAAGAATGAGACCAGTTAGGAGGCCACTGTAATGATCCAGACAAATTATGAGGAAAGTCTGGACTATAGTGATGCTGCAGAGGTCTCAGTTTGGGATATATTTTGGAGATACATTAATAGGATGTACTGACCCACACACTGATGTGGGTATGAGAGAAATGGAGAATTTAAGGATGCCTCCAAGAATTCTGGCTACTGATACATGGAAAGATGGGGAATACTAAAGGTTTAGCAAATTTAAGGGAAAAGATCAGGTTTTAGATATATTAAGTTTGAAATGCCTACAGACATCCTAGTGGAGATGTCAAAAACGAATTGGGTACTAACGGGAGAGGTCCTGCTTTGAGATATAAAATTCGCATTCATCATCATATAAATTATATTTAAAGACTAAAAGGAATCAGCATACCACAGAGTGTATTAAGAGCCCCAAGCTACCCCATTATTAGAAAAAAATGGAGAAATACACAAAGAAATTAAGAAGGAGCAGGCAGTGAGGCAGCACAGAAATTGGAATATGGTATTAGAGAAACTAAGTATTTCAAAAAGGTAAGTATGATTAACTCTGTTAAGTGTATACTGAATGTAGCAATGTGGAGGCCACTGGTGACTTTGATACGGGTTGTTTTGGTGAAGAACCGGGGAGGTTAAAGAGAGTTCAAGAAAAAAAAATGGAAGAAAATTCAAGAGAAATTAGATTTACAGAAGTAAATATAAACAAACTATATGAGTTGTTTTGCTACAAATGAGAGCAATACTGGCTAAAAGGAGAAATGTGGTTAAAACAGAAATTTAAAAAAAAAAAAAGGAGAAGGGAGTGTTACTGGAATAACGTCCTTGAGTAAAAGAGAAAATGAGAGCTAGTGTACAAATGGAGAGGCTGACAGACAGTAACGTGCTAGTTCATCCATAATAAAAGCTGGTGCTGATCCAAGCAGGTGAGTAGACGTGGTAAAGAAATATCCTTCTGATTGTTCCTCTTGCTCAGGTGCTCTGCCCTCTCCCCTACTTTGCCCACCTGAGAGAGGGCAAATTGGAGATTTCTCAAAATATGAAGGAGTCATCAGGAAGGACAGGAGAGTGAATGAATTAGGGAAATATGGTAGGATACCAAGCAGCACCAAGAAACCACTAAGGGACTGTAACTTGTTGCTAGTAAACATAAATTTAGACTACTTGGATGTGTTTTTCTCCAGTTATATTCAGCTGTGTGCAAGGCATAGGTAGAAAATCAGGTTATACCAGGACTGGGGTTGTGCCAGGTAGGTTCAACAAAGAGAGGAATCAGGGAGTTAAATTATATTCTTATAACATAATTCCTTGTAAACAAGGAGTATTTCATTTGATATTTTAAAACTCACACAAATCAGGCGGGGCGCAGAGGCTCACACCAGTAATCCCAGCACTTTGGGAGGCTGAGGTGGGTGGATCACCTGAGGTCACAAATTCAAGACCAGCCTGGCCAACATGGTGACACTGTCTCAAAAATCAGCTGGGCGTTGTGGCACATGCCTGTGGTCCCAGCTACTCAGGAGGCTGAGGCACAAGTAATCGCTTGAACTCAGGAGGTGGAGGTTGCAGTGAGCTGAGATCATGCCACTATACTCCAGCCTGGGCAACGGAGCAAGACTCAAAAAAAAAAAAAAAAAAAAATTCCCAAACTTCTTAACACTCTGCGTCCATTCCCTGGGGGTGTATGTGGATCCTGTGCATGAAAAGGACTGGCCACAGGAAACCACGGGTGTTGTTGCAGGCTTATTTATCCACAGCTACCTGCAGTTGCTATTGCATCATTTTTTTGTGCCATGTTGGAAGTGGTCATGCACAGCACCAGCCTGGTGAAACCCCGTCTCTACTAAAAGTACAAAAATTAGTTGGGCATGGTGGCAGAACCTGTAGTCCCAGCTACTCAGGAGGCTGAGGCAGAACAATCACACTTGAATCCCGGAGGTGGAGGTTGCAGTGAGCCGAGATTGTGCCACTGCACTCCAGCCTGGGAGACAGACCAAGACTCCATCTCCCAAAAAAAAACAAAAAAATCACATAACTTATTAGAAATTGTCAAGAAGAGTGATAAAAATCAGAAAAAATTACCAATATTATACAAGTTTTACATATTAGTTAATTTTTAGTTTTGATTTATTCATAATTATAAAATACCTAATTAAAAAGTTAAAAAATGTGTATTACTGTGAGAAACATGATTAACTGCTTTACTTCTTAAAATAACTTATCAATAATGACAGTCATTTACCTGCTTCTTTCATGGAAATTTGGTCTATCATGCCTTTTAATATATAAATGTTGCCTGATATAGTCCTAAGTTTGTTGTGCTCAATCCGCTCTATAATCACATTACTGTGCCAATATATGTTAGTGATATCTCTAGGAAAAAAAATAGTTTTGGTAAGGTCAAATATTCATACAGAAATTTCTAACAGAAAATAATTTTACACTCTAGCTACAGCAACACTAACAATGTTGTTAGTCTAATTACAAAATATTTGAGGGCCAAACATTAAAGCAGAACTCAACTGCTTAGCTATTGTAATCCCAATATTGTACCAAAAAAACTATACTGTGGCCAAACCATGTCCCTTCTATAAAATATTATTAGTAAGGGAGCAGAGGCCTTGTCTCAGTATCTGACGCTGGCAATAAATACTTGCAGCTTCAGCTTAACTGATGCTAAGCTTCCAAAGGATGATCTCCCTGTCCCTCTCCTTCAGGGTCTATACTGTGTTAGTTTTTATGCAGAAAAGTAGATTGGCTCCAGCTAATCTGGTGTTTTTTCACCCTCGCTATACAGCCAAATGTTTTTACCTTTCATTTTGGAAGGTACCAAAAGAGGTTTAAGTGAGGAAAAAAGAAATTACCCTATCAAATCACTGACCCATAAATCTATTCTTCATATTTCTTTAAAGAATAAATATGAAATAGAAAAAAATATGAAGATGTATTAGATAAATGATGAATACTGTCCCATTCATCAGGTAACTGATAATAATAAACATACTAATGATAAGCATGATGAATAAGGAAATCAAGTTACTTTTCTTTGGTCAACTAGGATTAAACTCATATATTATACCTTAATACAGTATTACTTCTCTTCAATTCTTTTTTGCTTTAATTACTTATTTAAGAAACATTTAAATAACATTCTAAAAGCACTGTTCTCTAGCCTTTCATTTAATCCTCAGCACAACTAACAAGGTAAGTAATACAATTATCCACATTGTACAGATGAAGAAACAGACTGACGGGATAAATAACTTGCCCAGGTAATACAGATAGTAGGCAGCAGCAATGGAATTCCAACAAAGGCAATCTACACTGCATCTTTAATAGTAAGGAAATGTGCACAAAGCAGACAGATAAAGAATGGACAATACAGATTTTACACATTCAACTTATAAACTTACATAAGTACCTTAAACAGTTATAATTTTTTTTTGAGACAGAGTCGCTCTGTCACCCAGGCTGGAGAACAGTTATTACATTTCATTACAAATATTTGTAGCACTAAGAAACTGGCCTTGAAGAATAGGAAATGGTGCTAATAGAGTAGCAGAATTAGGTAAAGCCCACTTACCTGGTGATGCTCTCACTTTAGGGAGAACCAGAAAGTGCCAATGATTACTTAATATGTAGCTGTATGGCAAAGTTTTAAGTAATTTTGATTCCTTTTCTGGATCAGTAATTTATATCTGGTTGTCCCAATTTAGATGTAAGAATCTGGACTGAAATGCATGTAGTAAATATTAACTGATCATATATAATTAAGCAGATAATACCAGTCCACTTATTAGCACCTCAGAAAAAAAAAAGCACTATACAAATTAACACTGTCACTATTTTAAAAATAACTTGAGTAAACATGCAAAAACAAAAAAGCTGGTAGCAAGCAACAAGGCTAGGACCTGCACAGTAATTTTACTTTTTTGCCTTCAGTTCATAACCTTGTTAGGTCATTGTTTTATGGAGGATGCTATTTCTCATGCATCACCTCTTAAGTGCTTACACATAACTGGAGTTTTACTAAAAGAATACTGAAATAGTATACTTACATCAATTTTCCTTCTACACATACAGCAGTATTATTATTGATGCTTTTAATCATCCATTCCTGTAGCTGAACTACCTAATCAGGTATAAAACAAAGAACATATTTCCTGTATTACTTGCAGCACGAGCATTACAAAATTAACTTACAGTAAAAGAAAAAACTTGTCTAAGTAATCCAAATATTCCTTAGTGCCATCGATGTAAGATTCACGTTCTATTCTAAATAGCAATAGGTAAAATTCTTGTATACAATGAAACAGAAAAGAATGAATTCAGGTTATACTTCATTTGTTCTACAATCAAGAAGCAATTATACTTCAAATATTCTATTATCAAATTTCAACTGGTAGGGAAAAAAAATCATGTAAAATTCCAAGGTACAGATTAAAACACCAAGTCCTGCAAAAAGCCCAATAACTTGGAGTGAAAAGCAGTCAGTTATGTTTTGTCCTTAAAAAATTAGAGCTTTTTTTTTTTTTTTTTTTTTTTAAAGTTTAGACCTGTATTCCAATTTTCTACAAACTAAAAAGGTGACTGCTGGTAATCTAGATTTAACAGCATTTTATTCCAAAGTAAACATGTGAATAGCTCAGAGAACTCCTTATTACCTTACTACAAGTAAAATATCATTCTAATGGAACACATTTTATGACAATCTATACAAAAAAATTACTGTATATACATTTCATAAAATTTAAAATTGAACTACTTTTGATGAGAAAAAAGTCAAAATTTATGGAAAAATTTGAGTAGCAATTTATTATATATAAAGTTACACATTTACGAATAAAAACAAATTCTCTAGCTGTAGTTTTATACTGAATCAGGAAAAAACGTAATGGGACAGTCTTTGTTATGGCACATGTCAATTATGTCCATTTAAAAAATTATAAATGACCGCTGGGGACAGTTGCTTAAACCTGTAATCTCGGAACTTTGGCAGGCCAAGTCGGGAGGAACGTTTGAGCCTAGCAATTCAAGACCAGCCTGGGCAACATAGTAAGATTCCACAAAAAATTTAAAAAATTAGCTGGGTGTGGTGATACACATCTATAGTCCCAGCTACTGGAGAGGCAGAGGTGGGAAGATCACTTGAGCCTCGGCTGCAGTGAGCCTCAACAGATGACAGAACAAGACCCTCAAGAAGCAAATACATCAAAATAAAAAATTGTAAGTAGGATGGTTTATAAGCCGTGGGTCTCAGTAGTAATGGCGAGGGGATCCACCATCTTGTCTTACCCTCACCCAAGACACAGATATGGCTTCTGCTTTTAAGCCCCTTTTAAATGTTTCTTTCTGAAAAAAGTAAAAAATTATAGGTAGGACTTGGGGAAGCAGCAGTAAATACTACTCTCTTTTTACCTTCTCCCACATTTGGAACTACTTGAGATATATCAACGCACCAGTCAGATGGAGATAATAATCCTGTACCATACTATTATACAGCTTATATACTGCTTATATATCAAAATGTTCATTCATTATTCATTCAACAAATATTTGTTGAGTTCTACACAATGTTTTAGATAATGGAGATTCAGTGAGAAACTAAACAGCTGCCTCTCTTAGGTTCAACATTCTTGTGTGTGTGTTGGGGTAGGGGGTGGAGGCAAGCAGGATAATGGCATCTAAACAAATATGAAAATGTCAGGTGGTCATAATTACTATGAAAAATAAATATAAGGTATTAGATAAATGAGGTGCTTTTTAAGACAAAACAGTTAGAGAATGTCTAGGAAGAGGGAACTGAATAAAGTGAGGAATGAGTCACATGGATATCAGCAAGAAGATTCTTCTAAGCACAGAGAGTTAGCGCAAAGACCCAGGTAGGCAGCATGGAAGGCATAATATGAAAGGAGTAAGTGAGAGGAAATAAGTGGTGAGGTTGGAGATCTCCAGGATTAACTAAGTACAGCTCCATAAACCATGGTAAAGGCTTAGTGTTTTCTATTGAGATGACAAGTTACTGGAGGATTCTGAACAGAATGACATTTGATATTTTAAGGGACTGCTGGGTAGAGATGAGACTATATTAAGCTTTTAGCTTCTGTCTGGAAAAAGGAGAAAAAGGAGAAAAGCAATACTGGAAGCAGGGAGACCACTAGGCTATGACAGTCATCCCTGGACTAGGAGGTAGTGGTTGAACAGCAAGAAGAGGCCACATTCAGGAGAGTAGAGTCAATGGGATTTCCTCATGGTTTGGATGTGGAGCATCAGAGAAAAACAAGAGTCCAAGATGAATCTAAAATTTTGCCTAAATACTGGGGCCAAAAGTATTACAATTGGTACCAATACAGGACAATGGAGAAGGTACGGTAAAGAAATCAAGAATGAGAATCTCACGTTTTCTCACATTTCAAATTTGAGATGCCTATCTGATATCAACAGAAAAGTCATACAGACAACTGCACATGAGTGTAGAGTTGAGAAGAATATTCTGTGCTGGAAACATATTGGAGAGCTATCAGCACAGAGATGGAATTTAAAACTGTGACACTGGGAATACAGCCTAGAGAGTGTGTGTAGGTAGAGAAACATTTCTAGGGCTGATTTGCAGTAATTCCAACATTTTTAGGACTGATTCTGGGGAAAGGAAGAGGAAATAGCAAAGGGGACTGAGAAGGGATGGCCAGCAATGTAGAAGAAAATCAGGAAAGATCCTGGAATACAAAATATAAAGCATCACACTTCTTTAGAAAGACATTTTGGGGCCAGGCGTGGTGGCTCATGCCTGTAATCCCAACACTTTGGGAGGTCGAGGCGGGTGGATTACCTGAGGTCAAGAGTTTGAGACCAGCCTGGCCAACATGGTAAAACTCCCTCTCTACCCAAAATACAAAAAGTAGCTGGGCTTGGTGGTGGGCACCTGTCATCCCAGCTACTTGGGAGGCTGAGGCAGGAGAATCACTTAAACCCTGGAGACAGAGTTTGCAGTGAGCCAACATCATGCCACCGCACTCCAGCCTGGCAACAGAGCAAGACTCCATCTCACAAAAAAAAAAAAAAAAAAAAAAAAAAAAGACATAATAAGATGCCTGTAATCATTAACACTTTGGGAAACTGAGGCAGGCGGATCACGTGAGGAGTTTGAGACCAGCCTGGCCAACGTGGTGAAAACCCGTCTCTACTAAAAAGAGAAATTAGCAGGATGTGGTGTGGCGAGTGCCTCTAATCCCAGCTACTCCAGAGGCTGAGGCAGAATCACTTGAACCCAAGAGGCAGAAGTTATAGTGAGCCAAGATCGCACCACTGCACTCCAGCCTGGGTGACAAGAGCAAGACTGTCTCAAAAAAAAAGAAAACAAAAAAAAAGAAATAAGAATCTGTCACTGGATTTGGTGTTATGGAGATGACTGCTGAACTTGGAAAGGGCAATATTCATAAAATAGTGGATATTTTATGAATAGTCTAAGGTGAAACCTGTTCAAGCGGGAATGGAGAACTTAAAACCACATACCTCTTTCAAAATATCTTGCTATATAAAGGGAAACAAAAAATAGTGTAGCAGCTGGAGTTGGACAGGGGATAAAGGAAAGATGGGTCTTTGCATGTTTTTAAAAAATGCAGGCCATGTTTCAACATGTTTATATGTTAATGAGCATAATCCAGGAAAAAAAAATTGACAGGGCAATTGAAAGGGCAATGTCCTTACCACCTAAGGTAAAAGGAAATGAATGGACTCTGAAAAGGAGCATAAATTGTTCATCCATTTTAATAGGAGGGAAAAAGCAGAGTATGTGAAAACAGCAGCAGGTAGATTTTCTGATGGGATTATTATGAAGTTCTCAATGAAATGGGAATGAGAAGATCTGGAGGTTTTAGGAGAGAAAAGGTGAGTTACTCTTCCAGGAAAGTCAGAGAGTAGATTGACAAGTGAAATGTACCAGGACTAATGGGGCAATACTGACAGCCCATTTAAGGTTTGTTGTCAAATTTAAAATGAGATAAGCCAATATGGTTGTGTGTTTTGCTCTAGCCACTTCCAGCTGTCAGGTACAGGACTGTACAGTTAAATTTAACCAGGGCTGGCATTTAGCCAGAGGAGGACAAACGGGGAAAAAAGAGAGTTGAGACTTAAAACCTCTAATAGTTATAGTGATGGACTAGCGAAATGAGGACATGAGAGTTGATGGATGACCGCTGTCTTAGAGGGGTCAGAGTATTGACGGTGAAGGGTAGGGGAACAGTACTAGAGGGGAATGATCTCAACTACAGGAGTTGGCAGTGAGAGAGTGGCATGTTTGAAAAATTCAGTGCATGTTTATTTGGTAATGAGAAGCAATGGAAATGTATACGGTAGAGGGTAAAGGTAGGAGAAAGGTCACTGACTATCAAAAAAAGATAGTTGGATGGATCATCTAAACGAGTGTAGATGTAACCGGAGATTATGACAGAAGTAGTAGAGGGAAAACTAACAGGTGTCAAATACTTAGAAATGCAAGGTCATGACTAGGAGGTTGTGTTACAGATGAATACAACTGGTAAAGTCTTACGGCATGTGCTTCAAAGAAGCTTTAGAGAGAAGGAAGAAAAAAATGCCTGAAGTAGCAATGAGGAGCAACAGAGCTACACCTTATGTCATCTCTAGGTCCAGTGGAATGTGGGATATGAGAGAAAAAGGAGCCACCACTTGAGTGGGTTGTTTGTAGAAGCCACATTTTAGTTAGAGCAGTGTAAGGAATCTTCATAGAAGACTGGCAGTAAAACATTTTGCTGATGACATAACTGGAGTTCAAAAGGACACAATGTAAGGTATGGAGAGTTAGGTATGAGTGAGAAATTGAGACAGAATTAGTGGAAGTACAGAATTAAATAGGGATAAGAGTTTTGGAAAGCTTGGACTTCTTGTGGTAACTGAGATAAATAGCACTATACAGATGATTAAATTAGTACTGTGGGGCCTCTTAGAACAGTTTGTCTTCAAACTTTTTTGCTTAACCCATCTCACATATTTTTAACTCAACATCTAAAACTTCTCATTAAAAGTTTTAAATATTTTCAGAGCAGGCATGGTGACTCACACCTGCAATCCTAGCACTTTGGGAGGCTGAGGCAGGCAGATTGCTTGAGCTCAGGAGTTCAGATCAGCCTGGGCAACACGGTGAAACCCCGTCTCTACTAAAATACAAAAAAAAAAAAAACCATTTATCCGGGCATGGAAGCATGCGCCTGTAGTCCCAGCTACTCAGGAGGCTGAGGCAGGAGATTTGCATGAACCTGGAAGGCGGAGGTTGCAGTGAGCTGAGATTGCGCCACCACACTCCAGCCTGGGAGACAGAGTGAGACTCCAAAATAAATAAAATAAATAAATAAGTAAATATATAAAGTTTACATATTTTCAAATAATGGGATTTCTAGTGAATATATTGAGATATAAAACCATAACTGGTATGTCACTCTTTAAAATTTAGATGGCTACAAGGGAGGCTTAAGTGGGAGGATTGCTTGAACCCAAGAGGCCAGCCTGGGCAACAGAGTAAGGCCTCATCTAAAAAATTAATTAAAATTTAGATGGAATTTATACACCATCTCAATTTGATAACCACCACCATACATTTAAGAATTAATGGCTAGACGTCGTGGCTCATGATTCTAATCCTGGCACTTTGGGAGGCCAAGGCAAGAGGACCACTTGAGGTCAGGAGTTAGAGACCAGCCTGGCCAGCATGGTGAAACCCCGCCTCTACTAAAACACAAAAATTAGCTGGGCATGGTGGCAGGTGCCTGTAATCCCAGCTACTCAGGAGGGTGAGGTAGGAGAATTGCTTGAACCCAGGAAGTGGAGGTTGCAGTCAGCCAAGATTGTGCCATTGTGCTCCAGCCTGGGTGACAGAAGAAGACTCCTGCTCAAAAATAAATAAATAATTAATGGGCAAACCTTTAACAATTGGAAATTTTACACTGCATCTTCCTCCTTAAGCTTGTACTTCCATTCCACTTTCTTCAGAGAATTTGTCCTAAGGTAACAGTTCAATGCTCTGAAGTCTTTTATTGATTACTCTATTTAATTTAGGAAAAATTCTCAAATCTTCAGATGCTACAGTTCCTTCCTATCTTAACTGATCTAACTATTTTAGTAGTACCGTATCAGAAAAAAAGAGTAGGAATGAATTCAATGTTCATCACCAAAGGGAACAGGTAAATTATTGAAGACTACACAATTAGTAATAGAGCAAGATAAGACTTAACACGTGGCTCTTCTTACATTCAACTCACTGTTCTTTTCACTATGTCACCCTGTCACTGCAGTAAATAATAAAACATGATAATGAAGACACTGTTAATAATGAAGCATACAGGTTCAAATCCTAGCTAGAAAAAAAAAAATAATAATGAGAGAACATTAAAAGCTCAAGCTCTTGAAGAATGGGGCAAAAATAGAAATAAATATCTGTCTTAAAAGTTTTCCCACCTGATTTTTCTTAACTCCATTTGTAACAGTTTGAAATATTCTTGGAGAAAGCTTTGAAACATTTCTTTTTGACCTCCGAGGTATTGTTATATGAAGTCTTGGTGTTGCAAGTACAATTTTACAGGTATCTTCTGTGGAACCTGGAAGACCTGTCTCCCCAGGCACTGTTTTGTCATTTCCTTCCTTAACTTCCTGCTGTGAAGTCCCTTCTGTTGTCCTCTCACTATCAGAAACCATTAACAGACTGCCATTTTTAATAGGAACACAATTAGTACTGAGAGTCTCAGCATTAGTATTTTGAAATTGTTCATCAGCAGAATCAATGCCTTCTAAAACAAACGTGTCCTTTTTGGACCCAGTGGTTGCAACTACATTCTCCTTTGAGTGAAGAATTTGTTTAGCCAACTGAGCTCTAGTTAATCTCTTGCTTGGGGCTTCTGTAGTCAAAAAATTTTCCTGTTCTTGGTTCCGAGTTGGAAGTTCTGCAAAAAATACAAAACAAAACAAAAAAATTATATAAGGATCATAGGAAACTAAGAGATAAATTTAGGTTAGGAATGTTCCACCCTCCTGCCCAGTCTTTCTGAGTGTCTCTTTTACGATTCAAGCTTTTGTCTACAGCCAAAGTTTAATGCCCACACAAGGAAAATAATTACCTAGAACATTTAACTATATATTTAAGTAACAAACTAAAAACAAACCAAAAATAGTTTACCATAAGTTAAATTGTGCAGTGGTGCTTTCTTTTCCTGCTGGCACTGAATCTTTTGTTTGACTGGGAGGAAAATATCATTATTTGATGATTCTAGAGGAACTCCTTGGACCGAGGCTAAGGTTTCATTTTTTAAAGAAAGAAGAAGTTGAATTGTATTAGTTACTAAGAAAAAAACATCTTTTAAAATTCTTGAAATACAGACACTTAGATTTAGTAATGATCAGATCAATATAGTACTTTCGCAATATATGTCAGTTACATACATTTTTATATTTTTGGCTGTATTATCCTCTAATACCTTTACCCCATTCTCTATACCAACATTATGGTGAGGAAGAATTTTTTAAAACCGTCTCCAAGACACAACCTGCCAGCTCTAGACAAAAGTATTAGACTTAGAAACCTAGAGATCTGGAATTCTGGTGCTGCCACAAATTGGATATGTGTATGTTAAGATTACAATATAAAGTTTCACCCAGTCTTGAAAATTCCGATTCTGTTTCTGGTTGCTGTGAATTTCTAAAGCATGAAAGACAGTTGACAGTCGAAGAGTTGTAACTTACTCCTTAAAAATTAAAATGTTGAGACGCAACAGCAGACTCAGCCATAATTTATATCCTTTAGACAATTTTTAGTAGGTCTTCAAATGCTCACAAGTTGTAGGTTTCTCAACTAGACAAATAAGAACTAATAGCACTGCTTACATTTTATTCTGCTTTACCTCCTAGATCTTTAAAGTTTAATGTTTCTCGAATGTAGTTTCTTTCACACAAAAAGGGGATGATAATAGACTTAAAATTTGAGCCTGAGAAGAATTATCTTATATGTTTAATTTTAAATCTTATACTTGAAAAGACTGGTAGTGACTATGCTTTAATAAGTATGCCACTCTGGTCTCAGAAATCTTAACATAAAGATTTCATTATAACAACGTGTCACAAAAAGAAACAATAAGTTTCTATATCTTTAACTCATTCTACTGGAAATGGCAAGGCAATTCAGTAGTAATTCAATCAAATGCAACAAGTTATATTTATCCACTTATGTGGGAGTCCGAAGTTCATGCAGACTCTCTAAAAGGTTTCTAAAACTATATACAAAATTTGTATTTGTATTTGTGTTTACATTTTCTGGGGGAAAGGGTCACCAGATTCTCAAAACACTCAGGTATTTCTTACTCTCAAATGCTACCTTATTATATTTGAACACTTTAATATGCATTATTTCATTTGCTTCTTCCTTTTCTCCCAGGCTATATGAGAAACAGATGACTGTAAGTCTCCCCACTTCTACCCCCAAATTTCCTTAGAAAACTCTGTGTTAGAATATGTCGCTGTCTTGGAAATGCAACAGTATACCCACAACCTACTGTGTAGTGGTTTAGAGCACGGGCTTGCTAAGAGATACCTATATTCAATTATCAACTTATCACTTGTTACCTATGAGACATACAGCAAACGGACTTACTCTTTATAATCCCCATTTATAGACCACTAATGGGTATCTACACATAGTGTTTGTTGAAAGGATTAAAAGAGATAATACAAGTAAAATCTCTTTCATTATCAACGACTGAAACTCATTAAAATCTCAATTTCAATTGTTGCAGTGTCATCTTTCCAGATCATTCTCTCAAATCCAGTGATTATCCAAACAAAATGTACACTTCACAATCCCTCATCTCCTTCAGATCCTTTGCCCTCATTAATCAGCTTAAATTTCATCGTGACTCCTTCACACACACCCTCCTTTGTCCTTCTGTCACTTCATTCTATCTGGAAAATTATAACCCAGTTAAATACAGCTTCCTCCCTATTCTACACCAGCACCTTAGCAGCTAAACAGGGCCAAAGGAAAATTCACAGTCATATTTACTGGTTCCATTTCAAATTCATGTCCACAAATCTTAAACAGATCTTCTGCGTTACCCAGGAAATCAAATTTAGGCCTCTCCCAAACTATTCAAACCTCTACCTCCTCAAACTTCAATACCTGTTTTCCATACTTGCTCAGCTGATGACTTTACTTCTTATTTTAAATTATTTGTGAAGTCATACAATAATAACCCACCAACATCTGTGTAAATGTCTTTCTTTTCTGTTAACAATTGTTCTGTTTGTGTTCTGGTCAAACCTCTAATGATGCATTGGATTATATTTCCTCTCAACTACTGAAGGGCATCATACTAGCAATTTCAATTTTTTTCTTCCTACTTCATTATTCCCAACAGCATATAAAAATTCTGCATTTCACCAAGTATTAAAAATTATAAAACCTTAAACTACACTTGCCATTATTTCTTTGTAACCCTCAAAAAAAGGGCTGTTTATGTTCACCATTGTCAACTCCTCTTGTCACATTCTCTCTTGAACCCTTTCACGCAATGTTTTCGTTGCTACCATTCCACCAAAGCTGCCCTCCATCAAAGTCACCAATGACCTTCACATTGCTAAATCGAGCAGCAGAATCTCAGCCTACTTGACCAATTAGGAGCATCAGACAGCTGTCAACTCCCACCTTAAAGTACTTCATTCTCTTGGCTTTCACAGTATCACTCTCTTGGTTTTACTTCTTCCTCACCATCTTCTCAGTGGCCTTTCTACTCTTCTTTTTACCTTTTTTTTTTTTTTTTTGAGCTGGAGTTTTGCTCTTGTTGTCCAGGCTGGAGAGCAATGGCATGATCTCAGCTCACCACAACCTCTGCCTCCTGGGTTCAAGGGATTCTCCTGCCTCGGCCTCCCAAGTAGCTGGGATTACAGGCTTGCGCCACCACACCTGGCTAATTTTGTATTTTTAGTAGAGATGGGGTTTCTCCGTGTTGGTCTGGCTGGTCTTGAAACCCCGACCTCAGGTGATTCTCCCGCCTCAGCCTCCCAAAGTGATGGGATTATGGGCGTGAGCCACCGTGCCTGGCCGGCCTTTCTAATCTTTCTTCTAACTTCCAAATGCTGGAGTACCCCAGGACCCAGATCTTGAATGTTTTCTTTCTATACTTACTCCTTGATGACCTCATCTAATCTCATTGCTTTTAAAATACCATTTAGGTGCTAATGATGCCCCAATGTACTTTTCTCACCTTGATCAATTCCTTAAATTCCAACTAGTTTTTTCCAACACCCTACCTAAATTTAAATTTTTAATAGAGATTATCAAAATTAACATAACAAAAATATTAGTTAATGAGCTCACACTCCATTCCTCCTTCAGTTTGTCCCATTTCAGTTAAATCACCCTCCTGGTTGCTTAGGCCACAACCAAAAACATAAAACAAAAAAACACCCTGGAGCTATCCTTTACATCTTTTTATTTTACATTCTACACCCAATCTATGAGCTAATCCTATTGGCTCTACCTTTAAAACACAGCCAGAGTCCAGCCATTTACTATCTGTACGTTTACTATCTGCACTACTAACACCTGAACCAAGCCAACACTGGCTGTCATCTGACTTACTGCAGTAACTCTATTTCAGAACAGCCAGAATGATATTTTAAAAACATAAGTCATTGTACACAATGGTTAATTAAAAAACAACAACAAAAACCTCGTAAGTTAGATCTTGTCATTCACATGCTCAAAACCCTCCAATGGCTTATTCTGCTCACAGTAAAAGCCAAAACTCTTACATTTACCTATAAAGCCCTTATATTATCTGACCCACTCTTATTTATGCCTTCCTCCTGAGCTCTATCTACTCGCTCCATGACACACTAACTTTATAGCTAGTCCTGCAACATCTCAGGAATGCGATTTCAAGGCATTTGTAACAGCTGCCTAGATCATCCTTCCCCATTCCTCAAGATACACGTATCTATCATCATATTCAATTTTGTGGCCTCAAATTCCCAAATTCAAATTATTGAAGCTTACTCTGACCACCCCACTGAAAATTAAATACCCTTCCAACTCTTCCCATTATCCTAATTCTGCTTTTTCTCTTTCCACTTTTCCTCTTCTACTATGCCATAAAAATTATTTAATATGTTAATTATGTCTTTCCACCACATGAATGTGAGCTACACAAGGGCAAGGATTTTTGTCCATTTTGTTCACTGCTATATTCTGAGTACCAAAACCAGTGTCTGAAACATTAAACACTTAAGACATTACAGCTTTTTAGCTAACACATAAAACTAACCTCTTAGTGAACTGTTATCTGACTGGAATGATTTGTTGTTTTCCTTTTCTTCACATAGGTAGGTATGCTGCAATTTTTTTTTTTCAACTCTGTTAGGAGTGAAGGTTTCATTATTTCCACTTTTCTGTGGTTCCAACAAACTACTGTTTCTTGGTGGCTGTTCTTGCTTGTCACGCAGTACTTTTTCTTTCATTCTTTGAAATATTTTTCCCGGTGATTCATAGTTTGCTTTATTTTTTAATCCATCCTTGTTGGGCTTTATAGCACTGATATCAAGAGAACTGTTAGAGGTAGTAGCCTCTGTTAGCATAGTTGATTGAAATATATTTTTATTGTTCAAAGTTGTCATTTTTAGGAACTGATTCTTTTTACGGTCATTCGATTTTAAAGAGGAGTTCTGATATTTCACCAGATCTTTTACAGGAGTAAGTGTGCCTGAAGGAATGCTGTCAAAAAAGATTGCATCCATGGGTAGATTTCTCCTTTGAGAAGATGTCTCTGGAGGTAAGTAAATTCTTGAATGTTTCAAAGGTGTTGCAATCATCTTGACAAGGCAGTAGCAACCAAGTTCTTCTAACAGAAAATTCACTTAAGCACAATTTTCATATAGAACTTCAGAAGCGATCCACAGAAACCTGTAGTTCAATGTAAAATCAGTCTTTATCACGCTTTGGTGCAGAAAATGTTTAAAGTTTATTTGCTTTCCACAACATTATACTATTTAAAATGTTTAACTGATTCATAACAATACTAGATAATCTATAGCTCACAAATCAGACTAAGATTTTATTTTTATTAAAGTCTCCTTAACAAAAGAGCTGGGTGTGATGGTGCACACACTTGTAGTCCTAGCTACTTGGGAGGCTGAGTAGGGAGGATCACTTGAGCCTGGGAGGTCATGGCTGCAGGGAATCAATGATTGTGCCACTGCACTGCAGCCTGCGTGACAGAGCAAGACCTCGTCTCAAAATAAAATAAAATAAAACAAAACAAAATGAAATAAAAGATACATGCAAATAGCAATACATTAGGTTACAAAAGATAAAGTTCCACAAATATAATTTTTCCTTTTAGGCAGTTATATTTTAAGGCAGCAACTACAATGATCTATTATAATAAAAGCTAAAAAAAAACCTATTCAATTATTTAATAATACCCAATCCTGATTTTTTATGCTCTAGAGCATTTACATCTTAAGGTCTTAGCTGAAAAATCCTCAAATAAATGGTAAATTATTTTCATTCTGATTTCTTTTAATGTAGTGCTATTTAGAATTTTTAGCAGAAATACTGTACTTGAGTTTACATAGTTTTAGCCTTGTTTCTTTCTTTCTTTCTTTTTTTTTTTTTTGAGATGGAGTTTCCCTCTTGTTGCCCAGGCTGGAGTGCAATGGTGGGATTTCAGCTCACCACAACCTCCGCCTCCCAGGTTCCAGAAATTCTCCTGCCTCAGCCTCCTGAGTAGCTGGAATTATACGTATGCACCACCACGCTTGGCTAATTTTGTATTTTTAGTAGAGACGGGGTTTCTCCATGATGGTCAGGCTGGTTGGTCTCAAACTCCTGAGTTCAGGTGATTCGCCTGTTTCGGCCTCCTAGAGTGCTGGGATTATAGGCGTGAGCTACTGCGCCCGGCTGCAACTTGTTTCTTACGCATAAATTGTATTATTCACGCCTAGAAATTAAGGTTCTAGGTAAGGAACCATATAGTTGCATTAACTAATATTTGGTAAATAAATAAAATATTTCAATCCAAGGACCCTGGAACTTACTAGTCTAGATTTACAGCATCTCTTATAGCTGAATTTATAACTATTCCAATTAGTTAACATCATATAAACATAAAAAAAACCTATCACAGAAAATTCTAACATAGCCAGACCAAAAAATATCAAGTATCTTTATCTACAGCTACTTCTGTGAGAGATAAGCAATTAATATACAAAGTATTATTTAATCCAATAATTTATGATAACACAGAAAAAAAGAAGGAAAATATTCCTAAATTACAACAGTCAACAAAGAAGGCTATCTTGGGAGTCTGGAGCTCCTAAAAACCACTGTAATTCTTCCACAGAATATGAATCCTGCAAATACATATTAATGCATGCATGTACATGTTTATGATGTGCTAGTTCCAGGGGTTCTGTACTGGGAAGTTATAATATTAGCTGTTCACTTCATTTCTGTTTTATTTTTGGGACAGTGTCTCTGTCACCCAGGCTGGAGTACAGTGGTGTGCTCAGGGCTCCCTGCAACCTCGAAATCTGGGCTCAAGCAATCCTCCTGCCTTCACCTCCAGAGTAGCTGGGACCACAAGTGTGTGCCACTGCACCTCTGCTATGTTTTCTTTTTTCTTTTTTTGCTTATTTGTTTTGTTTTTGAGAGGGAGTCTCGCTCT
>NW_012105421.1:1425638-1428415 GCF_000951045.1 Mandrillus leucophaeus
AAGCCAAAAAAAAAGCAGTCAGTATTTGCCAGTGGTTTGTTAAAGAGAGAATGCAGAGAAAAAAAATGATCTACAATTCCCTCTGACCACAGAGGCTTTGCGGAATAGATAAACAAGAACACCACTGGGTCTAGATAATCCATCCAGGACAGATCTGAAGCTCCATTTCCTTCCTAGTCAAAAGAGCAAAACAAAGAAATCAGCCTCTGATGAAACACAGACATTAGTGGAGATTTAATAACTGGCATCCCTCAAGTGGAGGAGAGAACAGCCTGTCCTGAAGCCAAGCACATTGACTAACAGATGGAGGTCAGCAACAAGAAATTGTTAGTTCCTCTCAGACTGGAGAAAGTATGTTTCCGTTTTCATTAACTGCTTAAAGTTGTTTGGAAAATCTAATCCTTAAAACTTATTCTAAAAACTGACAAATGCTGATGTACTGGGGGAAAAAAATTGTTTTCAACATAAAGACACAGGAATGGGAAAACCATTGGATGAAAGGGCTGGCCAGGATGGGCGTGGTGGCTCACAACTGTAATCCCAGCACTTTGGGAGGCCGAGGGGGGCAGACCACGAGGTCAGGAGATCCAGACCATCCTGGCTAACATGATGAAACCCCGTCTCTACTAAAAACACAAAAAAATTAGCCGGGCATGGTGGCACGTGCCTGTAGTACCAGCTACTCGGGAGGCTGAGGCAGGAGAATGGTGTGAACCCGGGAGGCGAAGCTTGCAGTGAGCGGAGATCACACCACTGCACTCCAGCAAGACTCTGTCTCAAAAAAAAAAAAAAAAGTCTGGCCGTAAGCATTTATAGTACAGTGATGCACTGCATGATGACATCAAACCACATATACAGTGGTCCCATAAAATTGTTTTGGTGTACCTTTTTTTTTTTTAAACTTATTTTTACTGTACCTTTTGTATATTTTGTTATGTTTAGATACAGAAATACTTATCATTGTGTTACAACTGCCAACAATATTCAGTAAAGTAACATGCTGTACAGGTTTGAAGCCTAGAAGCAATAGGTTACAACATATAGCCTGGGTTTTTATAAGTACACTCTATGATACTGGCACAATGACAAAAATTTCCTGAGAATGTATTTCTCAGAACATATGACAGTCCGTTACAAGTGACACATATAAACACAGAACTGAAGCTAAACAATTATGTATATGATCCTGAATATAACTCCTCCTCCTCCTCCCAAAAAGACATGGAAAGTTCTTGTAAGAATTTACTGTAGTGGTAGCAGTAATAATAACTATTACTATGGAATGGGTCAAAAATCCCAGAGCACACTAACCAAAACTGGGACATAGAATTAGGGGAAAAATAGAATTTTAAGTTAACAGGCAAATGATACACTTGAAAAAAATACTCAGCACATATGACAAAGGGCTGATTTACATAACATTCAAAGAGACCTAATAAATCAACTTTAAAAAATGTACAAAACAGAAAACGGTCACGGGACATGAAATGCAATTAATAGAATACAAAAAGGCCAACAAACGAGTCAAGTGACATCTAATTTTACTCATAAATGGAAATGCAAACTAAAACAGTGATTTTTTTTCATATCACATTGGTAAAGATTAATTTCAAAATGCAAGTCTGTATACTATTGACTTGGGAATTCCACTTCTAACTTGTTTTTTCCTATAGAAACATCTGCATAAGAATGCAAATATATATGTATCATAATAGCCGTTATTTACTGAATATTTACATGCCAGTCACTATATAATCTAACAGCAACTCGAAAGAGTTAAGTACTGTTATTACTCCAAATTTGAAAAAAGAGAAATTAAGGTATAAGGTGGTTAAGTAACCTGACCAAGGTCACTCGACAGTGAGAAAGAGGATCCGATTCTACCCGACTCCATAGCTTAAGTTCTTTACCAAAAGGCAACATAGTCTACACAGCCACTAAACAGGGAAGTTCATGCTGCAGTACCTGCAGCATAAAATGAAATTAAACAACTCAGATGTCTACCAATAAAGGACAAAATAAATTCCACCACATCCATACAATTTACTCTATGTATTCAATAAATATATATATATGTACTTACACGGAAAAGCGTCCAAGAAATATTAAATTGAAAAAGAAAGTAACAACATATAATTGCATTTGTGTAAAAAAAAAATTAAATAAATAAATAAAACACAAACAAGCATAGAGAAAAACTCTGGAAGCAGTGAACCAAATTGTAAACAGTGTTTATCTTCGAAGGGCAGGATCAAGCGGCCTACCATTTTCTTGAACTCCTGAGCTCAAAGATCACCCGCCTCGACCTCCCAAAGTGCTGGGATCACAGGCGTGAGCCACCGCGCCCGACCATTTTCTAAATAATTTTATTAACATCTAAAGCTGTTTGCAACAAGCATGCAATTTAACCAGAACAAAACATAAGCTGAATGATCAATTGCTTCTATAGCCCTGTGGGTCCTGGGGTCCCAAGGGGAAGAGTTGGGTACTGACGCATATAATTTTCCCACTTGGTATTCTAAAAAAAAAAAAAAAAAGTTATTTTAGAACAAAGACCTAGAACACTCACCATCGAAATAAATCTGAGCAATCGTGTTCTACTCTCTTAAGTACAGTAGACACAAAACAAGTGAACATCGAGTGCGAAGCTGTAAAATCAGTACCAAAGCCAGAAATCTACAAATAAATAAATAAATAAACTGCGTGAGCCTACATGCTTAAAGGGCAGGACGCCCACCATCGGCGGGGACCCGCGGCAGGAGGCTAGCGGAGGGCGC
>NW_012105421.1:1428465-1431961 GCF_000951045.1 Mandrillus leucophaeus
AGAGATAAGCAATTAATATACAAAGTATTATTTAATCCAATAATTTATGATAACACAGAAAAAAAGAAGGAAAATATTCCTAAATTACAACAGTCAACAAAGAAGGCTATCTTGGGAGTCTGGAGCTCCTAAAAACCACTGTAATTCTTCCACAGAATATGAATCCTGCAAATACATATTAATGCATGCATGTACATGTTTATGATGTGCTAGTTCCAGGGGTTCTGTACTGGGAAGTTATAATATTAGCTGTTCACTTCATTTCTGTTTTATTTTTGGGACAGTGTCTCTGTCACCCAGGCTGGAGTACAGTGGTGTGCTCAGGGCTCCCTGCAACCTCGAAATCTGGGCTCAAGCAATCCTCCTGCCTTCACCTCCAGAGTAGCTGGGACCACAAGTGTGTGCCACTGCACCTCTGCTATGTTTTCTTTTTTCTTTTTTTGCTTATTTGTTTTGTTTTTGAGAGGGAGTCTCGCTCTATTGCCCAGGCTGGAGTGCGGTGATGTGATCTTGGCTCACTACAATCTCCACCATATGGGTTCAAACAATTCTCCTGTCTCAGCTTCCCAAGTAGCTGGGATCACAGGCGCATGCCACCACACCCAGCTGATTTTTGTATTTTCAGTAGGACGGGGTTTCACCATATTGGTCAGGCTGGTCTCTAACTCCTGACCTCAGGTGATCCACTTGCCTCAGCCTCCCAAAGTGCTGGGATTACAAGCATGAACCACCTGAGCTATGTTTTTTTGCATTTTTTTATAGAGACAGGGTTTCCCCATGTTGTCCAGGCTGGTCTTGAACTCCTGGGCTCAAGTGATCCTCCTGATTCGGCCTCCCACAAGTGTTGGGAGTACAGGTGTGAGCCACCAAGTCTGGCTTAGCTGTTCATTTCAAAGAAAGGCAATAAAGCTATACAATCTCTCAAAATAAAAAATGAATAAACTTGGCTGAGCACAGCGGCTCACGCCTGTAATCCCAGCACTTTGGGAGGCCAAGGCAGGAGGATCACTTGAGGTCAGGAGTTCAAGACCAGCCTGGCCAACACAGTGAAACCCCGCTTTTACTAACAATGCAAAAATTAGCTGGATGTGGTGGCACATGCCTGTAGTCCCAGCTACTCAGGAGGCTGAGGCAGGAGAATCACTTGAACCCAGGAGACGGAGGTTGCAGTGAGCTGAGATCGTACCACCACTGCACTCCAGCCTGGGCAACAGAGTGAGACTCTGTCTCAAAATAATAATAATAATAATAATAACAACAACAACAACAACAACAATAAACTGGAAAACTGCAAAGCAAAACGGCAAAGAATGTTCAGGTTTACACAATCTAAATTCCTCAGAGCCTAATGAGATGCTAAACAGAAAGTAAAAACTGCAAATAAGCGAGCAGCACTGAAAACAGAACCAATCTGTAATGGACATGCAGAACTGTCTTCATTTAAAGTCAGATAATTGTGGTCACACTGAAAGGTTACAAGAAACAAACAGAGCTTACTGTTTCCTAATGTCCCTGCCCCCAATTCAGGCAAGTAGTAGGATAAAGGTGAGTAGCCAAGATTCTGAAAAATCCTCAAATTGCACTTCCCCTCCCAAAGACACAAAAAGTTGCTCCAGGAGACCATTTTCCCACCGTGTGATAAATAGCAACTCAATATAAGCCAAAAAAAAAGCAGTCAGTATTTGCCAGTGGTTTGTTAAAGAGAGAATGCAGAGAAAAAAAATGATCTACAATTCCCTCTGACCACAGAGGCTTTGCGGAATAGATAAACAAGAACACCACTGGGTCTAGATAATCCATCCAGGACAGATCTGAAGCTCCATTTCCTTCCTAGTCAAAAGAGCAAAACAAAGAAATCAGCCTCTGATGAAACACAGACATTAGTGGAGATTTAATAACTGGCATCCCTCAAGTGGAGGAGAGAACAGCCTGTCCTGAAGCCAAGCACATTGACTAACAGATGGAGGTCAGCAACAAGAAATTGTTAGTTCCTCTCAGACTGGAGAAAGTATGTTTCCGTTTTCATTAACTGCTTAAAGTTGTTTGGAAAATCTAATCCTTAAAACTTATTCTAAAAACTGACAAATGCTGATGTACTGGGGGAAAAAAATTGTTTTCAACATAAAGACACAGGAATGGGAAAACCATTGGATGAAAGGGCTGGCCAGGATGGGCGTGGTGGCTCACAACTGTAATCCCAGCACTTTGGGAGGCCGAGGGGGGCAGACCACGAGGTCAGGAGATCCAGACCATCCTGGCTAACATGATGAAACCCCGTCTCTACTAAAAACACAAAAAAATTAGCCGGGCATGGTGGCACGTGCCTGTAGTACCAGCTACTCGGGAGGCTGAGGCAGGAGAATGGTGTGAACCCGGGAGGCGAAGCTTGCAGTGAGCGGAGATCACACCACTGCACTCCAGCAAGACTCTGTCTCAAAAAAAAAAAAAAAAGTCTGGCCGTAAGCATTTATAGTACAGTGATGCACTGCATGATGACATCAAACCACATATACAGTGGTCCCATAAAATTGTTTTGGTGTACCTTTTTTTTTTTTAAACTTATTTTTACTGTACCTTTTGTATATTTTGTTATGTTTAGATACAGAAATACTTATCATTGTGTTACAACTGCCAACAATATTCAGTAAAGTAACATGCTGTACAGGTTTGAAGCCTAGAAGCAATAGGTTACAACATATAGCCTGGGTTTTTATAAGTACACTCTATGATACTGGCACAATGACAAAAATTTCCTGAGAATGTATTTCTCAGAACATATGACAGTCCGTTACAAGTGACACATATAAACACAGAACTGAAGCTAAACAATTATGTATATGATCCTGAATATAACTCCTCCTCCTCCTCCCAAAAAGACATGGAAAGTTCTTGTAAGAATTTACTGTAGTGGTAGCAGTAATAATAACTATTACTATGGAATGGGTCAAAAATCCCAGAGCACACTAACCAAAACTGGGACATAGAATTAGGGGAAAAATAGAATTTTAAGTTAACAGGCAAATGATACACTTGAAAAAAATACTCAGCACATATGACAAAGGGCTGATTTACATAACATTCAAAGAGACCTAATAAATCAACTTTAAAAAATGTACAAAACAGAAAACGGTCACGGGACATGAAATGCAATTAATAGAATACAAAAAGGCCAACAAACGAGTCAAGTGACATCTAATTTTACTCATAAATGGAAATGCAAACTAAAACAGTGATTTTTTTTCATATCACATTGGTAAAGATTAATTTCAAAATGCAAGTCTGTATACTATTGACTTGGGAATTCCACTTCTAACTTGTTTTTTCCTATAGAAACATCTGCATAAGAATGCAAATATATATGTATCATAATAGCCGTTATTTACTGAATATTTACATGCCAGTCACTATATAATCTAACAGCAACTCGAAAGAGTTAAGTACTGTTATTACTCCAAATTTGAAAAAAGAGAAATTAAGGTATAAGGTGGTTAAGTAA
>NW_012105421.1:1436421-1446683 GCF_000951045.1 Mandrillus leucophaeus
CTCCGCGAGATACTCTCACACAACACTTTCGCAATTCAAATTTGAAGAGCCCGCCCTCCAGCCGGCCTGGGATTGGCACTCTCGGGAATTGCGCCACCGTGCGTCTCACAGGGACGCTAGAAAACTGCAGGCGGCCTCCGCACGCCGTGGACGGCAGTGTATCCACAAAAAGTAGGCGACCCTAAGCTGTTACAGGCAGGGGGCGAGATCCTCTAGTTTTCCTCAAAGTTCGTTTCGTCTTCGCAGAGCACCCGCCCACCCTGAATCCCGCCTTTCCTCCCGTGAAGCTCTGCCGGTGCAAGGCTGACGTCGCACGCGGTGGGCCGCGAGCGCGCTCTGGCGCTGCTGCGGCTAAGTTTGGCCCTTCCTGGCTGCCGTCCTCCCCCACTAGGCTGTGCGCAGTAGCGGCTGTTATCCGTCTCTTCCGTCTCAGGAAAACAGCGTGCTCGGTGGGTTTGAGAGAACGTCTGTTTTTCTGCCCTCCATGTTTGAGGGGGAGAAAGAACATTTTGTTCTTGAGGGGATGATGGATTGAATGTAAAGTTACGCACAAAGTGGGATGTTTAGTTTGAACCATTCCCTCAGGAAGTGTGATATTTTGGGGCGTGGGGGATAGGTTCTTGCTCTGTCGCCCAGGCCTGAGTGCAGTGGCGCAATAACGGCTCAGTGCAGCCTGGAACTCCAAGGGATCTTCTCACCTCAGCCTCTGAGTAGCTGGAACTACCGGCGTGCGCGACCATGCTTGGCTAATTTTTATTTTGTAGAGAGGAGGCCTCGCCATGTTGTCCAGGCTAGTCTCCAACCCCTGGGTTCTAAGCGATCCTCCCATCTTGGCCTCCCAAGGTGCTAGGATTACAGGCAAGCAACCGCGCCGGGTCAGGAAGTGATTATTATTATTTTTAAATCACCTCACATTCTAGAAACATTAATCTCAACAACTGTAGGTTGCTGCATGCAGCTTGTGACGGTGGCCCCCAGGCTGCGTCCCGCCTTAGACTGCACCCAGTGAATCTCCGCTCTGATACCGCGGAGTAACCGGGTGTATCCTTCGCCTTGTATAGGGCACATTGGTTCAGTCTTGAAAGTAGAGAAGGGGAAGCGAGGGAAGTAAGGTGTGTTTTCAGCCCTGAACCCTGTTCAACTCCAGTCCTGCATGAAGTCTGTCGTCTTCACCCCATCCGCATTTGTGATGAGAGCTTCTTTGTATTTTACACGTTAAGAAAATTACTCAACTTCCTAGTCGCATATCACATTTCCCCATTAAGAGGCTTTACTGAAAAGGTTGTAATGGATTGATCTTTTTTTAAGTGGCTTTTGCAATCCCTTCTAAATCCTGCATCTGTTGTACCCGAGTGAGTTAGAGAAACGCCACACTTTGAGACAAATTTAAGAGTCCTTTATTAGCTGGCGACGAGAGATGGCAAACGCTCGAAATTCTCCGCCAGAGGAAGGGGGTGGGTAAGGAGTCCTTGAAACCTTGCAAATGATGGAGCCAAATGGAGTTCGTTCAGCTTTCTTAGCTAAGGGAGAGCTTATCATGTGGAAACAAGGCTAGGTGATTAAGGAAGAGTATAAAAACAAAGTAAAAAACAAGGTTAGGTATTACACATCTGAATTTTGTACACACTGAATAATCAAAATCCAAAATATAAATTTAAAACATCCACATGAATGCAAGTAAGGAAAAACAACAGTTGGAGGTAGGGGGAAAGGAAACAAACTTACCTGGATAAAATGAAGTTTCTTTCTTGTACACCATAATGAGAAAATGATTGGACATGGATTTGCACTAATTTTGTGGGAACCGGCCTTAAAACAGGTTAAATGGCATGTGTGAAATATACTTTGATAGGGGAAGTTTGAAGGGATGGTCATTCAGATTTCAAAGCACCTGAAATTGAGGTGTAAGAGGTTTCTGTGCCTGATGAAGATGGCCATGGCTCACAAGTTTAGGCAAAATAGGAACCCTGAAGTATCTAAGGGCAGGCACTCAGAAATGCACACTTCTTTTTAATTGGCCACTTCTCATGTAAGAAGGAAGTAGTATGTAGTATGCCCCAATGTGAATGGCCACAGGAATTTACATAAGATGACTAGTAATTTTCCAAACAAAACTGGATTAAACAGTTTGTGGATAACAAAGTGTGATGAGAAGGCATACAGGCCAAGGTACAGTTCATCTGCCCCTTAATGGCAACATACTGTAACTGCCCAAGGGGTTCACCTTGCCTGCTCCCTACACAGAGCCGATTCAAGACAAGGGAATTGCAATGGAGAAAGAGTAATTGATGCAGAGCTGGCTGTGCGGGAGACTAGTGTTTTATTGTTACTGAAATCAGTCTCCCCTGAGCTTTTGGGGATCAGAGTTTTTGAGGATAATTTGGTGGGGGGAACCCAGTGAACTAGAGTGCTGATTGGTCAGGGATGAAATCATAGTGAGTAGAAACTGTCTTCTTGCGCTGAGTCAGTTCCTGGTTTGGGGGGTCAGAAAGTCAGATGAGCCAGTTTATTGATCTGGGTGGTGTCAGCTGATCCTCTGTGTGCTGGGTCTGAAAAATATCTCAAGCACTGATCTTAGGAGCAGTTTAAGGAGGGTCAGAATCTTGTAGCCTCCAGCTGCATGACTCCTAAACCATAGTTTCTAATATTGTGGCTAATGTTAGTTCTACAAAGGCAATCTAGTCTCCAGGGAAGAAGGAGGTCTGCTTTGGGAAAGGGCTATTACAGTCTTTGTTTATAGACTACAAACCAAGTTTCTCCCAAAGTTAGTTCAACCTACACTCAGGAATGAATAAGGACAGCTTGGAGGTTAGAAGCAAGGAGGAGTCAGTTAAGTTATATTTCTTTCACTGTTTCAGCCATAATTTTGCAAAGGCAGTTTCAATGCTGCCCTGGATTGGCCCTCCTTTAAGTTTCTGTCTGCTTGGAAGGGAGACCGTATTGAGAAAATGGTTGGAAATGGATTTGCAGTTCACAGCCACCTTGGATAATCTGTCCCATCCTAGGCCTATACTTCATGGGAACACATGCAGACACCCATGTAGGGTCCAAAAAAAGGGATATAAAAGGAAAAGACAGAAAGCTTCACGCTGTGTGCGAGTTGCTACCAAGACATCTGGGGCTGCTTAGCCTGGAGGAATATTCCTAGGACCATGAAAAATTGTAGCAGGACTACTAACTGACCATGTGACACTTGGAGAAATAGAAAAACGCTGTTTCATTAAGGCCAAGGGTTCTTAAGCAGGATAAGTTTTGCCCCCTCTTGGGACAATTGGCAATGTCTGGAGATATGTATGAATGTCACAATTAGGGAGGGTGCCAGTGTCATCTTGTGGGTAGAGGACCGATATACTACTAAATGTCATAGTGTAATGGTGGGGGGGGACAGCGCCCCCCGACATTACAAAGGATTAACTATTTTAAAATGTCAGTAGTGCCATGGTTAAGAAATTCTACTCTTGGCAGATATAGCCCTGAAACAGGATTTCAGCCCCCTCTCACTCTCTTAGCTGGGTGCCCTTATGTAGGGCACAGAGTAAAACCACTACTCCCCTGTATAGGCTACAAGGAAGGAGTCAGTGAGGAGGTTATCCAGGTTTTGTGAGAGGAGGACCCTTCAGTGAAAAAGGCTGCCAAAGAAATTGCTATGTGATGGAGACAATATACAAACACGTAATCATATTACAAATTGTGATAAGTGTTGTGGATGTATCAGTTCGGATCATCCAGGAAGCTGATGCCAAATTGGAATGAGGATTATTGGGAAATAGGTCCTGTGAAAGACCAAGGGGGAGGAAGAAGAATTGGACCTGGGAAATCTTCAGATCTTGATACAGATCTGACATTTGTAAAAGGAAAGATTGATGAAAGTGGAATTGGGTAGGTGCAGTCTAAGATTGCAGTGGAGATTTGACAAGGTCTTGGCTAACCCAATAGGAAGATTTGGGGTTGTCTATCAGAGAGGTCCTGCAGTGGGCAGACATGGCCAGGCCCTGGTATCCACCAGACTGGAGGTTGCCTGGGAAGAACATGGCCTTGGCACAAAGACTTTAACAAATCTCAAAGGCTTTGCAGCCAGAGGCTGTCAGCTAACTGCACTCCTCACAGCTCAGTGACTGCTTTTTTTTTTTTTTTTTTAACAAAAGATCAGAATTGCATGTTTCCATGCCTGCCACAGAAGAATAATTAAAAGAGTGTAGCAGCAGGATTTTATTTTCAGGGCTTTCCAATTTTTTTTTTTTTTTTTTGCAACCCACAGTAGGAAATATTGTACATTATAACCTAATAAATATACAAAACTACAATTAACTAAAACAAAAAGCTTTAAAAGTGTTACTGAACATTACTTTGTGCAGTGCATGCTGTTATTTTCTGTTTCCTCTTTTAAAAAAAATCTGCCTATGGTGTATGATTGTAATACAATATGAACATTTTCATGTTTCTGCATGGTCAGGACTTTTAATTAAAAAAAAACCTAAGGTAAAGTTCACTTAAAATAACCATTTTAAAGTGCACAATTCAATGACATTTAATGCATTCACAATATTCTGCAACCACCACCTATAAAACATTTTTTATCATCCTAAAAGGAAATCTCATACCCCTTAAGCAGTCACTCTCTCTTGTCCCCTCCCCACAGTCTCAGGCAAACACCAGTCTTCTTCCTGTCTCTATGAATTTACATATTTGGATATTTCATATAAATGGAATCATACAATATTACAATATGGACCTTTTATGTATAACTTCCTTCACAGTTTTTTTCTGAGGTTTATACACCTCAAAAATTGTACATTGTAGATCAGTACTTGATTCCTTTTTATGGCTGACAGTATTCCATATTTTGTGTGTGTGTGTGTACCACGTTTTATTTATCTGTTACTCCATTGACATTTGGGTTATTTCCACCTAAATCTATAATACCCTAGTATGAATTGATACCAACTTAGTTTCAATAGCATACAAAAACTCTGCTTCTAAACAGCTGAGACCTCTCCTGTATGTTTCTATCATTACCAATTACATCTATATACATCGTGTGTTCATTAAGATAGATTTGTAATTATTTTATGCACTTGTCTTTTAAATCATATAAAAAAAGGTGAACCACACACCAAAAATATAGCGATCCTGGCTTTTGTATTTACTGATGTAGTTATATTTATCTAACTTTTTGATTTCTTCTTAGAGCTTTTAGTTACTGTCTAGTTTTCTTTCATTTAAGCCTGAAGAACTCCCTTTAGTATTTCTTATAGTATAGGTCTACTTGTGACAAACTCTTTCAGCTTTTATTTACATGCTAATGTCTTAATTTCTCCATCATTTTTGAAGGACACTTTGCTGAATATAGAATTCTTGGTAGATAGTATTTTTCTTTCAGCACTTTGACTATGTTAACCCATTGCCTTCTTTCCTACATAGTTTCTGATGAGAAATCAGATGCTCTTATTGTAGAGAATCACTTGTATGTGACAAATCTCTCCTCTCACTGCTTTTAAGATTTTTTTTTTTTGTCTTTGTCTTTTGACAATTTGATTATAATGTGTCTCAGTGTGGAACTCTTTATATTTATCCTTCTTGGAGTTTGTTGAGATTCTTGGGTGCATAGGTTCCTGTCTTTTACCAAATCTGGGCAGTTTTTGGTTATTTCTTCAACATTTTTTTTGCACTGTTTTATTTTTCTTCTCCTTCTGGGACTCCTGTAATGTGTATGGTGGTACTCTTGATTATTCCCATAGATTTTTTAAGACTCCAATAATTATTCTTCAGTTTTTTCATTTTTTAAAATTTTTGAGACAGAGTCTGTTTCTGTCACCCAGGCTGACAAGGAGAATTATGGTTCACTGCCTCATGAACGCCTGTGCTCAAGAGGTCTTTCCACCTCAGCCTCCCAAGTAGCTCAAACTACAGACACATACTACGATACCCAGCTAACATTTTTTTAAAAAAATTTTTGTAAAGACAGAGTCTTTCTATGGTCTTGAACTCCCGGGCTCAGGCGATTCTCCTGTCTCAGCCTTCCACAGTGCTGAGATTACAGGTGTGAGCCACCATGCCTGGTCATTCTTTTTTCTTTATACTACTTGGTCTGGATAATTTTGATTTTAGTCGACAGTTGTAAGTTCACTGTTTCTTTATTCTGCCTGCTCAAATCTGCTATTGTAACCCTGTAGTGAATTTTAATTTCAGTTATTGTATTTTTTAGCTTCACAGTTTCTACTTGGTTTCTTTTCATAATTTCTATCTTTGTTGATATTTTCTATTGTTAAGACATCATTCTTCTGGTTTCCTTTAACTCTTTGTCTGTGGTTTCCTTTACCTCTCTGAGCATATTTAAGACAGTTGATTTTAAATTTTTGTCTAATATGTTCAGGGTTCGTTCTTCCTTAGGGAGAGCTTATATTAATTTCTTCTGTAAATAAACTGTACTTTCTGGTTTCTTTGCATGCTTCATAACGTTTTTGCTGGAAACTGGACATTTGAATATTAAAATATGCTAACTCTGGACATCAGATTCTTCTCCCTTCTCAGGATTTGTTGTTGTTGTTGTTGTTGCTTCCTGTGAAATACAGTTGTTTGCTTGTTTAGTGTCTTTTCTATATGATCTTTGTAAAGTCTGTATTCTTTGTCATGTGTGGTCTCTGAAGTCTCTGTTCCTTTAGCTTGTGTTCAGCTGGTGCTTTGATAGATATTTTCCTGAACACCAGGAGCTACACTAGAATGGAATAAAATAATAAAAGAAACAAAAAAACCGTCTTCCAACCTTTGAAGATTGACTGTGTGTTACAGCATGCTTTCAGTACTTAGCGAGGTCATTTATAACCCTGCCTGAACCTTCACTCCCTACTTGTGCTGAGCCCAAAGATAAGCAAGAATTAAAAGCTTACAGTCTTTATAGATTGTTTTTGAATATGCATCCTGCCCTAGGCATGTACATAGCTTCTAAATTCCTCAGCATATGGAGACACTTTTGAATAATTTCCCGAAGAAACTCTACCCAGCTTTTCCTTGCAGGCTTTCACTGCATCTATTATTTGCCTCAGTTGTAATTCTTTGCCCTAGGTGGCAGCATGTTGTCCATTTGTCTTACAATGTTTTTGAAGAATGTCGTCTGTGTAGCTGTTTTTTTTTTTCACGCTTAATAGGTTTCAAGTTATATAAAAGAAAGTCAGGTGCCTTGTATCATTCTTTCAAATAGTGCTCTGTGATGGTAAATTTTATGTGTCAATATGACTGTATCATGGATTGCCAGATGTTTGGTTAAACATTTTTTTCTTAGTTTGCCTGTGAGGCTGTTTCTGAATGAGATTAATTTTTGGATTGGACAGAGTAAAGCAGATTGCTCTTCTCAACATGGATGAGCCTTATCCAATCTATTGAAGGCCTTAATAGAATAAAAGGCTGAGTAAGACAGAATTCTTTCTTTTGGCCGAATATATTTGAGCTAGGACATTTAGTCTTCTGCCTTTGGACTCATTCTTGGACTAGAACTTACACTATTGGCTCTCCTGTTTCTCAGACCTTCATACTGGGTGATATGGTTTGGCTGTGTCTCCATCAAAATCTAATCTGGAATTGTAGTTCCCATAATCCCCACGTGTCATGGGAGGGACCTGGTGGGAGGTAATTGAATCATGGGGGCGGTTACCCCATGCTTGTTCTTGTGATAGTGAGTTCTCATGATAGCCAATGGTTTTATAAGGGGCTCTTCTCCTTTTTGCTCAGCACTTCTCCTTGCCACTGCCATGTGAAGAAGGATGTGTTTGCTTCCCATTCCACCAAGATTGTAAGTTTTCTGAGGTCTCTCCAGCCATGCTGACCTGTGAGTCAATTAAGCCCCTTTCCTTTATAAATTACCCAGTTTGGGGTATATCTTTATTGGCATTGTGAGAACAGACTAATACACTTGGACTGGAACTATATCATTGACTCTCCTGGGTCACTAGTTTAGTGATGCAGATCTTGGATTTCTTAGCCTTCCATACTTCAATGAGCCAATTCCTTAGAGTAAATCAATCTCTCTCTTTCTCTTTTTTTCTTCTCTCTCTCTCTCTCTCTCATTCCCTCTCTTTCCTGTTGGTTGTGTTTCTCTGAAGAATCCAGACTAATACACTGCCAAATAAGTTAGAACAGACAAACACACACAATTCTCTAAGCATAAGGTCTGTGCTCCCTCCACAACCAGGGACCAAGGTCCCACACTGGAACCTTGAAGACAGGGTGCTGTCGTCAAGACTGCTGCCAAAGATGCTGAGATGCTGAAGAAAGCAAGCTGAAAAATCCAGTTCTTCAGAAAGAAACATTTAATAGGACTTATGAACAGAAGCAATGTGTTGGGTGGGCATGAGATGGTGGATCCCTCTACCTGCCCTCCAGAAAATATCCTTTGTAAAGCAAGCTTTTAGGGTAAAGATTTGTGTAGCTCATCATGCTTCAGACTTTCTTGTGAAACGTGACCACTGGGGAGATTAGATAAGCATCTTTATTTATGCAACAGGGATTGTTTATTTATGAGAAGTTGTCTATGTTACAGGCATTCTTAAAGACCTTGCTGCAGAAGTCATCATGGTCATCATGGCAGTTTCACTTCAAGGTGGCATCACTTTCGTCATGCAACAGGCTGTTTTCCCATGGGGTGGGAGGTCAATAAGGGCAATCAAAAATGCTGCAAAGCTTTTGTACAAGAACATTTCCTCTTTTTACTTTTTTAATTGACAAATAGTTATTATACATGTTCATGGGGTACACAGTGTTGTTTTTATACATATAATGCGTAGTGATCAGATCTGGTTAATTAGCATATCCATGATCTCAAACATTTATCTTTTTCTGGTGTTGGAAACATTCAGTGTCTTTCTTTTTGCTGTTTGAAATTATATTTCTTTTTTTTTCTTTTTTTTTTTTTTTTTTGAGACAGGGTCTCTGTCACCCAGGCTAGAGTACAGTGGCACAATCTTGGCTCACTGCAGTCTCTGCCTCCCAGGCTCAAAGGATCCTTCCAGCTCAGCCTCAGGAGTAGCTGGGACTTCAGGCACGTACCATCATGCCCAGGTAAATTTCGTATTTTTTGGTAGTGATGGGATTTCACCATGTTTCCTAGGCTGGTCTCAAATTTCTAGGCTCAAGCGATCCACCCTTCTCGGCCTCCCAAAGTGCTGGGATTACAAGTGTGAGCCACTATATGTGGCCTGAATTATATTCTTATTAACTATAGTCATCCTACAGTGATGCAGAACACTAGAACTTATTCTTCTCATCTAGCTGTAATTTTATAACCTTTAACGAATCTCTCCTCACCCCTCCCTTCTCCCTATCATTCCCAGCCTCTAGTATCCTGTATTCCACTTTTTACTTCTATGAAATCAAATTTTTTAGCTTCCATATATAAGTGAGAATATATGGTGTTTAATGTTTTGTTTCTGGCTTATTTTATTGAACATAATGTCTTCCAACTCCGTCTATGTTATTGCAAATGACAAGATTTCATTCATTTTTTATAGTTTAATAGTATTCCATTTGTATATACCACATTTTCTTTATCCATTCATTTGTTGTTGAACCCCTAGGTGGATTCTAAATCTTGGCCATTGTGAATAGTGCTGTAATAAACTTGCAAGTACAGTTGTCTCTTAGATATACTAATTCCCTTTCCTTTGGATAAATGCCCAATAGTGGGACTGCTGGATCATATGGTACTTCTGTTTTTAGTTGTTTTAGAAACCTCTGTAACATTTTTAATAGTGGCTCTACTAGTTTACATTTCCACCGACAGTTAGAGTTTCCTTTCCTCCACATCCGTGTCAGAATCTGTTATTTTTTTGTCTTTTTGATGGTAGCCATTCTAACTGGGGTGAAATAAAACCTCATTGTGCTTTTTATTTGCATTTCCCTGATGATTAATGATGTTGGGCATTTTGTCATGTGTTTTTTGGCACTCTCTCTCTCTCTTTCTCTCTCTCTCTCGCTCTTGCTCTGTTGCCCAGGCTGGAGTGCAGTTGCACAATCTCAGCACACTACAGCCTCCACCTCCCAGGTTCAAACAATTCTCCTGCCTCAGCCTCCCAAGTAGCTGGGACTGCAGGTGCGTGTCACTACGCCTGGCTAATTTTTGTATTTTTTCCTAGAAGAGACCGGGTTTCACCATGTTGGCCAGACTGGTTTTGAACTCCTGGCCTCAAGTGATCTGCCTGCCTTGGCCTCCCAAAGTGCTGGATTACAGGTGTGAGACACTGTGCCCAGCCTGCCATTTTTATGTATCTTTT
>NW_012105421.1:1446848-1492778 GCF_000951045.1 Mandrillus leucophaeus
GCCAGGATGGTCTCGATCTCCTGACTTCGTGATCCGCCCGTCTCAGCCTTCCAAAGTGCTGGGATTACAGGCTTGAGCCACTGCGCCCGGCCTACTATGTATCTTTTAAGAAATGTCTGTTCAGATCGTTTGCTCATTTAAAAATCAGATTGTATTTTTGTGCTATTGAGGTGTTTGAGTTTCTTGTATATTCTGGGTATTAATCACTTGTCACATGAGTCATTTGCAAATATTTTCTCTCATTTTCTGGTTTGTCTTTTCATTCTGTTGATTGCTTTTTAGTTATATATAATCTCATTTATTTATTTTTGCTTTTATTGCCTTTACTTCTGAGGGCTTATAAAATATTTTCCCAGACCAATGTTCTGAAGCAGTTCACCTACGTTTTCTTTTAGTAGTTTTATATTTTCAGGTCTTCCATTTATGTATTTTATCCATTTTGAGTAGATTTTTGTATAGGGTGAGAGATGAAGTCTAATTTTGTTCTTCTGCATACGGAGATGCCGTTTTCCCAAGACCATTTATTGAAGAGACTGTCCTTTCTCCCAGTGAGTTTTCTTGGCATCTGTGTCAAAGTTTAGTTGACTGTAGATTGTAGATATGTGAATTAATTTCTGGGTTCTCTATTTTGTTCCATTGGTCTGTGTGTCTGTTTTTATGCCAGTACTATGCTGTTTTGGTTACTGCAGCCTTGTAGTATATTTTACAGTCAGGTAGTGTGAAATCTCCAACTTTGTGCTCAGGATGGCTTTGTTTTTTGTGGTTCTATACAAATTTTAGGATTTTTTTTTCTATTTCTGTGAAGAATGTCATTGACATTTTGACGGAATCTGCAGATGGCTTTAGATAGTAAGTTGCTCTTTTTTTTTTTTTTTTTTTTGAGACAGAGCCTCACTCTGTCACCCAGGCTGGAGTGCAGTGGCACAATCATGAATCACTGCAGCCTTGACCTCGCAGTATAAGTTAACTCCCCTACCTCAGCTTCCTAAGTAGCTGGGACTATAGGCATGTGCCACAATGCCTGGCTAGTTTTTGTATTTTATTTTGGTAGGGATAGAGTTTTGCTGCATTGTCCAGGCTGGTCTGGAATTCCCAGACTCAAGTGGTCTGCCCACTTTCTTGGTTCAGCATTTTCTTGGTTGCTGTAGACTTTTGGCTATTCTCCAGAGCCATTTTGACTCACTACAACCTCTGCCTCCTGGGTTCAAGTGATTCTTGTGCCTCAGCCACCCAAGTAGCTCGCACTACAGGTGTGCACCACCAGGCCCAGCTAATTTTTGTATTTTTAGTAGAGACGGGGTTTTGCCATGTTGCCCAGGCTGGTCTCAGACTTCTGGCCTCAAGTCATCCCCCGCTTTGGCCTTACAAAGTACTGGAATGGCAGGCATGAACCACCGTGCCCAGCCCTAATTGTTTTTTCTTTTTTTTTTTTTTAAATCTCTAATATTGTCATTTCAAGAAAGTTGTGTAAGCAAAATCATTATACATGTAACCTTTTGAGATTGGCGCTTTTTTCCCCAACTTAGTATAATGCCCTTGCATCCATCATTATACATGTAACCTTTTGAGATTGGCGCTTTTTTCCCCCACTTAGTATAATGCCCTTGCATCCATCATTATACATGTAACCTTTTGAGATTGGCGCTTTTTTCCCCCACTTAGTATAATGCCCTTGCATCCAAGTTGTGTATATCAATAGTTTTGATAGTTTCCTTTTATTTACAGATGTACCCACAATTTGTTTAACCATTCATCTACAGATGGACATTTTGATTATTTCCAGTTTTTTTGCTATTACAAATACAACTGTAATGAAAAATCATATGTAAGATTTTTTGCGGACTTAAGTTTTGTTTCTCTGGGATAAATGCCCAGGATGGCAATTTCTGGGTAACATGAGAAGTATTTAGTGTTTTAAAAAAACTGTTAAATTATTTTCCAGAGTAGCTATACCATTTCACATTCCCACCAGCAGCAGTATGTGAGGGATCCAGGTTGTTCACATTCTCACCAACATTTGAGTTTTAGAATGATCACTTTGATAGTGTGTGGAGAATTGATTAGAAGTGGATGGCATTCTAGATGATAATTCTGTCTCAGAAATTTTTGTAGTTTTCATGGTGAGACATGTAGAGGGCCTAACCCAAAGCTCTGAAAGTAAGGATGGGCAGATTGGAGAGAAGTTAAGGGAATGTAGTCGACAGAATTAAATGATCAATTTGATGTAGGACTTGGAAGAGGGAAATTTTTAAAGAAAACTTTCTTGTTTCTGATTTGGACATTCTGGTGGATAATGGTACCATTTAGAGAAGTAAGTAATACTGGAAAAAGGGTTTGTTTGGGGTTGAGAAGATATGTTTAGTTTTAGGCTTAGTCATTTTGAATTTACTTTGTAATCCAAGAGGGACTGGCCAGTAGGCAGCATGCTACATAGGTCTGAAAATAGCATAGTCATTAAGGGAATGGATTTTAGAGTCAGCCCTGATTCCAGATCTGAGTTCTTTCTCTTACTCTCTGTATATCTATTGGCAAGTTAGTTTACTTCCATTTCCTCATTAATGAGATGGAATCGTTGTGAGGCTTAAATAAGGTAACATGTATAAAACACTTAGCACCTTAGGTACATAGTATATAGTAGTTGTTGTTATTATTGTTACAGATTTGCAATTTGGAAACATTTTGTCTCTAATGTCAAATGCTGCCCAAAAGGCAAATGTAATAAAGGTTAAAGTATACTCTTTGGGCTTGGCGATCATGGGGCCTTGGGGACAACAGGTTTGTAGGGCAGAAGCTTGGTTATGGTATCAGAGTGTAATCAAGAGGTGAGTGCCTGGAGACAAACACAAAGATATTTGTTCCCCAAGAAATACGTAAAAAGAAGGAGAGAGAAAGAGCTTAGACCAGCTAGGACTAAGGAAATATTTGTCTGCAGAGTTGGAAACACTTGCCTTTGACTTAGCTGAGATTTTTTTTTTTCTTTGAGCAAAGATTAATGAATTGTTAGCTTTTGTTTTAAGACAGTCTCTCTCTGTTGCCCAGACTGGAGTGCAGTGGCATGGTCTCAGCTCACTGCAACCTCCGCCTCCTGGGTTCAAGTGATTCTTCTGCTTTAGCCTCCTGCGTAGCTGGGATTGTAGGCGCCTGCCACCACACTGGGCTAATTTTTTGTATTTTTAGTAGAGATGAGGTTTCACCATGTTGGCCAGACTTGTCTCAAACACCTGACCTAGTGATCCATCTGCCTCAGTCTCCCAAAGTGCTGGGATTATGGGTGTGAGCCACCGTGCCCTGCCAGCCTTTTACAAATGGAGGGACATTTCTTTTAGAATGAATAGCTGGGAGGAACTATTGGTAGAGATGCACATGAGTTTTTGTTTGTTTGTTTGTTTGTTTGAGATGGAGTCTCACTCTGTCATCAGCGCTGGAGTGCAGTGGCGTGATCTCGGCTCACTGCAATCTCCACCTCCCGGGTTCAAGCGATTCTCCTGCCTCAGTCTCCTAAGTAGGTGGGATTACAGGCGCCTGCCACTGTGCCTGGCTGATTTTTTGTATTTTTAGTACAGACAGGGTTTCATCATTTTGGCCAAGCTGTTCTTGAACGCCTGACCTCGTGATTCGCCCTCCTTGGCCTCCCAAAGTGCTGGGATTACAGGCTTGAGCCACTGTGCCTGGCCTACACATGAGTTTTTTAGGTAGGAAATAGTCTTCATGTTAAACTCTTCTCCATGACCTATATTTTTGTCACTGATGTAAGGAAGAGAGATCATTGGCTAAAATCAAGTTAGCAGGTATTGAAGTATTTAATCCTCACAATGATTGCTTGGTGAAAAGAGTAGTTCAATTTTGGAACACCTGTTGTTAGAAAATGGGAGAGAACTATCTTGAGAGAAACAGAAAGATTGCTATAGTATGTTGAGAATCGAGCTAAAGTTGGGGTTGGGATTTGTAGTTGCACCAGTTTACAGGATTGACTACTTTTATTTCTAATAAATTTTGTAAGGGAAAATATTAATCCAGGCCTAGAGTTATTTTGGAATGGATATAGCAGAATGAAAAGAATACAGAGGAGTTATAAAGATGTAGTTACGTGAGTAGTTCAAACGATAGACTATTTTTTTTAATTTTTGGATGAATGGTAATAAAAATAAAGGCAAGAGAAGGCTATTAGGAATATTATTATAGAAGGATCAAGAGACAAGAGGTCTTGAGGAGCTTGAAGACAGTAAGAATTAAGCAAATAGAACTGGAAGGTTTGGAGGTAGCCATGTGACATATTAGAGTATAAATGATTCAGAGATATGGCCCATATCTAGGCAACTTGAAAGTTGATGAAATAGTTATTGATAGTTCAATTGCATGTAGGCTGAGGTTGGGGTGATATGGGAGGCCTGGTGGTATCAATAGTAACTATGTCTATAATGCCTATTATAACTAGTATTTCGGTTACAACTAAAAGTGAAGTGGGCTGGGGAGGTGGGGACATCAATGATTTATAGGACGTGACTTTATAAAGTTTGTTGTGTTTTCCCATGTAAGTTCATACTAATAGGTACAAAAGGCATACTGAAGCTAGCTTGAATTCAAAGAAATGGAATTCTTTTATTAAAGAGTCTCAAATTATTAGGAAATACATAGGAGATGGCTTGATTTTCCTAGTTCCTGCTTTTGAGTGTGGTATGTCAAATCTCTCTCTCTCTAAGTAGTGGCTGCTTTGAAAATATATTGACCTACTCTGCCCCTGCAGATTCCTGCCTCTCAAAGAAATCTCAATATTATATCCCCCTCCCAATCTTGGGGGAAATGCCATAAGTCTCACTCTACCGCTGCTGCTTCCATCTCCTCTCCATGCTTAGATGACAACTAGGACATATAATTTTGGGGAAGAGGGAATGAGATGCCAGCACTGACATGGTTTTTTTCTCGCTAACTCATCTAGCTCCACAGTGAGTGACTGAACTGAACTGCAGTGTTTGTGGGGGTATTTATTAAAGGCCAAGAGCGCAGAATGCCCAGGTCTAATCTAATATTTGACCTGAGGATATCTGGACCTCTTCAACAACCACCTGGGGTGAGGCCTGAGGTCATGCCTGGTGATACATAAACCTGCTAGTGTTTTTGTTCTTGTTTCTGATTGTTATGCCAGTTGACCTAACTTCAGGATCACCTTTCATACTTTGTGGTTTAATTTTTATTTATTTTTATTTTTGAGATAAAGTCTCACTCTTGTCCAGGCTGGAGTGCAGTGGCACGATCTTGGCTCATTAGAATGTTTGCCTCCTGGGTTCAAGCGATTCTCCTGCCTGAGCCTCCTGAGTAGCTGGGATTACAGGTGCCCTCCACCACACCTGGCTAATTTTTTTATTTTTATTTTTTGTATTTAGTAGAGACGGGGTTTCACCATGTTGGCCAGGCTGGTCTCAAACTCCTCACCTCAAGTGATCCGCCTGCCTTGGCCTCCCAAAGTGCTGGGGTTACAGGTGTGAGCCACCGCACCAGGTCAACCTTGTGGTTTATATTGAAGTTGTCTGCTTATGCGATACCTGCTATCCCACAGGCTTAATGTTCAATTTAAACAGGCTCCTGCTTGACTCTAGTAGGGCTCATCACCTGCCATATTCCCAGCTCCTAGAGCATACTGTATAGTCTGTATAATTTGTTTTAGAATATTCCAAATGTCTCTTTTCAGTCATTTTTTTGGGGGGTTTTGTTTTGTTTTTGCCAGTGAATAGCCCTTCCTTGCTAACAAACAAAAACTATTAAGCGATGGCTTTGCTGCACTGAGGTAGGTTCTGACTAGGGCTCTCATGCATCACAAGCTCTGATGCCATCTTGTGGTCGAATGGGTATCTACAGAGGGAGCCTTTATTCTGGTCTTGGCAGTTGCCTGCTACTATGCTAAAATCGAGGGCAGATTTACTCTGTTTTTGTTCGTTTGCTTGTTTGTTTGTTTACATTTTTCTTTTGCTGTGGATTTGCTTTCCCTCATTGAGGGAGGGGAAAACTCATAGTTCATTGCCCTCTACACTGACCAGTTGGTTGAAGGGAAGCTCTTTCCTTGCACCTCAGGGACAGTTTCACCCACATTTCCCACAGCTATTTCCAGCTCAACTTGTTCAGAATAGAACTCTTCATCATTGTTCCTGCCTCACCTCCTTCCTTCCCCCAGTGAATCTCATTCTTAAATTCTGTCATCTTCTACACTTTATCACAGTGAAAGGCTGTTTATCCATTATTAAGTAAGAGGCTCAAGAGCCAGTCGGGACTGTTTCCCCCCTATTCCCTCATTCACCTATTCTGCCTCCCAGTAGCTGCTAATTTTTTGTCCATTTCCTCCATTCCATCACCACAGTCTGAATCATGGCCTTCAATATTTCTCATTGAAACCATTGCAGTTGTTTGTCTCTGTCACGTCTTCATGTCTTCCATCTTCTAGCCTTGCCTACATTTTCCTTCATTTTTATTCCAGCGTTGATAGAAATTCAAACTTCAAATCCATCAGTGCTTCTGCAGAGCCTATAGTGTAAACTCCAAGATCCTTGATGTGAGTTACAAGATACTCTTTGAGTTGGCATTTGTCTCTTTCTGGGCCTACTCTTCATTCACTCCCCACCCTACATGTAACACCTAGTAGCACTTAGTTCCTGGAACACAATTAACCTTCATGCTTATGGGCATTTGTTCATGCTTTTCCCTTTTGATTAGAAATAAATCTCTGTAGATCTTTCTCTTGGGCTTGTTCAGGTAGTCCAGTAGAAGCATCCTGCAAAATTGCCAGAGGGTATGTGACTGTGTGGGCCTATAAGAAACAGATGGATCTGGCCGGGCACAGTGGCTCATGCCTGTAATCCCAGCACTTTGGGAGACCGAGGCGGGCAGATCATCTGAGATCAGGAATTCAAGATCAGCCTGGGCAACACGGTGAAACCCCGTCTCTACTAACAATACAAAATTACCCAGGCGTGGTGGCACATGCCTATAATCCCAGCTACTTGGGAGGCTGAGGCAGGAGAATCGCTTGAACCTGGGAGGCATAGGATGCGGTGAGCTGAGATCATGCCATTGCACTCCAGCCTGGGCAACAAGAGTAAATCTCTGTCTCACCAAAAAAAAAAAAAAAAGAAAGAAACAGATGGATCACTCAAAGGGGAAACTGCGAAGAGCAATGAAAGGATTCCTTGAAGAGAGTTTAGTGAGGGAAATATTACAAACCTTCACAAACAGGAACAATCGAGATGGTAAACGCTACAGGACTAAAAACAGCAGAAAGCCATTACCTCTCCTAGGCCTAACCGTATACTGGAACCTGGAGTAATCTGTAGTGGTGTGTGAGAGGGCATCCAACAGTTGCTGTATCTGAAAGGAGAGAACTGCAGTCACTGCCAAAAATTGCAGGGGAAGGTGAGAAAGAGAATAAAAGCTAAACTCATCTCTCCTTTTACCCTGTGATCTTATGCTGGTGGCTGTCATTGGCTGAGTCCAAATGCAAGCCAGAGACTAAGGGAACCTGGTTGATACAGTCCACAAAAGTCAGTTTCTCAGAGCCAGGGAGAGAATGGCAGAGAAAGGACCAGGAGAGGCAAACAGAGCATAAAACTGGTGTTCTGTGAGACAAACTGGGGAAGAGGGTTAGGGTTGTCACCTTTTAGTATAAAGACTTACAATTAATCACCTGTTCTTGGATAATAACTAATCCCTCAGCTGCAAAAGGTGTCCCCAAATTTTGGGCTAAGGAAAGAGGACTGAGAAATGATTTTTTTAAAAAAATACAGACTTTCAACTATTTCTTCTGTTTTAAGCTCAACTCTACACTTTGCCTTCAGCTGTATCTGGAGCCTCCAATTCCTGAAACTTTGTGGGATTTAAAAAAAAAAAAAAAATCAGGTTATTTATTAGCTTCCTTGCTCCTAAAAGTGAGGTCTGTGATATTTCTTTTCTATTAGGTCAGTTTTCATGAAAATATTTCATTAGAGACACATTTACTATCGTGGTCAGGAAACAAATACATGTTCTGCTTTAGAGGGAGACTCAACTTTTTATCTTCTGAGATTGCCATACAAACATCCTTGAGAAGATAGTCTGGAACACAAGCTGTCAGTGCCTCTTCATGAGACATACAGAAACACAAGAGACCGTTGGAGAATTGTCTCCCAACATTATGGAGGAGAGACACAGTCAACTCATGGATTGGCCCTTTTTAAAAAGAAGAATAGCATTCTAAATTTCTGGTTGGTGGAGATACCATATCCCTGACTTCGGAAACAGATAGCAGTGAAGTGTGCATTATTTTCTAACTCCTTGTCAGGCAATCTCTGTTTCATGAAGCAGAGTGTAAGTGCTTTTCACAGAAAAATTCCGTCTGTCTTATACTAAGTATTGTTTATCCCAGATCCAGCATTGAAATATCTGTTATGTTAGTCTTAGGTTTTGGTCTTGATGTGAGTTTTCACCTTTTTTAGTGGCTTCAAGGGTGTTTAATGCAATGTTGGGAAATGGTACAGAGAAAGAATGTGTAAAGGTTAGCAAAACCCTTTCTTTTTCTGTGTGGACAAAATTTACCTTGGATTAACTTTCTAATTATATTTCCCTAGAAACCTGTAAATGGCAGAATGTCAACTATGTAACTAGCAATGTTGTTTATAGTAAAAATAACCCTGATTGATAAATTTACCTTGACTAATTGTGAAGAACTACAAATTCCTGTGTAAAGCCAAAACTTTGGACTTTCCTGAATAACTCGATGTCATTTGTGGGGACCAGGAAGTTATGCTCATGAATGTTGTTTCTTATCTGGGGCATGGAGCATCTTATCCAAGATGATGATTGCTCATGTCCATAGGATCTCATTCTCTTCCACTCGAGCTATTATATGGGAGTGGTCAATGAAGACAAGCCTCTGGACTTGTGGATAGCTTTGAGAACCTATATAGTGATACCTGTTCACCTATTCTAGTCTTGTGATTCCAAATGTCTAGATAGACTCAGGGATGAGCAAAAGGAGCAATGCTGAACATTAAAAAAAAATTTTTTTTAAAGCAGTTTTAGGTTCACAGCAAAATTGAGAGGAAAGTACAGAGATTACCCATATGCCTCCTGTTCCCACACATGCATAGTCTCTCCCATTATCAGCATCCCCCACCGGCGGGGTGCTGATAGGCTAAAGTCTGCAGGCGGTGACATGCTGAAGTCGGCTGTTAGAGTACATGGTCCAAGCTATTTGGAGGTGTCGAAGTATCCCCACATTATGGCTGCTGCTGCTTCTCCTTTTTTTTTTTTTTTAAATCCCAAGTTTCTTATACTTCTGTATCCATTCCATGGGGCATAGGTGGCTCCTGTGCATTTTGAAAAGGACTGGCCATAGGGAAGAGGTATGTTCCAGGGGTCTTGTTCCAGGCTTATTTATCCATAGCCACCTGAAGTTGCTATTGCATCATTTTTTTTTTTTTTTGGTGCCATTTTGAAAGTAGTCATGTGCAGGACTTTTTTTGGGGCATATGAATAGAAATGTATCTCAGCATATTGTTTTTTGAATTCTGTGTATTTTCTTTGATGAATATAAAAACATTCTAAGCATGGATCCATATTTTTTTTTTTTTTTTTTTTGAGACGGAGTCTCGCTCTGTCACCTAGGCTGGAGTGCAGTAGCGCGATCTGGGCTCACTGCAAGCTCAGTTTCCCGGGTTCATGCCATTCTCCTGCCTCAGCCTCCCAAGTAGCTGGGGCTACAGGTGCCCACCACCATGCCTGGCTAATTTTTTTTGTATTTTTAGTAGAGACGGGGTTTCACCATGTTAGCCAGGATGGTCTCCATCTCCTGACCTTGTGATCCGCCCACCTCGGCCTCCCAAAGTGCTGGGATTACAGGTGTGAGCCACTGTGCCTGGCCAGGATCCATATGTTTTTATCAGACCTCCAAAGGTGGTTCATGGCACGCACACACAAAATGTGAGAATTCTTGTTTTCAGCCTTCTTCTAATATATGTTAGTCTCAATATTCTTGAGTTTCCCATACCTATCTGGATGTTTCTAAACTCACTTAAGGTTTGAGCAGAAGTACAGGGGCATAGGGAGAGAGAGATATGAGAATCCAAGTAACTGACTTCTTGGCTGTAGCTTTTTCTTTTTTTTCTTTTATAACACTTTAACCTGGAAGGGATAGACTTTCTGCTTCTATGTTAGCAATTCTCAACCCACTTGGTTTCATGACTCCTTTATACTTGTAGAAATTTTCGAGGACCCTAAATAAATTTGATTTGTTTGGGTTATAGTTATCAATATTTGCCATATAAGAAATTAAAGCAGAAATTTTAATAATATTCATTATAGTACATACCATATCTTATGAAATATATTTTTCAAAATAAAACATCATTGATGAAAAAAGTGGCATTATTTTATGTTTTTGCAATTCCCTTTAATGTCTGGCTAAGTAGAAGATAGCTTAAATAGTAACTCATATTTGCTTCTGTATTCAGTTAGTTGGAATTTCATATATAATGTAGCCCCTGGAAAACTCCACTCTCTACTTATGACAGTGTGAGAATGAAAAAAGCACAAAACGTTTTAGCACATTATGGAAATAGTTTTGACCTCACAGATCTCCTGAAAAGGTCTTGAGGATCCTCAGGGGGTCTCTAGGCCACACTTTAAGAACTGCTATTTTGTGCCTTATATAGCAAGCCTCAGGGCCTACCCATCTTAGTCAAAAGGAGTGCATCTTGCATGCCCTCTCTGCGCTATGGTCTAAGCCCTTTAGACTTTTTCCTGACATGTTCTTGGAAGTAAATCAATTTAGAAAATACTAAGCCTAGCTTTCAAGACTTGCTTTAAGATCCTATTTTGACTTCCAGAAGGTGAATATGAACTTTTCCTTTCATTTATGTAAGTGCTATAATAAATGTTCTCAAGGCACATGGATATCCCTGGCAGAATATGGGGTGATTTATCACAAAGAAATGCAAAAAGTGGAAAGTGGAAAAATGAAAGTTCCTGTTATTTTGTTATAGTAAAGCAATCTAGCTTGTTTTGCTTGCTTTGTTTCAAATTTGCTTTTCTGGGCTCAACTGGACTTCTTACTCCTTTTTAATTTTTAAAATTAAGTTACTCATTAATTATTTTTTATTTTATTATTTATTTGTTTATTTTGAGATGGAGTCTTGCTCTGTTGCCCAGGCTGGAGTACAGTGGTAGGATCTCAGCTCACTGCAACCTCTGCCTCCTGGGTTTAAGCGAGTCTCCTGCCTCAGCCTCCCAAGTAGCTAGGATTACAGGTGCATGCCACCATGCCCAGCTAATTTTTGTATTTTCACCAGAGAGAGGGTTTCACCATGTTGGCCAGGCTGGTCTCCAACTCCTGACCTCAGGTGATCCACCTGCCTTGGCCTCCCAGAGTGCTAGGATTATAGGTGTGAGCCACCGTGCCAGACCCCTTTTTAAATTTTAAAATAATTTCAAGCTTATAGAAAAGTTGTAAGTACAGTACAAGACCCTCAAAAAAAGCCTATTTGAATGGGTCATTCCTTAAATACTGTACTGTATATTTCCTACAAATTAGGACATTCTCCTATTACTGCAAAATACCATGAAAATCAGGAAATTTACATCGATGAGTTATACTGCCTCCAGTTTCCAGATCCGAATCAAATTTTGCCAATTGTCTCAATAATACCATGTATAACAAAAAATCTGGTTCACAATCCTGTGGTGTATGGAGCTGTCATATCTCTTTTTTAGTTTTTTCTTGACTTTCATGGCCTTGACACTTTTTAAAAAAAAGTATGAAACACTTCACAAATTTGTGTGTCATCCATGTTCAGGGGCCATGCTAACCTTCTCTGTATTGTTCCAGTTTTAGTATATGTGCTGCCAAGGTGAGTGCCCTTGTCATTCTTGAAGATTTATAGGCCAGTTATTAAGTACTATATCCCTCAGTTTGGATTTGTTTCCTCATGATTAGATTCAAGCTATGCAACTTTGGTATAAATATCACAGAAGTAATTCTGTGTTTTCTCATTGTATCCTATCAGTTGTCACATGATATTTCTATATTCCCTTACTGATGCTTACTTTGATCACTTGATTAAGGTGGTAGCCACTAGGATTCAACAATGTAATGTTATTCTTTTCCTCTTTGTAATAAGTAAGTATTTTGTGGGGAGATAGTTTGAAACTATGTAATATCCCATTGTTCATCAAACTGGGGTCACTGCCCCCAGGCTCTTTCGTGCACATATACACACTTATACACAATACATATGCATTCATATCTATATTTATTTTTGTATCTCTTTGAAATCTATAAGTTTACCTCAAAGCCTTCATTCTTACTCAGTACCACAGGGTTCATTCTAGTTTTCTTCCTCTTCGTATTTGTAACCCTCCTTCCTATCAGTGACAAAAATGGATTCCATCATCTTTAATATATTTGTTTATATGATCCACATCCCTGCTATTGCCTAACCATCCTGCTATTGCCGCCCCACCCCCTTTTCTTGCACAGATGTCCTACTTGCCACACTTAGGCTCTATCACTTACTATTCTCTCTGTCTGCATACCACAGAGGAAAGGCCATCAGGGGATGTGGCAAGAATGTGGACCTCAGCAAGCCAGGCAGAGAGCCTTTAACAGGAACTGAATTGGCTGGCACCTCTATCTGGGACATTTAACTTCTAGAACTGTGAGAAAATAGATTTCTATTGTTTAAGCCACCCAGTCTATGGTGTTTTGTTATGGCAGCCAAGCAGACTAATACAGAAGGAGAGAGAAGAAGAGAGAAGAGGAGGAAGAAAAAAAGAAAGATTAAAAAGGGGCATGAGAACACTTTTGGGAGTGATGGATGTATTTATTATCTTGATCCGATTCAATCTGTAGATCAATGTGGGGAGAACTGACATGTTAACAGTATTGTGTGTAATCAGTAGACATCATATATTCCCATATTTATTTAAGTCTCTTTAATTCTATTTTTTTTTTGGTGTGGGGGCAGATGGAGTTTTGCTCTGTTGCCCAGGTTGGAGTGCAGTGGCACGATCTTGGCTCACCGCAACCTCTGCCCCCTGGGTTCAAGCGATTCTCCTGCCTCAGCCTTTTAAATAGCTGGGACTACAGGCATGCACAAGCATGCCTGGCTAACTTTTTTGTATTTTTAGTAGAGATGGGGTTTCACCATGTTGGTCAGGCTGGTCTCAAATTCTTGACCTCAAATGATCTTCCCGACTTAGCCTCCCAAAGTGTTGGGGTTACAGGTGTGAGCCACCATGCCTGGCCCAATTCTTAACTTTTTTTTTTTCCTTTTTGAGACAGGTTCCCACTCTATCACCCTGACTGGAGTGCAGTGGCATTATCATGACTCATCACAGCCTTGACCTTCTGGGCTCAAATGATCCTCCCATCTCAGCCTCCCAAGTAGCTGGGACTACAGGTGCATGCCACCAGGCTTGGCTAATTTTTGTATTTTTTGAGGAGACAAGGTTTCTCCATATTGCTCAGGCTGGTCTCAAGAATCCGCCTGCCTCAGCATCCCAAAGTGTTGGGATTACAAGGTGTGAGCCACCACACCTAGCCTCTTAAATTCTTAATTAGGGCTCTAGATCAAAGTATCTGTGTTCTTCACCTCCACTAATGGTAACCTGAAGACGAGGTAGACAATTTAGTCTTCTTTTGATAAAGATAATTGGAGGTCATGGCCTTATTTCCTTTGTGAAAAAGACATCAGAGTTTTGACTGGTAGTTCATTTGGTCAATAATAAATGTGAGTATATAATAGTAATTTGATGATTGCCTCCCTAGCATTCTTTCACCCTCTTTTTGGCTACACTATTCGATTTTGTGTTTCTGGAATGCAGTCTTTTACTACCCTCAGTCCTAGAATGTTCTAGATGGTGCTTCATCTCTGGCCCTAAGGATGGAATAGGTGCCCAGGTTTTAATCAATCAGCGTTTCATACTGCCTGGTCTCAGTGTTTGGTTAAAGATGGGCAAATAATCTGGGCCTTTCCATTCACAGTGAATCTTATTTGTTACCAGAAAAGCAGGATTACTTTTTTCTCATGGACTTGAAGTAGAGAGAATACGAGAAGTTTCTATAGTCATCTTTCCACCACGTGAAAAGTGAGAAAACAGTCAACACAGAATAAGCAGAGTTAAAGATATGAAGAGAGCAAAACCAAGTCCTGGGTCAATATGCAACTGAACCTAGAAATAGCCCTTGACTTCTTAGTTATGTAAACTAATGTTCCCTTCATGCTTGAGCCAGTTTGGGTTGAGTTTTGTCACTTGTTATCGAAAAAGTCTGAAATGTTTTTGTTTGTTTGTTTGTTTGAGACGAAGTCTCGCTGTGTTGCCCAGGCTAGAGTGCGGTGGTGCGATCTCTGCTCACTATAATCTTCACCTCCCAGTTCAAGTGATTCTCCTGCCTCAGCCTCCGGAGTAGCTGGAAATACAGGCTCACACTACCATGCCTGGCTAATTTTTGTATTTTTGGTAGACATAGGGTTTCACCATGTTGGCCAGGCTGGTCTCAAAACTACTGACCTCAAGTGATCTGCCCACCTTGGCCTCCCAAAGTGCTGGGATTACAGGCATGAGCCACTGCACCCAGCCTCAAGTGTTATACCATTCAAAAAACTCATATAATATTTTGCAGCATTACCAAAAGTATTCAGAATAAATGAGGTGATTGATATCTCTGCTCTGTATCTCTGCTCTGTTCTGGGTCTGATATATGAATCCTAAAGCATGATGTTTGTTATAGGATGTCATTCTCTAAAAAGGAGGAGGAAGAAATGTAGGAGGAAGAAGAGGAGAAAAGAAATAAATATAAATGATCAATCAAAGTAAAAGAATGTTCAGTCTTTCTAATGATGAAAATAAAAACACGAGTGAGACAGCATATTTGACTACCATAATGGCAAAGATTAAACTGTGAGAATGCCTGGTACTGGTGAGGGTATAAAGTAGCAGACCCTCTTCCATGCAGTTTCTATGAATGCAAATGTTTGCAACTTTTCTAGAGGGAAATGTGATCATAACGATCAAAATTTAAATGTATATCTTTTTTGATTAAACAATTATACTTTTAGAGATTTATTCTAAATAATTGCACAAATATACAATAATATATGTGCAAGTATAAATGCAGTATTATTTATACTAATGAAATGAAACATTAAATGTTTATCAGTAAGTCATTGGTTAAATAAAAAATGGTACCTTATTTTTTAAAGCACACAAATGAGTGCTTTGGTAGGCATTAAAGCTGATCAGAGAGATGCAGAAGCATTGCCACAGAAAGTGCCACAGAAATAAGCCCATGATTATTTTAAAGAAGCAAAATACATTAAAGAACAGTAATTATACTATAATTCCACTTATCCAAATTTATTTTTGATACATTTTAAAAGTCTGAAAGTTTACAGCCAAGAACTAACTGCCCTAGGTGGTGAATCTAACTCAGATTAGTTTATGTAGAAAAGGAGATTTGTTGAAAGGACTGAGATAGGTCACAGTATAAAATAAATTGCTTAAAGAACCAGAGACATGCCAGGCTGAATGGCTTACGCTTCTAATCCCAGCACTTTGGGAGGCCGAGGTGGGCGGATCACAAGGTCAGGAGATCAAGACTATCCTGGCTAACATGGTGAAACCCCGTCTCTACTAAAAATACAAAAAAATTAGCCGGGCGTGATCGCCGGGGCATGTAGTCCCAGCTACTATAGAGGCTGAGGCAGGAGAATGGCGTGAACCCGGGAGGTGGAGCTTGCAGTGAGCCGAGATCGCGCCACTGCACTCCAGCCTGGGCGACAGAGCGAAATTCAGAGATTATCGTATCGGACCTGAACACTGTCATCTTCTTCTTTTACTCTGCCTTCCATGTCTTTCTCTCTTTCTCTCTATCTTGTTTCAGCTTCATTCTCCCTTATCGCATACAAGATTTCTCCATATTGTGAGGAACATGGCTGCTAGCCATTTCTACACATGCACTCTATGACTGTCCATAGCGATTTTCTCAGTGTGAAAAATCTCAGGGCAGGATTTTGATTAGCCTTGTATCATATGCCCACACTTTTGACCAATCACTGTTACCAGGAGGTCAGAATTTTCTAAGGTTAGAGTACATTACCACAAGAAATACTACGTTCTCACATAGGTTTAAATACAGACCAGGTGATCACTTAGAGAAAGTAATATCATGGGTATAAAATACCAAAAAGGCTGTGTGAATCAAGTAACCTTGAGTCCCTTTTCAACTCTAATTCTATGATTTTCTAAAGGGTAAATGTGTTTTTTAGGTTCATTTTGTTCATGGACTGTCAAAAAGAGAGTTTTGACTTTTTCAGGCCAGAGAATCTTCTTTGCCTAAAATATGCATGATATTAAGATAAAAATGTTCTTGTTTTTAACTCTGTATTTTACTCTACATTTTCACCTTTGTTATATGTCCAAACACCAAATAAGCAAATTGAATGCTAGGTAGCATTACTGTAGTCAACTCTTAATTATCTAGAGTTACCATATATACATATATTTTTTTTTCCTTTTTTTTTTTGAGACAGAGTCTCATTTTGTCACCCAGGCTGGAGTGCAGGGGTGTGATCTCAGCTTACTGCAACCTCTGCCTCTAGGGTTCAAGCGATTCTTCTACCTCAGCCTCCAGAGTAGCCGGACTTATGGGCTTGTGCTACCACACTCAGCTAATTTTTGTATTTTTAGTAGAGATGAGGTTTACTATGTTGGCTGGGCTGGTGTCAAATCCTGACCTCAGGTGATCTGCCTGCATTGGCCTCCTTTCCAAAGAGCCACCACGCCTGGCCCATTAATATATTATTGAGAGTGATTTTTTGCTGTCCACTTTTCTTTATGATTATAGAGACTAGGTTTCACACTCTTTAATTATTGCAGCAAGGAAATAGAACTCCATTAGTTTTCAGAGCAGCAACACAACCAGCTAAAAAAATTACATTTTTCAATTTTACTTGCAGGGAGATGTGACCAACTAAGTTCAATGAAAGTATTGTGTGGGACTTCTAGGAAGGTTCTTGATGGGAGCAGGTTTGATTGAGAGAGGACTTATTTGCCTTTTCTGCCATCTGGAACATGATAGCTAGAGCTCAGCAGTCTTCCTGGTTCATGAGATGGCTTTGAGAATGAAAGCCACTTACTGTGGATGATGGAGAAGACAGAACGAGCTAGGGTCACTGATGGTTTTGTGGAGCCACCATTCTGTCTCTGTATCCTTGCAGGAGAGAATAAAGCCTTGTGAGTTTAAAGTTTTTTTTAAAAAAAGTCTGTTTATGCAGTTCTGATACAATGTTTTTCTGTGTGCTGTTATTTATGATCTCCTTTGAAATCAATGATTGTATTGAGAGTAAGGGTAATTTGTAGGGTGAAAGAATGAAAGTATGGCACAGGAGATCCTGTCTCCTCAAAAGCACTTAATTTGCTTCCAGGGAGTAATCTTAGGCATGAGGAATAGGTTAACTATAACAATGGCTACTATGTGTTCTGTGTTTATTCAAGACACTGCTGAAAGCATTTTATTTGAATTGACTTATTTAATCCAGACAACTTCTTATGAGACAACCATTCATCCATTTTACAGATGAAGAAACTGAGTCATAGGGAAGTTAAGTATGCTTGAAAAAAATTACACAGCTGATACAGCTGGGCATGTAGCTGTAGGGCTCATGCTCTTAATCATTATGCTACACTTTCTACAATAGAGCTCTCATATGGAGCATTCCAAAAGTAAATAATTCTATCACGTCCCTTCCCTAGGACCCTAAGTCCATGAGATACTTTGTACTTGAAAAATTAAAGATAACTTGAGTTGTTAATGTGTCAATAAAAGTATGATACGGAATGTACATTTTCAGTGATTGTTATATGCAGAGTAAAATAATCCAAATGTGTCATTTAGCTTAAATGGCAATGACTTTAATTTTTGGCCATCTTTTATATATAGAAAGAAAAACTTATTTTTGCATACTGTGCATACCTTAAAGTATATTTGGAATATTTTCCTATCAAATAGCTCTTTTCATTTTCCTTTGTTTGCTCTTTTAAGTGATATGAGATATTTATATTTGGTCAAAGTGATTTTTAGAAACTTTTTAAAAAAAAAATTTATTATTATTATTATTTTTTGAGATGGATTCTTGCTTTGTCACCCAGACTGGAATGCAGGGGTGCTCTCTTGGCTCACTGCAACCTGCGACTCCTAGGTTCAAGTCCTGAGTAGCTGGGATTTCAGGTGTGTGCCACCATGCCTGGCTAATTTTTGTATTTTTAGTAGAGATGGGGTTTCACCGTGTTGGCCAGGCTGGTCTTGAACTCCTGCCTTCAGGTGAAATACCTGCCTTGGCCCCTCAAAGTGCTGGGATTACAGGTGTGAGCCACCGTGCTCTGCCAAAACTGTTTATATTTTCAATTCATACTACAGTTTTTGTAGCACCCATATACATTTTTCTCTGGTTAATATGATGTCACATATGTTAGTTGGATTTAGTTATCATCCTAAGATATTTAAGTGGTTTTCCAAAAACTGATATAACTACTTTGCCATAAAATACTATGACTTGCAACAAAGTATCTAGTTAAAACTTAATATGCAGCCGGGCACGGTGGCTTATGCCTGCAATCCCAGCACTTTGGGAGGCTGAGGTGGGCGGATCACCTGAGGTCAGGGGTTCGAGACCAGCCTGGCCAACATGGTGAAACCCCATCTCTACTAAAAATACAAAAATTAGCCAGGTGTAGTGGTACGTGCCTGTAATCCCATCTACTTGGGTGGCTGAGGCAGGAGAATCACTGGAACTTGAGCAGCAGAGGCTGCAGTGAGTCGAGATTGCACCACTGTACTCCAGCCTGGGCGACAGAGCGAGACTCCATCTCAAAACAAAAACAAAAACAGAAAACAAACAAAAAAACCACAAAACTTAATTTTCAAAGTAATGTAGATATTCAGAGAAAAGTTGTGACTTGTTGCTTTAATGAAGCAGAGTAGGAGGACAATTCTGAAAATTGACTAAGATAATATAAGGATATCAGAGTGCTCTGTTAGAAATTTAATGTGTTTCTGCTCTGGCATGAACCCATGAGGCGGAGCTTACAGTGAGCCAAGATCGCGCCACTGCACTCCAGCCTGGGTGACAGAGCGAGACTCTGCATCAAACAAACAAACAAACAAAAACAAACAAAAAAAATAGAGCCGGACACGGTGGCTCACGCTCGTAATCCCGGCACTTTGGAAGGCCTGGGCGGGTGGATTACCTAAAGTTGGGAGTTTGGGACCAGCCTGACCAGCATGGAGAGACCCTGTCTCTACTAAAAATACAAAAAATTGGCTGGGAGTGGTGGCAGATGCCTGTAATCCCAGCTACTCAGGAGACTGAGGCAGGAGAATTGCTTGATCCTGGGAGGCGGAGGTTGTGGTGAGCCGAGATCGTGCCATTGCACTCCAGCCTGGGTGATAAGAGCTAAAACTCTATCTCAAAAAAAATAAAAATAAAAAATAAATAAATACAAAATATTCTGTCATAATATAGTGTTTTATTTTTTAAATAAAAACTGAAACATTCCTCTGCCTCCCCCCATTTATTATTTTTTTTTACCTGAGTCATCTTAAAGAGGAGTTTTTGTAGAAGTACTTTCTTGAGTTTTGTTTATGATCATCTAAACCTGAGAGTTGATAATAGAATTAGAAAAATGTAAACTTTATTCCAGCTGTACTTTGGAATTTTTTTTTCCTGCAGATGTTTTTCTTCCTTTGGAAAATGGAAGCCAAGGCCATACTAATGTCCAGGGTTCCATAGTGGTTGTGTTTTGGTTGAAAGCATAAATATAAAGATTAATTTTATTCTTTTTTTTTTTTTTTTTGAGACGGAGTCTCGCTCTGTCGCCCAGGCTGGAGTGCAGTGGCCGGATCTCAGCTCACTGCAAGCTCCGCTTCCCGGGTTCACACCATTCTCCTGCCTCAGCCTCCCGAGTAGCTGGGACTACAGGCGCCCGCCACCTCGCCCGGCTAGTGTTTTGTATTTTTTAGTAGAGATGGGGTTTCACCGTGTTAGCCAGGATGGTCTCGATCTCCTTACCTCGTGATCCACCCGTCTCGGCCTTCCAAAGTGCTGGGTTTACAGGCTTGAGCCACCGCGCCTGGCCAGATTAATTTTATTCTTATCAACATAATCTAGAGATGAATGTGTCAGTTTTTTAAACTGGTAGTTGAACCAATAGTAATTTCTCATATTTTTGCCTCTCTTTTAGGAGAGAGGCAATGAGAGAGAAACTCTCTGCCTGTGATGAAACAATTTTGAATTTTTTTCCTGCTGCAGGAATGAGTTTATTGATAAGCAATAAAAAGCCCAAAACTCTTCTAGGAGTTTGGGGTTCCTATAGTTAACCTTATATCCATTTTGTTAGGATGACTTCCTCAGAGCCAGAACTATTTTTCTGAGGCTCTTAAAGATAGGAAAGATGGGAAACAGTGGAATAAGCTAAGGTCCTCCATATGTCACATCCATTCAAAAGGAGCATGTGGCAGGAACATGAGCTTTTGTTACCTTGGAAGCAGGATTTTTTGGGTTCTCTTCTCATTCTGCATTTGCCGGCTTTTAACTGTGATGCTAGTTCATCTCAACCAACCAAGGTTTCATTAAACTTAGTTACTGACATCCAATATCTGTGATTCTTGGTTGAGTTTTACCTTTTGGACCAACATACCCTAAATATATAGGGCATAGTAGAATACGAACCTTGAGGAACTCCATTGATGAACTTGTACTATTGTAGTCTTGTAGAATACTCAATTCCCATGATTATAGAAGTCTTTGACAGCAGTTTTTCTTGATTTGGTATTCCATGAAGCATGAGGTAAAGGATCTTTAGATGATCTCATCAGTAGGTGATATTTCTGGATGTCAACCAATCTTTCATTTCCCTATAGTCTCTTAGAATCTAAGGTTTCAGCTGGTTTCATTTGGAGTTCCTTACATTTAAGTCTGGCTACCACTGCCCAAGACCAATATTGTCTCTATCTCCAGATGCTCACTAGTGCCCGCTACTAATGAATGAAAGAAGAACTGATCCCTTATGACTTACACAATGTATTAAATGTGTAATCTCACGAAATCCTGGTTCCTGCCAGCTTCCTTTTCTTTCTTCCAATAAAATGGCTTCTTTATACAGGTGTTGTAGTGGAGTTTATATATCTCCTGTGAGACCCAAGACTGTGACTTCATGGCTTAACATCGTGTGGTAGGCAGGGACATACATCAACTAGATTTCTAGCTGTAACAATTTCCTATGGCTCCTATAACAAATTACCACAAGCGTCACATTTTAAAACCTCACAAATCTGTTTTCTTGCAGTTCTGGAGGATAGAAATCCAAAATCAGTCTCACTGGGCTAAGGATAAGGTCAGAAAATGTGTTCTTTTCCAATTAGATAAGAGAATAAGAAACAGTTTATATTCATATGGAATGGACAATAATATTTGTTCATAGGTTTGTCCCAGGGCTGTTTTTAATCCTCTTGTCTTCTGTCATAATACAGTTTGAAGAGATCTGGACCCACTTGACATTTGGCATTACACTGATCAATTACTTTGATGACATTATTTTGATTGAGTTGGATTTGCAGGAGAGGGCTAGCACAGTGGAGGCAATGGCAAGATATGCTCTAGTGTGTGAAAGACAAACCCTATGAAGATATAAGTACTTGCTGCACCTGTAGATACTTTAGGGGTTTATTGATCAGGGCTGTGCCTGTATATATCCTCTAACATAAAAGACAAATTATTGCATCTTGTACTTCCTACATTAAAAAAGAAGCACAATACCTGGTGGACCTCTGAGTTCTGGAGGCAGCACAGTTCTACACCTAGGGATACTTCTCCAGCCAATATACTGGATGACATAAAATGGTGTCAACTTTAAATCAGATCCAGAGTAGGAAATAGCAACAGGTCCAGGCTGGGTTGCAAGCAGCCCTGTCACTTGGGTCATACAATTTAGCAGAGTTTATGATTATAAAGGTGTAAGTGGTAAGACAAGATCCTGTGTGGAGTTTGTTGCAAGTCCCAGTGGGCAAATTATAATGTTAGTCCCTTGGTTTCTGGAGCAAGGCAATGCCATTTTTGGTAGAGAATTATATACCTTTCGATGTGCTCCCCAACCCTGGTGGAGATAGGATGCCTGACCATGGAGTATCAAGTAACCATGTATATATTATAAAAATTCCCATCATGAGCTGGGTCCTATCAGACTTACCAAATAGAAAGGTCAGCTAGGCCAAGCAACAGTACATTGCAAGATGGAGTTGGTACATTTAGGAGCAAGTATAATCATAACCAGATGGCTCAAACAAGCTTCACAAGTAGGTATTATAGACCCCTAGCCACCTATCACTGTTTTAACAGTGCCATTTCACTCATCTCATGCCTATGCTTCTATGGAAGATTCTACCTGAAGTACAAAGAAAAAAACTCAAGCTTAGTTTATGGATGGATCAGCTCAGTATGTAGATGAAAGTCAAAAATAGCCCCACTCAAAGGTTGCTTTGAAAAGACAGAAGGTTCTTGGAACCATTGTCTACTACATGCTTTGCCCAAATGTGTTTCTCTCCCTGGTCTTGCCGATACATTTTTTTCCCTCCTAACCATAGCTCTTGCCTCATTATATTTTAAAACCGTTAACCTTTCAAATAATTTAATGGAATCCACTTACCTCTTTTAAGAATCATCACCCATAACTTTGTCAAGTTTCTACCTTTTTAGAGAGAGGACCTTATTCAACATGTAGATTGGTTACCTTTTTGACCCAATAATTGTACATCATTGCCACAGCTCGCGACCCTGCCAGTGTAATTTGTTTCTTGAGATATGGGGTAGTTTCATAAGACTTGGCTACTTCAGGTACTTTCGTCTTTCTTTAGGAGGACGAAATAGGTTGGAAGTTTCTGATCAGGCTTTTATCTAAAAAAAGATAAATGCAGGGAGAAGAAAAGGAAGTTACTCATGGAAACAAAGAAATCAGGCCTTAAAATCAGAAAGAGACCTGGGAGCATGAGGCCATTTATATTCGTGGCCTTTCTTTTTTTTTTTTTTTTTTGGAGACAGAGTCTCATCTATTGCCAGGCTGGACTGCAGTGGTGCGATCTTGGCTCACTGCAACCTCTGCCTCTTGGGTTCAAGTGATTCTCTTGCCTCAGCCTCCTGAGTAGCTGGGACTACAGGCGCGCACCACCACACTCAGCTAATTTTTGTATTTTCAGTAGGGAAGGGGTTTCCTTACCATATTGGCCAGGATGGTCTCGATCTCTTGACCTTGTGATCTGCCCACCTCAGCCTCCCAAAGTGCTGGGATTACAAGCGTGAGCCACCGCACCCGGCCATTCGTGGTCTTTCTACATGAGCACTGTGGAAGAAATTCTGACATCTCTTAAACAAGTATGTCTTTTCTATTGCTAATTAATTTCTGGAATTTTCTTTCAAGTCTGACTTGAGAATGCTATAAAATATACGTTATCTTGTAAAGCCAATCCCATTCGATCAGAGGACAGTTCAAGTTGATTATTATTACTGTTAGTATTATTATTATTTTGTTCTACCACAGAGCATTTCCCTCCTATAAATGTGCACAAACAAGGTATATAAAGGAAGTTTCTCTAGAACATATTAAAATGAACAATTTACCTTAATCTGTGAATTTGCCAGACTCAGAAGAGGCATTGGAATTTAACAGGTTTCCACTAGATGGCAAGCCGCCTCTTTGAATTTCTCAGTGGCATCAAGCAAAAAAATTGCTGCTGTTTAAAACGTACATCTTTGCATGAGACAGCTACACCTGTATCAAAAAATGATAAAGGCACTGATACACAAATTTAGCCAAATTTAGAATCAAGCTATTCAAACTGAAACTGAAAATATATTGTAATGTTTAAAATTTTTATTTGGAGAATATGTATTCATTTATTCATTTAACAAATATGAAGTGCCTCCTATGTGTTTTTCATACTTTGTTTCATTTGCTCCTCCTAACAATGAGATTGGGAGCTCTTATTAGTCCCAATTTAGAGACTGGGAAACTGAGGCTTAGATAGATTAAATGATTTAGCAATCCAAGATATACAGGTTTAAACCTACACAGTTTGTCCCAGAGTCTGCTCTCCTGACCACTACATCTTAGTGCCCACTATAAATAAATTACACTAAATCAGTGTAATATGTGTAGCACTGTGTCATGTTTAAAAGGGTTTTTTATTTTCTTCTTACAGACATTAGCAGGGTTAAATCTTCTGGCATGACCTTTATGAAAGACTGTGTATAAACAAGTGAAAATGATTGCAAAATACACTATATTAGAGCAAATAATGTCTGTACAGTGTTGCTTATATAAACATATGCAAGATGAAAGGAAACGGCATAAAACTCTGCAAAAGTGCTACAGAAAAAGAGAAATATAAAGAGACAGAGTCAGAGAGAGACTGAGAGAAACATACATGTGAAAGAGAAACGATGACACCATCTATAAGAAATTATAATTTCTGGCTGGGTGCAGTGGCTTATGCCTGTAATCTCAGCACATTGGGAGGTGGAGGTGGGAGGATACCTTGAGCTCAGGGGTTCGAGATCAGTCTGGACAACATTGCAAAACCCCATCTGTACCAAAAAGTACAAAAATTAGCTGGAGGTGGTGGTGAATGCCTGTAGTTCCAGCTACTTGGGAGGCTGAGGTAGGAGGATCACTTGAGCCCAGGAGTTGGAGGCTACAGTGAGCTGTGATCATGCCACTAAACTATAGCCTGGGTGACATAGTGGGACCCTGCCTAAAAAAAAAAAAAAAAAAAAAAAAAGAAAGAAAAGAAAAGAAAAGAAATGCTGGGTATGGTGGCTCATGCCTGTAATCCCAGAATTCCAGCACTTTGGGAGGCCGAGGCGGGTGGATTGCCTGAGGTCAGGAGTTTGAGACCAGCCTGGCCAATGTGATGAAACCCTGTCTCTACTAAAAATAAAAAAAATTAGCCGGGCATAGTGGTGGGTGCCTTTAATCTCAGCTACTTGGGAGGCTGAGGCAGGAGAATCCCTTGAACCCAGGAGACAGAGGTTGCAGTGAGCTGAGATCCCACCACTGTACTCCAACCTTGGCAACAAGAGTGAAACTCTGTTGCAAAAAAAAAAAAAAAAAAAGAAAAGAAATAATAATTTCTGTAACAGAAACTGTTTCCTTGTGAGTGTCTCTTGCTGTAGAAGAATTTTTCACAAATAGAAATTCAGTGAAATGAAAGTTTAAAAGATAAGAATATAAAACAACAGAATGAATTTAAAAGGTAAGTGCAAGGTCAAGGAAACTCAGATGTAAAGCAGAATTTTAAATCTAATAAATATATTAAAAGAATAAAAAGCAGAAGAGACATAGTTAAAATTTATGCGATGGAATTACATAATGTGATGTAATTCTAATTAATGTGATGGAAAAAAGGCATAAGTTAGAGTGAATGAGACATAAGATGGAGGTGAAGGCAATTAGGAAGAGGCTGTAGACATGGATGACTGACAAAATAATAGGCATCTCTGAAGTAGACAACAGATGGTGAGAAAAAGTATTGAAGATATAATAATGGAAAATCTCTTTCATAATAAAGCACACACATCTAATAGGAAAAACTGACACTGAATTAACAACGTTGAGAAGTACCCTGTGTGTTACTGAGCATCAAGATTTTAACAACAGAAAAGAATTCTTCAGACATCAAGTAGAAAAAGCAAGTTACTTAACAAGGGGAAATTCAAGCTTGTGTCAGACTTTTTACAGAAAAATTTAGCACTGGAAGAAATAGAGGTGTCCACCACATTCTTAGACAAAATATTATATTCATCTATGTTATAATTCAAATATAAAGTATTCAGGGGATAAACATTTAAGAATTTTTTTTTTTTAACTCTAGTCAAATGATAATTTCTGTAACAGAAACTGTTTCCTTGTGAATGTCTCTTGCTGTAGAAGAATTTTTCACAAATAGAAATTCAGTGAAATGAAAGTTTAAAAGACAAGAATATAAAACAACAGAATGAAATTAAAAGGTAAGTGCAAGGTCAAGGAAACTCAGATGTAAAGCAGAATTTTAAATCTAATAAATATATTAAAAGAATAAAAAGCAGAAGAGGCATAGTTAATCCAGGAGGTGGAGGTAACCTCAGCTAATCCAGAAACTAATACAAAAATAGAGAACCCAGGAATAGAAACACGCATCTAGTGAGAGTAGCAATAAATTGGCTGGGCACAGTGGCTTATGCCTGTAATCCCAGAACTTTGGGAGGCTGAGGCAGGAGAATTGCTTGAGTTCAGGAGTTTGAGACCAGCCTAGAGAGACCCAACACTAAACATACAGAGACCCAATCACTAAAAAGTGAAAGCAAAACCAAAACCAAAACCTAGCTGGGCATGGTGGCACATGCCTGTTGTCTCAGCTACTTGGGAGGCTGAAGTAGGAGAGTCGCTTGGGCTTGGGAGATTGAGGGTGCAGTGAGCCATGATCATGACACTACACTTCAGCCTGGGTGACAGAATAAGACTCTGTCTCCAAGAGAAAAACAGAGTGATGATAAGTGCTTGGCAGCAGTGTACCAAGTAATGGGGTTAAAAAGACGACTAAGGGTGTAATCGAGCTGAAGATTCAGGGATGTTAATCAATTACAGTACAATGTATTAAGTGCCACTACATTGATAGAACAGAGGAAAGAGTAATTCTATATAGAGTAACTGATGTCTACAGCCATACGAACTTGAACATGCCCAATCTCGTCTATGTAGGGTAAGTGAAACCTGAGACTTGGAGGATGAGCATCCAGAAGCTAAAAGGGACAGAGTGGACCATTCTAGGAAGGGGGAAGGAAGTCCAAAATCTTAGCAGTACGAGTTGGCAGTGTGGAATGGCTATATGGTAGGTCATGTGGAAGTGGAGAGATATAAGCCTGGAAAGTCATAAGCAGCTTATGAAGGGATCTGTGTACAAATGGTTCCCAATTTACAATAGTTTGACTGAACAATTGTTTTTGGCTTTATGATGGTGCAAAAGCAGTATGCATTCAGTAGAAACCAAACTGAAAGTACCCATACAAGTTTTTCACTTTGGTACAATATTCAATACATTACATGAGATATTCAACACTTTATTTTAAAATAGGGTTTGTGTTAGATGATTTTGCCTAAATGTAGACTAATGTAAGTGTTCTGAACATGTTTACAGCAGGCTAGGCTGAGCTATGATGTTCAGTAGGTTAGGTATATTAAATGCATTTTCATTTTCAACAATATTTTCAGCTTACGATGTGTTTATGGAGACCTATCTCTATTGTATGTTGAAAAGCATCTGTACTTCCTAAGGGGTTTGGTCTTAAGCCTGTTGACACTGAAGGGTTTTAATGTAGGAGAGGACTAATTTTTCCATTTAAAAAATGGTTGCTAGGGGCTGGGGTGGTGGAGGGGAAATGGGGAGTTGTTACTCTATTGTCTTAAAGTTTCAGTTATGCTAGATGAATAAATTCTAGAGATCTGCTGTACAGCATGCTTTCTTTTTTCTTCCTTCATTTTAATTTTATTTTTTTATTTTATTTTACTTTTTTAGAGACAAGATCTCACTCTGTCTCCCAAGCTGGAGTACAGTGGAGCGATCATAGCTCACTGCAGCCTCTAACTCCCAGGCACAAGTGATCTACTTGCATCAGCCTCTCAAGTAGCTGTAATTAAAAGTGTGCACCACCATGCCCAGTTAATTAAAAACATTTTTTGTTGCTGTTGTAGAGACAGGGTCTAGATATGTTGCCTAGACTAGTCCCAAACTCCTGGGCTCAAGCAATCCTCCCGTCTTGGCCTCCCAAAGTGTTGGGATTACGGTGAGCCACTTTGGCTGACCCAACTTGGTTTCTTTAGTTAACAATGCAGTATTGTGTATTTAAAGATGGGTTAAGAGGGTGATCTTTTGCCAAGTGTTCTTACTATAAAATGAAACAAAATAAACCATGCAAAGAGACGCAAGGAAACTTTAGGAGGTGATGGATATGTTTACTACTTTGATTGTGGTGATGGTATCATGGGTATATGCATATGTCTAAACTCATCAAATTGTATACATATGTGCTTTTTTTTGGGTATATCAGTGATACCTCAATAAAGTGTTATGCCCAGACCCTCTGTTCCCCAAAGAAGATCACCAGAGTCCAGAGTCAAAGCCAAGCGGCAAGGATCTTTACGACAAGTTTGAACCTGGTCCCTCCATTACACAGCATACAAGAGGGCCCCGAACAATGCGAGTGCTTGCTTTTTTATAGCCCGAAAGTTACAGGGGAATAAAGGAATTCTTTCGGTTCCCGCGCTTTCAGTAAAACCTTGAACGGCTGTCTCCTTATCGGAGACCTACCAGGTGGTGTTTGTACTGGGCTCAGGAAGTTTGAGAGATATGTGGTGGGATGGGAGGATGGGATGTGTTTGTACTGGGCTCAGGAAGTTTGAGAGATATATGGCGATATGTGGTGGGATGGGAGGATGGGATGTGTTTGTACTGGGCTCAGGAAGTTTGAGAGATATGTGGTGGGTTGGGAGGATGGGATGTGTTTGTACTGGGCTTGTTTGTTTTGAGCCCGGGGCTGAGGAATGTGCCTGGCTCCTCTCAAAAGCTGTAAAAATCACTCTGGCAATAACCTACCAACTGAAAAAAACCCAGGACCAGACAGATTTATAGCTAAATTCTACCAGATGTATGAAGAAAAGCTGGTACTATTCCTACTGAAACTATTCCAAAAAATTGAGGAGGAGGGACTCCTCCCTAACTCATTATATGAGGCCAGCATCATCCTGATACCAAAACCTGGCAAAGATATAACAACAACAACAAAGAACTTCAGGCCAATATCCTTTTTTTCTTTTTTTCTTTTTCTTTTTTGAGATGGGGTCTCACTCTTGTCACCCACACTGGAGTGCGATCTTGGCTCACTGCAACCTCTGACTCCTGAGCTCAAGTGATCCTCCCACCTCAGCCTCCCGAGTAGCTGGGACCACAGGCATGCATCACCACACTCAGCTAGTTTTTTGTATTTTTGGTAGAGACAAGGTCTTGCCATGTTGCCCAGGCTGGTCTTGAACTCCTGAGCTTAAGTGAACCACCTGCCTTGGCCTCCCAAAGTGCTGGGATTACAGGTATTAGCCACTGGACCTGGCCCAATATCCTTGATGAAAATTGATGCAAAATCCTCTACAAAATACTGGCAAATCGAATCCAGCAGCACATCAAAAAGCCTGTAAACCACAATCAAGTAGGCTTTATTCCTGGGATGCAAGGTTGGTTCAGCATACACAAATCAATAAATGTGTCATCACATAAACAGAACTGAAGATGAAAACCACAAGATTATCTCAATAGATGCAGAAAAGGCTTTTGATAAAATTTGACATCCACTCACTTTAAAAACTCAATAAACTAGGTATTGAAGGAACATATCTCAAAATAATAAGAGCCATCCATGACAAACCCATAGCCAACATCACACTGAATGGGAAAGAACTGGAAGCATTCTTCTTGAAAACTGGCACAAGACAAGAATGCCCTCTCTCACCACTCCTATTCAATATAGTATTAGAAATCCTGGCAAGGGCAATCAGACAAGAGGAAGAAATAAAAGGCATCCAAATAGGAAGAGAGGAAGTCATACTATCCTTGTTAGCAAATGACATGATTCTATGTCTAGAAAACCCCAAAGTCTCAGTCCCAAAGCTCCTTCAGCTCATAAATTACTTTGGTAAAGATTCAGGATACAAAATCAATGTGCAATAATCACTAGCATTCCTATACACCAACAACAGTCAAACTGAGAGCCAAATCAGGAACGAACTCCCATTCACAATTGCCAGAAAAAGAATAAAATACCTAGGAATACAGCTAACTAGGGAGGCAAAAGGTCTCTACAAGGAGAACTACAAAGCACTGCTGAAAGAAATCAGATATGACACAAAGAAATGAAAAAACATTCCATGCTTACGGGTAGGAAGACTCAATATCGTTAAAATCGCCATACTGCCCAAAGCAATTTACAGATTCATGCTATTCCTGTTAAACTACCGTTGACATTCTTCACAGAACTAGAGAAAACTGTTTTAAAATTCATATGGAACAAAAAAGAGCTTGAATAGCCAAGGCAACCCTAAGCGAAAAGAACAAAGCTAGAGGCATCACACTACCCAACTTCAAACTATACTGCAAGGCTACAGTAACCAAAACACCACTGGTACAAAAATAGACATAGAAAAATAGACACAAAACCCAGAAATAAGGCCATACACTTGCAACTATCCGATCTTCGACAAACCTGACATAAGCAAGCAATGGGGAAAAGATTCCCTATTCAATAAATGGTGCTAGGATAACTGGCTAGCCATATGTAGAAGATTGAAACTGGACCCCTTCCTTACATGATATACAAAAATTAACTCAAGATGGAATAAATACTTAAATATAAAACCCAAAACTATAAAAACTCTAGAAGAAAACCTAGGCAACACCATTCAGGACATAGACACAGGCAAAGATTTCATGATGAAGGCTCCAAAAGCAAGTGCAACAGAAGCAAAAATTGAAAAATGGGATCTAATTGAACTAAAGAGTTTATTCTGCACAGCAAACGAAACTATGAACAGAGTAAACAACCTATGGAAGGGGAGAAAATGTTTGCAAACTATGCATCTGACAAAGGTCTAATATCCAGCATCCATAAAAAACCTTAAACAAATTTACAAGAAAAGATACAAACCCCATTAAAAGTGGGCAACGGACTTTGAGCACTAAACTCTGATTTTTAAATCTTGCTCAAATTCCTATCTAAGGAGTCTGGGGAGTCATGTGCTACAAATAATAAATTATCATCAGATGGGTTTTATTTAACCCTATATCTTGTGACTTACTTTCCAACCTGACTTTGGCATAACCTTACGAGACAAAGAAGAAAATCAAAATATTTTACCCCAAAATGTGTTTTTTTGCCATATCTTTAAGTGGGCCTGCAAAGCTGTCCTTTGTTGGGATAAATTTGCATCTGTAAAGAATCTCTGTTAACATCGCTAGGTCTTTTTCTTCAGGCCCTCCCAATCCTAAAGAGATTAACTAAAAGTCTAGCACCTTTTAAAGATCTGAATAGGAAACATTTGTCATCTATTGTCTCTAAAGGCAGCCACTATAAGACTTCTAAAGAACCTTGGTTTCCACAATCTTTTATCTTAACCTGAACATTTCCTTTCTACGATCCCAGGTCTTTAGATAAACTCAACCAATTGTCAACCAGAAAATGTTTAAATTTACCTATAGCTTGAAAACCCTCTCCACTTTGAGTTGTAAATGTATTTGACTGATGTCTCATGCCCCCCTCAAATGTATAAAACCAAGCTGTACCCTGACCACTTTGGGCACATGTTCTCAGGCCCTCCTGAGGGCTGTGTCATGGGCCAGGGTCACTCATATTTGGCTCAGAGTAAATCTCTCCAAATGTTTTACAGAGTTTGACTTTTTGTCAACAACTTGAACAGGCATGTTTCAACAGACATACATGTGGCCAAAAAAACATATGAAAAAAAGCTCAACATCACTGATTATTGCAGAAATGCAAATCAAAACCACAGTGAGATACCATCTCACACCAGTCAGAATGGCTACTATAAAAAGTCAGAAAATAACAGCAGATGGTGAGGTTGTGGAGAAAAAGGAATGCTTATATACTGTTGGTGTGAGTATAAGTTAGTTCAATCATTATGGAAGACTGTGTGACAATTCCTCAAAGACATAAAGACAGAAATACTATTTGATCCAGCAATCCCATTACTCGGTATATACCCCCAAAACATAAATCATTCTGTTAGAAAGACACAGGTACGTGTATGTTCATTGCAGCACTATTTAGAATGGCAAAGACATGGAATCAATCTAAATTCCCATCAATGTTAGACTGGATTAAAATAATGTGGAACATATACACGATGGAATACTATGCAGCCATTAAAAGGGACAAGATTGTGTCTTTTTCAGGGACATGGATGGAGCTGGAGGCCATTATCCTTGGCAAACTAATGTAGGAACAGAAAAATCAAATACTTCATGTTCTCACTTATAAGTGGAAGCTAAATGATGAGACCACATGTACATATAGAGGGGAACAACACACACTGGGGCCTATCAGAGGGTAGAGGTTAGGAGGAGGGAGAGGATCAGGAAAAATAACTAATGGGTACTAGGCTTAGTATCTGGGTGATGAAATAATTTGTACAACAAACCTCCATGACACAAGTTTACCTATGTAACAAACCTGAAGATATACCCCTGAACTTAAAATAAAAGTTACAAAAAAAGCCAGAAGAAAAAGAAAAGCAACAAAATGTTGAAGTGGTTAATTGCTTAAGGTTGTTTGGGAGCAGTTTTGGACATAGGGCTTCTCCCCACAACATACAAGAAGGGTAACAGACAAAAGACAAGGACTTGCCTCATGATTCTCTATTACACTGTCATGTCCATACACTCTTCTGCACAACAAGTCTATTGTGTTTCCTATTTCAAATGAAATTTTGCATTTGGCATTACAGTTTTCTTTGTGCCTTTGTCTTAGATGTGCTTCTTTGATTTCTATATAGCTGTGTCATTTTGTCTTATTTAGTAGCATCATTTGCAATTTTATGAGCAGTTAGCATACTGAAAGAATGAATGATGTTACTTGTTTTCCCTGGCCAAAGACAATTTTAATGTAACCCTCATTCGTGCCACCATAGTCAGTTATTTGTTCATTATTTGACAAGTTCATGCAATTTTTTATTCTGGTTAATTTAAAAGGAATGCAGGATTCAATAAAACATCTATTATTAATGTGTTTTAGTTATTTAAATGGGAGTGCAGGATTCTGGCTGTGGAGGATCAGAGCTAGAAGATACTTTAAAATGTACTATGATAATGTTTTTCAAACTTTAATGTGCATATGAATGAACCAGGGTTGTGTTTAAAATGCAGATTCTGACTCAGGAGTTGGCATGGGGCCTGAGTACTGCATTTTTAATAAGCTTCTAAGTGAAGTCAATGGGACTGATCTACAAACCACACTTTGATAGCAAGGTACAATGACACAAGTAAAAATACCCCAAAATATCCTATTTCTACAATTATATAATAAATACAACTTTAAAATTCTGTTTGACTGTATCTTACACTTGGGCCATGAATCCATCAGGAAGCTCAGCAAATGCCATTGCTATAGTGTGACATTTAAATTAAAAATGGATCATTCATTGGGCTGTGCATGGAGGCTCATGCCTGTAATCCCAAGATTTTGGGAGGTTGAGACTGAAGGATCCTGGCTTCAGGCCAGGAGTTTGAAACTAGCCTCGGCAACATAGCAAGACCCTGTTTCTACAAAAAAAAAAAAAAAAAAAAAAAAAAAAAAGCTGAACATGGTGGTACACAGCTATAGTCCTAGCTACTTGGGAGATTGAGGCAGGAAGATCCCTTGAGCTTAGGAGTTTGAGGTTGCTGTGAGCTATGATTGTGCCACTGCATCCCAGCCTGGGTGACAGCTAAACTCTGTCTCTAAACAAACAAACCCAATTAGTTTCAAAATGTTGTGTTTGTTTTATATGAGTTACACTGAAGTTGCTTCTACAGAGTGGTATTTTTTATCCTATGATGTCCTGAGGTGGTGTCACTCTCTGGTGGCAGTTGCCATTGCTGTGGTCAATCCCCATCACAAATTAGGCTATGTACTCACTTACTTTCCAAAGGTAAAGAAGAAAACAGTATTTTTCACTGAACTATAGTTACCTTGGCATACTTACAGAAAAACACTCAGTGTATTATAAAAATAAGGCCTGGCCAGGTGCAGTGGCTCATGCCTGTAATCCCAGCACTTTGGGCGGCTGAGGCAGGAGAATCACTTGAGATCAAGAGTTTGAGATCAGCTTGGGCAACAGAGTGAGGCCCTGTCTCCACAAAAATTCAAAAAAAAAAAAAATTAGTTGGGCATAGCATGTGCCTGTTGTCCTACTACAAGACTATCTATTCTGAAGGTTGATATGGGAGGACTGTTTGAATCCAGGAGTTCAAAGTTGCAGTGAGCTATGATCATGCCAATCTACTGCAGCCTGGATGACAGAGTGAGACCCTGTCTCTTAAATAAATACATAAATAAAAAAAAAAAAAAATAAGGCCTAATGTTATGTGATTTCATTAAATTAAAATTCATGTGGAGGAAAAGAAACACTTGAGTGGTATAATATTCTAAGTTCAGATTTAGTTTGTATTCTTATAGCAGTCTAGGTTAAATATAAAACTTTTTAAAGCAAATAGAAAGCAGAAAAACTAGAATTAATTATATTGGCAAATATTTTATTATCCAAATGAGTAGCTACCACTTTGCTTAAAAACAGCTTTAGAATGGTGTTTGGAACCCATTTTTTTACATGCTTGTAATTCAGCATAATTTTAGCAGACTTCTCTGATAAAAAGGGCTTCTTTTGGCTGGAAGGCACCACCCCTGTTTTCCATTTTCCTCATGCATTCCATACACAGCCTGTGTGTAAAAGTAATAAAGTTGTGCGGTAGACGCCTAACCTGGCTCATCAATGTGGTATTCCTCCTTTGCCATTTATGCTTTTTCTCTGAAACTGAAAAAGGCGCCAGAAAAGTACAGAGAGAGTGCACAGTTTCTCCTGAAAGTGTTATGGCTGCCCCGTCTCTGTTGACATCTATTAAGATTCAGACAACAGGAGATCCTCACTTTAAGGTGCAAGGGAGTGTTATTTTGGCTTTACATGAGGTGGTGGTGGTTGTTTTTGTCTCTGAACATCTGCAACTCTCTCAGGATTGTGCTGTGTACTAAAAATAAAACAACTATAGCTTGTGATTCACTTTGTTTTCACTGAGTCAGGGCTATAGATTCCAGGGAAGATTCAATGACATAGGAGAGTTGTAAAAAAGGAAATAAAATTGCTGAATCTGAAATGAAGATGATCATAGTAACTTGTGCATGCTAAAAATCAAGCCAAATATCTGGAAGCTCTGACTTCTAGATTTTACATGAGGAAATCTTAATATTGTATTGTTACAGTGCTCATGATTACCTGGAACCCTTCAGCTTCTTTATATGGAGCTGTTCACGGATATTTGCATGAGAAATGATGTACATTAGAGTTTATGTTTAAAATAAATCAGCAGATCATATCTCTCCAAATCAATTTCACTCAAGGCAATCTTTTAAGAAATTTTCAGCACAATTCAATCACCATTGTGGAAAGACGGAATTAAAAACCTAGGTAAGGATGTGATTAACCAGTGTAGGCTTATGAACAGACAGACACCTATAATAGAAGAACTCTCCTGGCAGAACACTTTCTCTCACAACTCAAAAAATTTCATCTTTAGAAATTAATTTCTATTGGCCTTGCAGGCTTTTGATCTTTTAAAGCTTTCACACTAAAATATAAACATGCTTTGAAGGCATTGTACATTAAAAATGCAGGAACTGGATTTGTAACTGGTTTGAAGGCAGTGTTCAAATAGTGCCTAAGGTACATCTCTAGTAATGTGTCTTTGAAAAGTTGGGTTCAACATTTTAAAATTATTTTGTTAAAATGACATACTCATTAAATTGGCAAATGATGAAGCTGGGAGACATAGCTAATATGTCAGATGACAGAATTAAAATCTAAGTGATCCTGATTAGCTGGAACAGGAGATAGAAGGTTACATTTAAGAGAATGAAATTTTTTGACACTAGAGTTAAAGTGCTGCTTTTTTCTTTTCTTTTCTTTTCTTTTTTTTAGGTGACTAAACAACAACTATCAACAAACCTGTGCATAATGTATAAGGTAGCACATGTGGTAACATCTTAGGGGTACTGTTGACTGTAAACTTAAGATAGGTGACAGTGTGATATAGTTGCAAAAACAAACAAACAAAACACCCCCTGACAAAAAACCCTTAAACTCATAATGCAAACATTGATCATATCATAAAGGAAGTGATATCCTCTCTTCCCTGTAAAACATAGCTGATGGATTGTGTTTAATTCCAGTTGTCACATTTTGAAAATGATTGATCTACTGGAGTATATTCAGAGAAGAGTGAATTGAAGCCGTATCACATGAGGTGTAGTTGAGAATAGAAAATATATAAAATGGAGGAGAGAAACTTGGATGAACTTCATTTTATCTTTAAATAGCTAAAAGATTCTCATGTAGAAGAATTATATTTATTCCAGGACACCCCAGCGGCTGATTTAGAAGCATGAGCATGTTAGAGAGACAGAAAGGTATATTTTGTTTAAAAAGTTACCTGTAAATAGATATTTTTCTTTAAAGGAATTCTGCCATAACTAGAAGCTCAAGTATTTGAGCAGAGACTTGTCAACTATTTGTCAGGGATCTTGTGGAAGATATTTTATGTTTAATACTTTCTGCTATTCTTAGTGAGCATCTTAAATGTCATCAAGGTGCAGTCAATAGTGGGATACAAATTAGGTGCTGGGAGTTAGGGAGAAATAGTACAAGAAGGAGAAGTAATCTCAATATGAGAGAATACCAAGTCAGACTTTTTTTTTTTTTTAAACATTTAGCTTAAAAAAACTATTTTTTTTTTTTACATTTACACATGCAGGTTTGTTACATGGATATATTGCATGATGCTGAGGTTTGAGCTTCAATGGAACCATGCAAATAGTGAGCATAGTATCCAATAGGTAGTTTTCAACCATTCCCCATGTCCCCTTCCCACTTTTTAGAGTCCCCAGGGCCTATTGTTCTCATTTTTATGTCCATGCCTATGTAGTGTTTAGGTCTCACTTATAAGCGAGAACATGTGGTATTTGGTTTTCTGTTTCTGTGTTAATTTGCTTAAGATACTGGTCTGTAGCTGCCTCCATGTTGCTGCAAAGTGCATAATTTTGCTCTTTTTTATGGCTGTGTAGTATTCCAAGGTATACATGTACCACATTTTCTTTATATAATCCACTATTGATGGGCACCTGTATTGATTCCATGTCTTTGCTCTTGTTGCCCAGGCTAGAATGCAATGGTGTGACCTTGGCTCACTGTAACCTCCGCCTCCTGGGTTCAAGTGATTCCCCTGCCCCAGCCTCCTGAGTAGCTGAGATTGCAGGCACTGCCACCATGCCTAGCCAATTTGTTGTATTTTTAGTAGAGATGGGGTTTCACCATGTTGGCAAGGCTGGTCTCGAACTCCTGACCTTGGGTGATCCACTCACCTCAGCCTCCCAAAGTGCTGGGATTATAGGCATGAGCCACCATGCCTGGCCAATGCTTTCAACTTTTGACCATTCAGTATAATATTGGTCATAAGTTTGTCATAGATGGCAATTTTTATTTTGAGGTGTATTCCTTCGATGCCTAGGTTGTTGATGCCTAGATTTTATTTTTTTTATGATTAAGGATGTTGGATTTTATTGAGTGCTTTTTCTACATCTATTGAGATAATCATGTGGTTTTTGTTTTTAATTCTGTTTATGTGATGACACTTTTGTTGATCTGTATATGTTGAACTATCCTTGCATCTCAGGAATAATGCCCATTTGATCATAGTAGATTATCTTTGTGATGTACTGCTGGATTTGGTTTGCTAGGGTTTTGTTGATTTTGTATCTATATGTATCAAGGATACTGGCCCATAGTTTTCATTTTTCATTAGTGCATTCTTGTTTTTCTAGTTCCTTTAGGTGAGACGTTAGGCTGTTAACTTGAGATCTCTCTATCTTCTTGATATAGGTGTTTAGCATTATACTTTCCTCTTAAAGTGGCTGTTGCCACATCCCAGAGGTTCTGGTATATTGTATCTCTATTTTCATTTGTTTCAAATAATTTTTTGATTTCTGCCTTTATTGTTTACCCAAAAGTCATTCAGGAGCAAGTTGTTCAGTTTCTATGTATTTGTGTGGTTTTGAGAGTTCTGCTTTGTACTGATTTATATTTGTATTCCACCGTGGTCCAAGAAAATGCTTACTATGCTTTTAGTATTTTTGAATTTATTAGACTTGCTTTATGACTGAGTATGTGGTCAATCTTAGAGTATGTTCTGTGTGCAGATGAGAAGAATGCATATTCTGTGGTTGTTGGGTGGAGAATTCTGTAGGTACCTATTAGGTTCAATCAATCAAGTGTTGAATTTAAGTATTAAATTTGTTAGTTTCTGTCTCAGTGATGTGTCTAATGTTCTCAGTGGGGTGTTGAAGTTCCCCCATTAATATTATGTAGTTGTCTAAGTCTGTTTTGTAGCTGTAGTAGTAATTGTTTTATAAATCTCGGTGCTCTATGTTGGATGCATATATATATATATATTTAAAATAGTTAAATCTTCTTGTTGAATTGAATCATTTATCATTATGTAATGCCCTTCTTTGTCCTTTTTTACTGTTGTTGGTTTAAAGTCTGTTTTATCTGATACAATAATAGCAATCTCTGCCCTTTTTTGTTTTTCATTTTCGTGACAGATCTTTCTCTATTCCTTTATCTGATACCATAGGTGTCATTACATGTGATATGGGTCTCGAGGACAGCAGAAAGCTGGACCTTGTTTTTAAATCCAATTTGCCACTGTATGTATTTTAAGTGGAGTTCTTAGGCTATTAACATTCAAGGTTAATATTTACATGTGAGGTTTTATTCCTGTCCTGGTGTTTCTAGCTACTTGTTTTGTATTCTTGACTGTGTAGTTGCTTATAGGCCCTCCAGGCTATGTAGTTACATGTGCTTTTGTGGTAGCAAGTATTGTTCTTTCATTTCCATGTTTAGAACTCCCTTAAGCCTCTCTCCTAAAGCCATTCTGGTGGTGACAAATTCCCTTAGTGATTACTTGTCTGGGGAAGACTTTATTTCTCCTTTGTTAATAAAGCTTAGCTTGGAAGGATGTGAAATTTTTTGTTGGAATTTCTTTTCCTTAAGAATGCTAAAATAGGCCCTCAATGTCTTCTGGTTTTTGCTGAGAAGCCCACTGTTAGAAGCCCACTGTTAGTCTGACTGAATTCACTTTATATCTAATATGGCCCTTTTCTCTGGCTCCCTTGAGATGTTTTCCTTTTTGTTGAGCTTGGAAAGTCTGATGACTGTGTGCCTTGGTGATGGTCATCTTCTAGAGTATTTTGCAAGAGTTCCCTGGATTTCTTGTATCTGCATATTAATGTCTCTGGTGAGACTGGGGAAACTTTCCTGGATTACATCCTCAAATATGTTTTCCAAATTGCTTACTTTCTCCTCTTCTCTGTCAGGAATGCTAATGAGTCATAGGTTTGGTTACTTTACATAATCCCATAGTTTTTGGAGGCTTTGTTCATTTAAAAAAATTCTTATTTTTTTTTCTGACTGGATTGATTCAAAGGACCAGTCTTCATGCTTTGAAGTTCTTTCTTCTGCTTTTGTCTAGTCTGTTGTTAAGGCTTCCAGTTGTACTTTGTAATTCTTGCGGTGAATTTTTCAATTTCAAAAGTTTCATTTGGTTCTTTCTTTATATAGCCATCTCATTTGTTAAACCTTGTTTGTTATTCTGGCTTCATTGGATTGGATTTCAACTTTCTCTTGGATCTCATTGAGCTTCCTTGCCATCCAGATTCTGAATTCTATGTCTGTCATTTCAGACATTTCAATCTAATTAAGATCTGTTGCTAGGGAGCTAGCAATAGATTCACCTTTGGAGGTGAATAAACACTCTTGCTTTTTGTATTTTTGGAGTTCTTGCACTTATTCCTCCTCATTTGAGGGGCTGATGCTTCTTTTTCTTTTTGAATTTGCTGTGATTTGGATGAGGCTTTCTTGAGTTTTTGTTATGTTTCCCTTGTGGGTATGATTGTGGTCTATGTTGGGTATAATTGATTGACTTTGTTTCTGGGTGCTTCAGAAAGCCAAGGCTCTGTATGGGTTCCTTGGTTTCAGATAGACTTCTGTGGTAGATTTTACAGGCATTGCTTGTTGCAGCAGTATATTTTTGTTTCGTGGTATAATTCAGGCTGCAGTCTAGTAGATGATGCTTAAATGATGGAGTTGGCATATAAGCTCTTATTCTTCAGTGGGGGCAGAGGTGCCAGATAAACTTGAAAAGTGTGCCCCCTACTTGCACTCATCCCTTTGGTATTTTGGTATGTCTGCAACAGTGCACTGGGGAGAGGATGTGGGTCAGGAGGAAGAGAGGACTACCTCTCCAAGTCTGTTCCTGGGCCTTGGTGGTGCCCTCTTCAGCTGTGTGTGCTGTGTCCATGTTTCCTTTTTCTCAAAAGGGGCTTTGGTGGGCTGTAATCCCCACTTCCTCAGGGGTGGTTCATGCTGAGGGTAAGATCACCAGGTGACCGCAGTTATCTGGGAACCTGCTGGTCCTCTGTGCTTGCCAAAGTCAGAGTGGGTTGTGGGGTTCGGATGGCCTGGTGGTGCAGTAGATCAAGGGTGGAGGATTCCCAGGCAGGGCAGTGGCACTGCTGATATACCACTGGTATGGTGCCTGTGGCCTGGGGTTTTCAGACCATCAGGTGGCTGTGGGTCTTGCCCAGCTCATGCGCCCCTGACCCAGCTGGTTGCTGGCATTCACCCTGGCGGGAGGCCCAAATGGCTAGGGCCTTCTGTCGGGGTGAATGTCAGAGACACCTCTTCAACCACGGTGTCTGTGTTGACACCTCTCTCTTGACTTTTAGTATTTTCCCTCAAATAATCTGACTGAAGTGTGAAGCCATCTGTGCCAAGATTGCTGAGCTGTTTCAGGCATTCCAGGCTGTGAGACTCCCTGGGGAAGAAGCCATGGCTATCAGGCCATGCATGCCCTTCCTGGTCCAGTTTTACTAAAGGAGGTTCACCTAACTTCTGTGCTGGCACATGAACCTATGCCACACTCTTCTCTGTGTTCTGATCATGGGAGCTTCTCCCCTACTTGAGATCAGGCCACAAATCTCAGCTCAGTACCCCAGGACAGTGTGCTCAAGTCCTGAGGAGTTGGGATCAGGTCCACAGATTTTTCTGTTGGTCCCTCAGGGTCAAGCACCCGCTGTTATGGGGGTGCAGAACTGCCCCCCAGGCTGCCAATACAACTCTCAGGTGGGGCAGTGAAGGCTGTGTTGTGGGTACCCTCCTGCAGAAATGGCCAGGTAGGTGGCCTTGGTAGGGACCAGCAGGCAACAAGGCACATGGATCAGATGCACCTGAATCCTGCGGCAATGGGAACAGGGCCTGTCTTGAGCATGTGAATATACCCAGACCCTGCTTCCCCCCAGCTGAGTAGACAGCAGGTGCTGCAACCTCTCACTGCAAGAAGGATAACCTCGGCAGATGGGATCCTATGCCTATATTTTGCTGCAACTGTACAGCACAGTGAAGCCTTTTGGACTCTGCATGGGTTCAAGCTGTGCCTCTATTTGTTCTCTGTGCAGCTTCCCCTGCCAGTCCAGAGGTCTGTGAGGGTCATGGCAACTCCTGTAGCTAGGATCTCAGAAGACTGTCATGGGAATGCAGTGGTCCAGGGTTCCTTCACTCACCCCTTCCTTAGGTCTGGTCCAGGTCCTTGGGCTGGTCTTGGCACTCACGGACTACAAACAGGCTGCCTTGCTTCCTCCCTCTTCAACCACAGTGTCTGTGTCACCTCTGTATTGACTTTTAATATTTTCCCTCAAAAAATCTGATTGAGGCCGGGCGCGGTGGCTCACGCCTGTAATCCCAGCACTTTGGGAGGCCGAGGCGGGCGGATCACAAGGTCAGGAGATCGAGACCACGGTGAAACCCCGTCTCTACTAAAAATACAAAAAATTAGCCGGGCGCGGTGGCGGGCGCCGTGGCGGGCGCCTGTAGTCCCTGCTGCTCGGGAGGCTGAGGCAGGAGAATGGCGTGAGCCCGGGAGGTGGAGCTTGCAGTGAGCCGAGATCACGCCACTGCACTCCAGCCTGGGCGACAGAGCGAGACTCCGTCTCAAAAAAAAAAAAAAAAAAAAAAAAAAAAAAAAAAAAAAAATCTGATTGAGGTGTGGAGGTTTACTCGACATTTTGGTTCCTCTCCATGGAAGAGGTGCTTCCAGCTGTGTCTAGTCAGCCATCTTGTCCCTTTCTCCCAAGTCATACTTTTTTTCTTTTTCTTTTTTTAAGAGATGGGGTCTCGCTATGTTGATGAGGTAGGTCTTGAATGCCTAGCCTGAAGTGATCCTCCCATCTCGGCCTCCCAAAGACCTGGGATTACAGGCCTGAGCCACTGCACCCAGCCTCTAATTCATACTTTTACCTATCCAATTGCTGCTAGGAGTCAACCTGAGTGGCTGCGGGAGGTGAAGTGAAAGGAGGAATGAAAGGAGGATGATGATGCAGAATGCTTCCATTTATTCACTTATTCAAAAAAATGCCACGTATGAGAACCTATGCTAGGCACTGGAGATAAAAATCAAACAAAAAGTAATTCTTGCCCTCTGGAGCTCACAGTCTGGGAGAGGAGACAGACATGTAGACAAATAATTCACAATGAGACATGGTAAGTGGGTTGTCAGTAGGTGGTAGGACTACATTGGATGGATCCCAGTGTCAACTGGAGACCTGAAAAGACAGTTTGTCTGGAAAAGCAGCACAAGAAGATTCTTTGAGACAGGAAATGTGCACGTTAGGTTTAAGCAATCGTTTTGTTGACATATGTCCAAGAAGTTGGATTATCATTTGAAAATTAAAAGTAGTTCAACTGCATTGCAAATCTAGTAGGGGAAATAAAACTTTCCCCTATGTCTTTCTGGGAAGTGTGTGTGTGTGTGTGTGTGTTTGTGTGTGTGTGTGTTAAACTTGGAATGTGAAGGAGAGAATACAGCTTAATAATTTAATCCAAAACATACAATTTTTCCTTCTCTGGGATTTTTCACATGCTGAGAGTGTTACATACTTCTGAAAGTTCTTATTCTCATCCTTCACACAACAGAATGAGCAGAGCAAACCTAAACCAAAAGAGAGAGAACTTCCATTATAGTTCCTTTCTGTAGGGAGAACACTCACAACCTGGAAATGAGTGATTTAATTGGGGATAAAGCAAAGTTTGAATGTTTTCTTCCTATTTTCATTAATTTAGTGGTTGCATCTGTTTTTCTTCAAAAATGTTGTTATTTCATTATCAGCGATTTGATTCTTTGCCCCAGCATGTACTCTCATTTCTTCCATTATCATGGCCAAAGGAAATAAGTGCTAAGAGCTGACAGTTCCAATTTCAGTGTCACATAATTGGTTGTTCACCATGTTGTCCTATAGCAACAAAAATAGTCGCTTGTGGTAATTTTTAACTCATCTCTGTTATGCAGTTTTATTCAATGGACAGTTAAATCTCTCTGACATTTTTCTACTACTCTTCTATCACTACTTTCCCACCTAGCCAAAGTTTTGAAGTGTGTAAGGTTTATTTGAAACTTAATTTGTTCCTTTTCAAGTATCCCAGTGGCTTCACACCACTGTATAAAAATCCATTGGAGAAAGAATCTGCTATGAATAATTTAAATCTTAATGTAAAGATAAATCAATATTTTTATTCTCATAGAGGTATTAGAATTTTTAAATGTTTCTAATTGCAAAATCAAAGATTTTTGCCCTATTAAAGTAATTTTGGAAATCAGTGAGTATGTGGATTAAAGGAGATAAAATTAGATAATCGATAAGGAAGCACTTTGAAATTGAAAAGCCTTTAGAAATATAAGGAACTAGATAAGGATACCCTTCCCTGCAAACTTGTTCTAATGTCCCTGTAACCAGGAAATGGATTACCACAAACAGGGCATTACACTAGAGTTCTTCAGACGTTGACCTGATTCACCTGTTAGGACTACTCAACATTATCCATATTGGGTAGGAGGTTGGAGCTGATGATCTCAAATTGCCCTTCCAACTCTAAGTTTATAAGATTACATAAACCACCTCTGATGGAAGCACAGTAAGTCCAAATCCATTCTTTAATGCAGGAAGTCCTAATAAAGCTGTATTACAGGACCAAAATGTATCATTAAGGCAATTGACTAGGGACTACCATTTGGGATAGACTGATCAATTCATTTATAAAATAGCAACAAAAAACATGGCAAAGTCATACTGATTCATTGTGAACTAAAGCCTATACTCAGGAAAGTGTGTTATTGGGTCGTTCTATGAGAAATTATAATCAGAGGAGTTTACTTCACTAATACCTCATGCAAAACACTTGGACCTTTTATCTGCAAGCTCAGTGTGAGTTTACAATGTGATAGGAAAGCAAAAAAGCCTATACTATTTTTTAAATGTTATAATAGATGTACAGTACCCAGAATAATGTAGGTAACATTAGACCTCATCTGACAGGTATAAAGTACCATGATTTAAGGGAAACATTGACAGTAAAAGCAAGATCATTTCTCAAGTTATATTAAGTACAACAGAAGGGATTGATTTTCCTTTTATCTTGCAGAAGATAGGATTTATGAGGAACCTAACTAAATATGTTAATGGCACTTAATGTCATATAGAAGAATGATTAGACTTACACAGTCATGGCTCCAGAGAATTAACTAGAAGAAACCACAGAAGTTTAAGAGAGGGATGGTTTGGCTTAGCCCCAAGCATATCTGTCTAATAATTGTAAAGGACTGCCTTTTGATCTAGTCCACGCTCTGTGTATGATGGCATTGATGACCTAACTCTTTTACCACTCCCTGCATCCATGTCCTTTTCCATGTAACTTTGTAGTGCTTCCTGCTGAGGGCAGGGTGGTCTGTCCTGCCCCTTAACTCTGGGCTGAACTATGTGAATTGCTTGGCCAATGGGATATTAGCAGATGTGACACAAGCAGAGGATTGAAGTAGGCTTGCACATTGGTGTTTGTTTTCTCTTGCACCTTTGCCAGCACCACGTGAATATTCTTGGTCAATATGATTGAACGATGAGATGTACATAGGGCAGAATGTCACCCTCATCATCCCAGTTGAAGCCTTCTTAAATCATCTGAGGGCCTGCTGTCCTCTGGACATTTGAGTTGAGTACAACTAAGCCCAGAACTGCCCAAGGTAAGCCCAGTTTAAATTGCTGACCCATTTATTTATTATAAGCTAAATAAATGCTTATGGTTTGAAGTTACTGTTTTTTGAGGTGTTTTTATGCAATATTACTGTGCCGATAGATAACTGATACATTCCCTGTTGTTTGGTCATATTCAAGAGAGAAATGGATAGCCATTAGTTAAGACTGTTTTAGAAATGGACACTGGAATTAGGCGGACATAGACTAGATGAGTTCCAAAGATGGTTCCTGCTTCAGGGACTAACATGGTAATAGTCATATAATAATTCACACTTAATGAGCAGTTACTATCTGCCAGGCATTGTTTTTAGGGCTTTAAACATAAATATTAGTATTTACTCCAAGGAGGTAGTTATTCTCATTATTCTTATGATATTTATTGTTAAGGAAACAAGCACAGATCACACAACTAGTAAGTGGTAGATCTAGGATTAAATCTAGGCACCTGGCTCCAGAAATCACACTCTATCAGCGCACCATGCTCACACTGGCCCTTGAGCTATGTTCAGTATTTCTTTTCTTTTTTCTTTCTTTTTTTTTTTGTTGGAAGAAGGGGAACAGGATTTCACTCTTTTGCACAAACTGGAGTGTAGTGGTGTGATCACAGCTCACTGCAGCCTCGACCTCCTGTACTCAAGCAATCCTCCTCTCTAAGCCTCTCAAGTAGTTAGGACTACAGGTGTGCACCACCACACCCAGCTAATTTTTTATTTTTTGTAGACAAGGTCTTACTATATTGATCAGGCTGGACTCAAACTCTTGGCCTCAAGCAATCCTCCTACTTTGGCTTCCCAAAGTGCTGGCATTATAGGCATGAGCCACTGTGCCTGACCTATTCAGTATTCCTTTTTTTTTTTTTTTTTTTTTCTGTCGCCCAGGCTGG
>NW_012105421.1:1493256-1506813 GCF_000951045.1 Mandrillus leucophaeus
ATACATAAAAATTCTACATATTCATAGGCTACAGTGATATTTTGATACATGTATGCAGTATACAAGGATCAAATCAGGGCAGTTAACATATCCATTACCTTAAACATTTATCATTTATTTGTGTTGTAAACATTCAAAATCCTCTCTTTTAGCTTTTTGAAAATATACACTAACCTGTTGTTAACAATATTCTCCCTTCAGTGCTACATAACACTGGAACTTATTCTATCTAGCTGTAATTTTATTTTATTTTTTTGAGATGGAGTCTTGCTCTGTTGCCTAGGCTGGAGTGCAGTGGCACCATCTTGGCTGACCACAGCCTCTGCTTCCCTGGGTTCAAGCAATCTTCCTGCCTCAGCCTGCCGAGTAGCTGGGACTACAGTTGCATGCCACCATGCCCGGCTAATTTTTGTATTTTTTTTTCGGTACAGTCGGGGTTTTACCATGTTGGCCAGGCTGGTGTTGAACTCCTGACCTCAAGTGGTTCACCCGCCTCGGCCTCCCAAAGTGCTGGAATTACAGGCCTGAGCCACCACACCTGGCCTATCTAGCTGTAATTTTTATCATTAACCAGCCTCACCCTATCCTCCTCTCCCCACTCTCCTACTTAAACCCTAAAAGTCTCTATTCTACTCTCTACTTCTGTGAGCTCCTTTTTTTTAATTTTTAGCTCCCACATATGAGTGAGAACTTGTTGTATTTATCTTTCTGTGTCTGACTTATTTCATGTAACATAATGTTCTCTAGGCTCATCCATGTTGTTGCAAATGACAAGAGTTCCCTCTTTTTTGTTAATGACTGAATAGTATGCCATTGTGTATACATATCACGTTTTCTTTATCCATTCATCTGTTGATGGACATTTGGGTTGATTCATATCTTGGCTATTGTGGTTAGAGCTGCAGGAAACATAGGGGTGCAGGTATCTCTTCAATAAACTGATTTCCTTTTCTTTGGATAAATACTCACTAGTGGGATTGCTGGGTTGTATGGTAGTTCTATTTTTAGATTTTTGAGAAATCTCCATAATGTTTTTCACAATGGCTGTACTAATTTACATTCCCATTCCCACCAACAGTGCATGAGTTTTTTTTTTTTTTTTTCTCCACTTGATATAGGAAAGCATAAGTCATTTTAGATAAAAATTAAAAAGAGGTCCTTACTGGTTAAAACCTTGGTAGCTACTGTTTTAAGCAGTCTTCAGTCTTTAATATTCTATGATTTTTATAGACACTTTATTCTTTTTCTTTTTTTTTTTGAGACAGAGTCTCACTTTGTTGCCCAGGCTGGAGTGCAGTGACAGGACCTTAGCTCACTGCCACCTCCACCTCCTGGGTTCAAACGATTCTCATGCCTCAGCCTCCTGAGTAACTGTGATTACAGGCCCCCACCATCACGCCTGGCTAATTTTTATACTTTTCAGTAGAGGTGGGGTTTCACCATGTTGGCCAGTCTGGTCTCGAACTCCTGACCTCAGGTGATCAGCCGGCCTCAGTCTCCCAAAGTGCTGGGATTACAGGTGTGAGCCACCGTGCCCAGCCTAGATACACCCTATTCTAATACTAAAATACAAAGGTTTCTTTTTTCTTTAAAATACTAATCTAGTGAAATGCATTGCATACAAATTGCATTAGAGCACTTGTTTTACACTAAATTCTTCATAGGGCCATTCCTGAAGGAAATATAAATTTATAGGTAATAGTGGAATATTCTGCTTATCTATCCAGGAAGATGTGTTATAGCGTAAAGAGAATTAAATCGAAAATGCATATTAGCCAAACTATGGGCAGTAGCATTGTGTTGCAATAAAAGCCCTGTAATTACATTACATGTGGCAACAGAATTAGGAATAACTTTAAGTTTGTAAATTAAACATGTTGGCTATGTTAACATTTTGGGAAACATGACTCAATTTTTCATGTCTTAGTGGATGCTGTAATTAACTATGCTACTTTAGTGGTAGCAAATCCAAACTTCGATACATTCTCTGTAGCACAGGATAAATATTGAATAAGACTCAGTTTGAATTGTTGAAAAACATCCTTTATAAATCTACTAAATTTATGTAATATGAATTTAGCAGATGAGCTGTTTTAAAATTATTTTAAAAATTATATTCTCTTCTGCATTGCTTGCTTTTTCTAAAATCATACCTATTTTTAAACTAGGGAAGTTGACAGCAATGTGGTAGGATGTAGAGCTTGTGACTGATCTGTTTTGAATGTTTCATTTCTTAAAAAAAATCACTACTTTTCAAAAACTGTCTTAATGCATGTGATCTCCAGCATTCCTCATACACTGCGAAAAGGAATCTACATGTTTTTCAATATGCAAAAATATTAGACCTGATGTTTCTACATAATGTATTTATTTTAAAATGTAAACATTTATTGTGATGATCTGTCAGTCAGTTGAACCTTCTTGGCAGTATTGCATTGGCAGTTTAAATTAGGGTATCCTGGATCAAAACTGATTTATTAACTTTCTGTAGATTTGCTCACACAGTTGCCCTTTCACATCTATGAGTGGATTTTCCTGTTCACACAAAGGCGAAACTAAGTGGAAAACAAACAGTTTCTTTACACAGGAAGTATTACTTAACATGACAACAAACACATACCTATACCAGGGATGGAAAACATGTTATTACACTCTTTCGTGCCCACAGTAAGGAATAGTAATTAATAACTCTTTTCCCCTGAACTCAGATTCAAATTTGGAAAATCTTACTGATTTTGAAATTTTGTAAGAAGTTGTTCTGATATATTAAAAAATACTTCTCCACTTTTATTGAGCAAATATAATATTTTTTTTGGTTTCAAATGATACTTCATTGGTTATTCTTAATTGATTACTCTAGGCAGCTGCTGCCAATTGATTGGAGCTATAGATATGTTCGAAGCTGTTTATTATCCTGGAGTTACACTGAACATAGAAATGCCCAAATGATTGATCAGAATTTTAATGTAAGAAAAAGTAAACATCTAATGATCACTCTCTAGGTACCAGGTGCTGAGTTCAGTGTTATACGTGTATTAACTCATAATTCTCATAGCATCCCTATGAAATAGGTATTATCATTATTTTTATTTTATAAACAAGGAAACTGAGGCTTAAAAGAGTTAAGTAAACTTGCCCCAAATCATAGAGTTTGTAAATTAATGGTGCTAATATTACCTTCTTTTGATTTAGATTTACCTTAGATTTGATTTGATTTAGATTACCTCCTTTTGACTTTATAGCCCAGGTTACTTCTTTTCATTGAATCCCTTAGTGGTGGTCAACATTCTATTTCAGGCTTCCTCCATTCTGTGTCAATGGCACAATTGTGCAGAGCTGCCTTCTTCCCTGGAAGTAGGTGGAGGACCTGTTTTTTTGAGTGTGTAAAGGAAAGAAATGAGCCAAAAAGCACATCTTGAAAAAAATGTATTATAGCATAGCATTGGGAATTTGGAACATCCTATTGATTTTGAAATCATGTAAGATGTTGTCCTGATATATTAAAAATAATCATCCTTTTAAATTAAGGAAATATAATATTTTCTTGGTTTGAAATTATGCTTTATTAGTTATTATATGAAAAGTAGCTTAATTTGAATTAAACATTACCTTTTAACATGAGTTGAGAAAGAAACCAAAACCTTAAATTGCACCCTAAAGTGCAGTTATAGAACTGACAGTGTGTACAGTCCTGGAAAATACTACTTCATAAAGAATAATAGACTTTAATGCTCTGCTTAGGATTTCAATGTCACAATTAAAAATTCTACAGGATAGTTAATTGAATATTTTATGCTTCTAGAAAGGGCCTTGATCCTCAGAATTGCATACTAGTTCTCAAATTCCTTTTATATAATGCTGAATTCCTTTAAGGAATTAAAAATTCATTTATACTTCACATGAGTGCATATATAGTTTTACCAACTTTTTAAATGAGAGAAATATCTAGAATTAATGTGTTAACTTTACATTTTTTGGCTGAGTTAGACTTCTGGAACATAAAATATCCATGCAGATATCATGATTCCCCCATGTAATCCTGCACCCTTTATATGAGCAATTATAATTACTTTTCTAACTCTGATGTTACTGAGTTGTCAGATGAGGTTGGAAAACATTTCATGACCTGATTTTCCCAATTTTCATGTATTAATAATCTTATTTGGCCTTTTCCCTTTTCTGTTTTGTAAGTTTTGAGCTTTTCAGCCTAGCCTTTATTTTTCTCTTGATGCTAATTTATGAAATTCAGGTACTAGCAGTAAAACTGTAGGGACTTCTAACAGCTGATGAAAATCTCAGCATGATAAGAAAGATAAAATATTCCCTCTTCCTCTATATCTGTAGAAACATGGGCACAATTTTATTTTTGTCATAAAACCACTCTTGGAAAGTTTATTTTTAGCAAAGGAATCTTGTAAGATGCCTGAATTTCACGCATTGTTGCCATGTTCTGGGAAAGTAACCTGTAACCTCTAAAAAATCTGCAATCTTTTGCTCATCTTACATAATAATTTTTTGTTCTGAAAATAATATTTAAATCAACATTCTTTTTTTCTGAAGATAAAAATACTTGGAAGTTGAAAAGCTTAACAGACATTAAGTGAGAAGGGAATTATTGGCAGTTCCTTACCTGTAACATGCAGAGAGGAAAAACACCTGTTGAATTTCTTATTTGAATTAAAAGTTTAGGAGCCTAATCTATTTGATTAGAACTGTTTGTTACATTTATGATTATGTCTTACTGAAAAAAAAAAGGTTGAAAGGCTCTCATGAAATTATTGTGGTGTACGCCACACCTGCAGGGCAGAGGGAAAAGATGTCTGTCATTTGTCTGGTGTCTGTGATTTAGGCATCAATGCCAGATTTTTCTCATTTGAATAACCGAGGCTGTTACTTAATAAAACATGTCAGCCCAGGTCCAGGTGAATGGGAGGCACATAGTTGTGGCCACTGAGGCAAGAGCGGGCACAAGTCAGGACTCCAGTAGGGCTCTTGCTTCATTGCTGGCCCAGTGGACTTTGCATTTGCCACAAGCTTAAGTGGAGTTGGACAATTGGGCAATTGGAGGAGTACGGATATTCTCCTTTGGAGTTATTTTCCTCCTTTTCTTTTTTTATTTTTTTTCTCCAGCACTAGCTCTCCTCCCTTTCCAATGTAAAATAACTTTGTATGATCTGACATTGACCAGAAGTAGGAAACTTTTGAGGAATTAGGAATGTTCCATTCTTCTCTTGAGAGTCTTCCTCGCATTTTGATTTACTGCCTCCCTTTCCACTTTCCTGTAAGCCACTGGGTGAGCATAAGTTAAAGCATAAAAACCAGACTCCTCTGGACCACTGAGGACCTTCCCCAAAGGAGAGACTGATAACTAATTTTGCATTTATTGTCTTTCATTTCCCTTCCTGCAAAAATCCTGGAAAAATCCAGGAAGGGAAATGAGTGGTTGTTTTTGAGACTTTCAGTTAATAAGGTATGGATAGATAGATTTTGCTTTACCTAAGCCTGGTGAGAGTAACTGTAAATTGAGCTTTCCAAATAAGAAAAGTTTTAATGCACGTTATTATGGCATGTGCTTTTCTAGAACTGCTAGGCAATTTTCAATATGCATAAATCTCAGTCTTGGTTCACTTATGGTAACATTATGTTATTGGATGATGGATTGAGGTCAGAAAGAAAGAACAGTATCTCAGGCCATTAGGTTGTGCCTTTTCACACCAGCTTAGGTTGTCATTTTAAATTTTTTTTATGAGGAATACTATCAATATGAACCAGACACTACAGTTGTTGAAGTCCTTCTTGCATTTGAAATGCATTACTGGGCCACCTGAGATGAGAAATATGAGATTGTAGATTAAGACAGTTATGTGGTGTTTCTAACTTTTTAGCAATGAATATTGATGGATACACAGTTAACCTTATTTGTGAAACATCACTTGGTCATAATTATAGAATTTAAAAATGACTCATGTTAGTTTTGAATGAAGCCAATGTGAAACCCAATATATACAATTTCAACTTTATGCATTAGAATAAATATTCACTTTACATTTTGAATGATTAAAATAGAAGGTTTGTTTGGAATGCATAATTAAAACTGTTTTCAAATATGAGTACTTCTATCTCTTGAAGATTAAATGGTATTATAAGATAAATAATCACTAATATGATAAAAAATCAATATGGTAAAAAAAGATAAAGTTTATATGAATTGCAGTGACAATTAATATCCCACTCTGATGTTTCTCTGATATCTTTTCTTTTAGATCCTGATTCTTTTTTTTTTCTTTTTTCTTTTGAGAAGGCGTTTCGCTCTTGTTGCCTAGGCTGGAGTGCAATGGCACGATCTTGGCTTACTGAAACCTCCGCTTCCCAGGTTCAAGTGATTCTCCTGCCTCAGCCTCCCAAGTAGCTGGGATTATAGGCTTTTGCCACCACACCTGGCTAATTTTGTATTTTTAATAGAGATGAGGTTTCACCATGTTGGTCAGGCTGGTCTCCAATTCCTGGTCTCAAGTGATCTGCCCACCTCAGCTTTCCAAAGTGCTGGGATTTACAGGCATGAGCCACCGTCCCCCACCAATCCTGACTCTTTTGAATCTGGGTTTTGATTATATAATATGTGCACATGCATGCATGCATGTGTGTTGTATGTAGTCTCATTATGTTATTCTTTCGAATTTGTTTTTGTTACTAAATCCTATCACGAGTTATAATTACAAAAAAAAAAAAAAAACCCAAACAATAGTATCAAACCCAGCCGAACACAAATCAAAGCAAAAGAAGAAAAACACCCATTCTTCCAAAAGATCACACCTATAGGGTTACTGAACATAATTTTAAAATCCTTTGAAGATGTTACCTATTTTTTTGGGAGGGGGGCGTTTTATTAATACTCAAATCAGTCTCCCTGAGCACTTGAGGATCAGTTTTTAAGGTGAGTGGGGGGGCGGGGGACAGTGAGTCGGGTGTGCTGAATGGTTGGGTCAGAGATGAAATCATAAGGACTCTCAGCTTTCCTCTTGTGGTGAATCGGTTCCTTGGTGGGGGCCACAAGATCTGATGAGTCAGTTTAATGATCTGGCTGGTGCCAGCTGATCCATAAAGTGCAGGACCTGCAGAATATCTCAGGCACTGATCTTAGGTTTTATAATAGTGATGTTATCCCCAGGAGCAATTTGGGGAGGGTCAGAATCTTGTAGCCTCCAACTTCATGACTCTTAAACCATAATTTCTAATCATCCGCTTAATTCAGTAATCTTACAAAGGCAGCCTAGTCCCCAGGCAAGAAGGGGGCTTCTTTTGGGGAAGCGGCTGTTGTCCTCTTTGTTTTAAACTATAAACTACAAACTAAGTTCCTCCCTAAGTTAGTTCAGTCTATGCCTAGGAATGAACAAGGACAGCTTGGAGGTCAGAAGCAAGATGGATTTGGTTAGGTCAGGTCTCTTTCACTGTCTCAGTTATAATTTTGCAGGGGCAATTTCAATCCCTCCCTTTGGGTTTTGTAATGCCTTAATCTTAAGGTGTGGGCTAATTAAGATGGAAAAAGGAGGAAGGCCACTCTAACTTCTTCCTGCTTACCAGGGCATAGTGGGGTAGGTGTTGACCTCTAGGTAAGAGGAGTGGAACCGCTTTGCAGTTATCTTGCGTATACTCCAGCAGGCTGGGCTGGGGTTCCAAGGCTTGCATGGCAAAGGTGTTAGTATTCTCATTTATAGTTTAAGTACACCTTTTAAGCAAACAGCATACTATAAGGTCAATAATGAGTTCTAAAATAAGGAGTGCAGTTTCCAGTTTTAAAAGTAAAGATTTGAAAGCATTAGTTTGGGGACTTGTAGCCCACAAATAACTTAAGATTTAGTCCAAAGTGCAGGAAAAAAACTCAGGAACAACTAACAGTTGTACTATAGTTTTTTTTGAAGCATAATTTTTCTCTCTCCAGTACCCATTTTTATTAAAAATAAATCATAGTAAGTCAAATTTACTTGCAAAATAAGTTTTAGTCTTATTGTGCTCTGGCTGATTATTTACATAAAGTGCAGTGGGAATAATTATTTGCCATATAGGCTCTTTTAATTTTGGCTTTGCTGAAACTTTGTTCTATAAGGAATCTCAGATTGTACTTTTTAAAGCCTTGAAGTCCAGCCATGGATTTATCTCTTTCACTTTGCCTGAATTTTCCTCCGTTCAAGGTCCTAAGATAACTTGGGGCTCCTGGCTTGTCAGAAAGTTACATGCTTTACTTACCATGGGTCAGGAGTCCTCTACAGGGAATGCGTAGACAAGGTATGAGGCCAGCTTTCCTGAGGGTCTTTTATTGGCTCTATAAGTCAAATTTGATTCCTTAAAGCAGTCTGTTGAAATCTGAAAGCATGCCATTCCAATGCAAGTCCTGGTAAAATAACCACTTTCTCTAATTGGTAAAATAACCACTTTCTCTAATTGTGTTCTGTTATAAAAGAAACAGATTCTCAATGCACTTATCCAAATAACTATACTGCCATAAGTTGAGAGTACTCACACACAGTTCTGGAGAAATCAGGTAGAGAGAAAGCAATGTACTTCAAATTTTGCTCACAGGAGTTACATTTTACTCAACTGCTAAAAGTTGTAGTAGCTCAAAAGGACAAAAGTTTCTTGACTCTTAAAAACAAAAGAATTAGCCATGTTTAATACATTAGCTCCTTACGAGAGTCCTAGAAGTTTGTTTTTTTCTTCTCTTCCAATAGCATAATTTCTAAAGTTATCAGAGACCTGCATTTATGAGTACTGTCAGAGTCCTATATCTGATTATAAATTGCCTTTTGAAAAGGATCAAAGCAAGACAACAATTGTCTGTGGATGGCAAAAGTCTTAGGATAGCTACTATTAAAGCCACAACTGACTAGAAATTTTGGCTACTTCTGTGGCATGCAACAATTTTACATAACAATTATAATTATTAATAATGTATACTAAGTCATGTTACAATTATAGGAGTTTCCCATAATTCTGGAACATATACCAATAACACATATTGTACAAATACAGCCTAAAGAAAGCCAAACACCATTTCATATTTGACAATGCTTCCCATATGATTTTTATACCAAATATGCCATTTTTGGACTTTAGGGGACCTAATATCTAAAAGGTCAATTTCGGTCAGAAGGAGACATAATTTATAATTTGATTTTGGAAAGTTTGTCAAATATCAAAGTGTAAAACACTGGCTACCACAAAATAAGATCACAGATTATTCATTTAGCAAAACTAGTGACTCAAAAAAAATTTTTTTTAATGGCAAAACCCACGTTCGCTGATAGAGGAGAGAATCAGCTTTCTAAACAACAAGACCCAAAAAAGACAGCATGAGGTCACCTGAATCTGTCTCTTTTGTCTGCCTTCTTCCTTTTTTCCTGCCATTTACCCAGGGGGACAAACGAAAACCTTTCATTATCTTTTAATATTACAGGAAAATCTTGTTCAAAAGAGAAAGCCAAATTTCACCTTTGCATTAGTGTACTATTAATGTTAAAGCCAATTCTTAATAAAGCCTTGTAAACAAATTTATATAATCTTAATTAGCTTAACCATAAGGTAAAATTCTCATCAACTTTTTATAACCCCTTAAATTTTTTTGTTAAAGAGCAGAACAATGCTCTAAGAAGGCTCTGTTATACTTTTATTACAATGTTCAATTTATGGGATGTTAGCTATTATTAAATCAGGGACAGGGATGATTCAGAGTTGTTTTTTCTGTGATACTATGTGGATATGAGAGGTCCCAATTAGAAACTTTTAGTTCTGAGACAGATTTATAGGCTGATGTTATGGGGAAGAAAGCAAGACAGTGATAAAAAATAGAGCATCAAGACAAGATAAAAAGAGCAGTTATTTCCCATTTGCCAGTGGACTGGACCACAGGATCTCTGAAGCTCTACCACTGTCACTCTTTTTGTGGTGGTTGTGGCAGGCACTACCTTGCACATTTGCTCTCTCTCTCTATATATATATATAATACAGTGATATATGTATAATATAATACACACATTTAAATAAATGCTAACTTCATCAAAGTCTTCCCTTTTTAATAGTTTAAAATCTTTTCTATCATTTTCTTAGATATAGGAGATCCGGAAAGATTGAGTTGCTGGGGAAGCTATTTTTTTTTTTCACATTGACACAGATTTTCCCACTAAACACACCCATGTAAATGAGCAAATGTCCTAGGACTACTCTTACTTGGGTTCATTGGTTACCTTGTAGTTATATTTTACACATAGGATAAACATGACAGTATTTCCTGATTTTGACCCTGCATTTTGAAATTTATGTCTAATTAATTGTTAGGTTCAGATAGAGAAATTAGTTTTGCCATGAGAGGATGGGCACAGTTGGCGTATTTGCTCAGTTCTGGACAGTCAGTGCCACTGCTTTTGATGGCTGTGAGCCATAATAATTAGTGGTAGCAGAGAGCTGTGACAAGAGCAGATATTTATGATACCTATGCGGCCTTGTATAGAATTACAATTATAGGTAAGGTCAAAAGGGGTTGGGATTATATGCCACCCTCCAGGTTTTTAAAATTTGTTTTCAGAGTTTCAACTCATCCCGTTTGAAGAAGTCCCAATCATCTTGGGTCAGTAGAGGGGCAGTGTGGTATATGGAAGAAACAGATGGACTCTGAGTCTTGGCTTTGTTTTTACCTTTCTGAGCCTCAATTCTTTACTTGAAAAATGAGGATAAGTAATATTGTTTACTGCATCACAATGTAATCTGAATTAAATGTTATAATGTATATTTAAGTGCTTTTGTAAAATTGCTAAGAGCTATAAAAATGGCACTAAATAAGTACTTCTACGCAGCCTCCCCTCCTTCATGCATTTATTTCTCCTATTTATGTCAGCTCTAAGTAGTATAATGACCATATTTGGGGATAAAGAACTAAAGTGAAAGGAATTTATTTTGCTCTGTAGGAATTTGTGTACGCTTTCCTTAGCCTTTCTATTTCTTTTAGATTGAGAGTTTGTGCAGATGAGAAAAAAATTATTTTCTTAGGAAGATGTTACTTAAATAACTTTATACACAAAGTGTAGCAAACAACTGATGTTATAAATTTGTTAGTTTAACATATATAACGTATAACATGTAATGCACATCATCTAAAGGAGGGAAGAAAAAGAAATGATAAAATAATGAGCATTTATGGTGATGAAGGCAATTTGCTTCACCTGCTCCTGGATTAATATTCAAGGCTGTTTGGCATCAGTTGGGCTGACCTTTCTATGGTGCATAAGGAAGAAACAGCAGGATAAGAATGAGCAAGGAAGCCATTTCACACATACACTGGTCTGTCTTCCTTGTCAGCTGTCCTAATGGCCACCCAGTTGTAGGCTTTTATCCAGTGCTTACAGGCGGCTTATCATAACTTGCAGCTTGTTTCTTTAGGGCATTCTTTCCCACACCCTACAAGGTAATGGGCTATGCTGCATGTGTTCTATCTGATAAAGTCTCCTTAACAAACCTAATGATTACGGACAGGTCCAGTAATGCTCATATTAACAAAAAAATGCCAGTTCACACTTATGTATTCTATATAAAGACATATAACTTTTACACCCTTATATTATATATCTAGACACATGAATTATTCAGCACTCAGAGGCATATGCCTTTATTTACAGATGTGGAGAAATAACAGCCATTACATTGTAAATGGTCAAGGAGAGTGAACCCAAAATATAAGTGTGAAGTTTTCTTCAGATCCTTCCACGAGAGGAAGCAAGTCATGCTATCCTATTAATAATTAACACTGTCCTGACATTAATTATAAGGATGTCAGACAAATCAGATGACTTATCTTCTCGTCTCTTTTACTGAAAATAATGTTAATAGAGCTTTGTATGGCTGAGTGTCAATATGGTGAATTTCCTTTGTTGATCTCTTCCCTGTTAACAGATTAGACTAGTGTTTTTCAAACATTTTGACTTGTGACCCATAGTAAGGATGCATTTTGTGTCATGACTCAACATATGTGTACCTATATACAAATATATCACATAATTAAGATAATTAATATCACGATCCACTAAACAGTTGCAAAGCATAGCTTGAAAACATTTTACTATTTGAAACCCAGTTAGCTGAGTTCTGGAGATTCATTTTCTAAGGATCGATTACAACTACTTCAGAAAACAAGGCTAATGTGGGAATGGTGAAGACTGATTTCTCTTTTTTTTTTTCTGGAGATGGAGTCTCACTTTGTTGCCCAGGCTGGAATGCAGTGGCACGATCTTGGCTCACTACAACCTCTGCCTCCCAAGTTCAAGCAAAAATCCTGCCTCAGCCTCCCAAGTAGCTGGGACTACAGGCGCACACCACCACGCCCGGCTCATTTTTTGTATTTTACTAGAGATGAGGTTTCACCGTGTTGCCCAGGCTGGTCTCGAACTCCTGACCTCAAGTGATATTCCCACCTCGGTCCCCCAAAGTGCTAGGTTTACAGGCATGAGCCACAGTGCCCACCTTGATTTCTTTCACTATATATACTTTTAAGATTTCTGAAGCTTGTCTTCTGGGATGAAGGAGTGTCACTGTGGCCTATTTGAAATATCAAAGAATAAGATAAAACATTGATACGCTTAGAAACTTTTTAGGACAAAGATAGCAAACTTTCCTGACAAAACGCCTTTTCCTCCTCCCTCTCCTCCTCTTTCCTTGTTAAATGGATATAGATGTATATTGAGACAGGGGAGGAATGGATGAAAACTTATAAAGTTATTGTAATATGGAGACTTAGAAGATCTTCATAAAAGCTTCTTTCTATGTCAGGGTGAGATCCTCTTTGATCTCTGTAATGTAAATGAAGTAGGATATGTCACCAATAAAATCTTAGAATCTGCCAGTCAAATTACCTCTGACTTAATTTATGTTACTCCAGGACCTTAGGAGCTGTTGCTACTGGGGAGTGTTGTGTGGAGCAGGAGAGCTGAATTGTTGTAGCCTCTATAAGGTCAATGATTTGCCTGTTCTATCCCTAAACTGCTATGGCATTTACTGTTTATTCCAGACAATATAGTTCTTTGCTATATGCTGCTTTCTGATGATAATGTCAATTATTTCTTGCATGTGAATTGTGTCTCTTCTAGTGAATTTCTTGAGAACATCTTTTATTTACTTTTTGTATCCTTTGCATAGCTCTAGTTAACTATTCAGCTCCTCCCAAACACCTATTATTTTATTTAGTGGAAAAGAAGGAAGAATATTACATCCTTCTGTTCCATATTTAGACCAATCAACTCACTTCAAGTATTGTATAGCCTCTTTCTAGATTGAACAGAGGCAGAAATGTCAATTACATTAAGTTTACTTTCAACACTCCTTAATTACTAAATTTATTCAAGTAATTCATTCCACATATAATTAGTGAGATTTCTTATGTGTTAGACACTACGCAAGGAATATAATTATGAGCAAAATATTGTGGACTTTCCTTCCTTCCTTCCTTCCTTCCTTCCCTCCCTCCCATCTCTTTCTTTCTTTCTTTCTTTCTTTCTTTCTTTCTTTCTTTCTTTCTTT
>NW_012105421.1:1507559-1539523 GCF_000951045.1 Mandrillus leucophaeus
CCTTCTTTCCTTCCTTCCCTCCCTTCTTTCCCTTCCCTCCCTCCCTCCCTCCCTTCCTTCTTCTTTTTCGCTCTGTCACCCAGGCTGGAGTTCAGTGGCACAATCTTGGCTCACTGTAGCCTCCACCTCCCAAGTTCAAGTGATTCTTCTGCTTCAGCCTCCCAAGTAGCTGGGATTACAGGTATGTGCCACCACCCCCAGCTAATTTTTACATTGTTAGTAGAGACAGGGTTTCACCATGTTGGCCAGGCTGATCTCAAACTCCTGTCCTCAAGTGATCTGTCTGCCTCAGCCTCCCAAAGTGTTAGGATTACAGGCGTGAACCACCACACTTGGACATTACAGTATATTCCTACATTTATTTTTTTTACAAACCTAGTATTCTCATGTTTTCCTAAATCTTCACTATTGATTCCTTATATTCTCTTCTAAATCTACCCTCATTCTTTTCTTTACACTGTAGTATAAATAACCAATAATAAATTAAAGTGTTATCTCAAGACACATTTATACTTTTTTGAACTAACGAGATTTCTTTAAACTAAAGGAAGAAATTTAATCAATAGCCAGAAATAGTGGCCAAGTTTTATTACGCAGTTACCACGTTCCATGCACTTCTTTAATCACTGCATGTGGATTAACTAATTTTCACAGTAGCACAATCATGTAGCCACTATTATTATGTTAGCGTTATAGATGAGAAAACGAAAGCACAAATAATTGAAGTAGCTTGCCTAAAGCCACTAGGCCCTTCTGTGGTGAAACAAGGATTTGAAACTAGGTAATTTGAATGTGAATTGTGTCTCTTCTAATGAGTTTCTTGAGAATGTCTTTTATTTAGTTTGGCTAAATAAATTTTGGCTTCACTATTCATGCTGTCAAACACAACCTTATGTTACCTATATTACCACTGAGTTATTTCTTTAGAAGATGGATTATTCCAGGTCCATGAAATCATATATTGAGTAAAAACAATTTCAGGTAGGCTCTATTTCCAACTTAAGGCAAGTCCTTTCACTGCATTGAAACCCACAATAGTACTCCTGTCTTTGCTCCATGCCTTCTTCTAGATGGGAGTTGAGACTCTGCTCTTTGTCAGAATTTATTTTTACATACAATTTGATTAAAAGAAAAATGGTTATATTATTCCTAGGGAAGCTTTAGTTGATTGGTGTGCCAATTATTAAGCCATTGTTTTCCAGCTCCAAGTTGACCTTCTATAATTGGTAATGCTGGGTCTGAGACTCTGCCAACTATTTGTTCTTGGCTAGTTTCCTATTAGGATCTGCCGGGAGCAGTAGAGGGAGATCGGAAGGCAGGAGGTGAGAGAAGCGACTGCTCATTCCTGATTGTTTGCTATTACCATCAATGTTGTCCCAGCAATGCAACTTTATCTGGGTATCCAGGATATTATTTTGGGAACAAAATTTAAGGAGGCTGACCTTGCATTTGCAGGAGATGAGCAATTATCTCCTTAAATTTTGTGTCCTAAGTGCCTCGCTTGCATCACCCTCTAGTCCCTGTCATAAAAACTACTATTAACAATTTGGTATGTTTCATTATAGTCTTTTGTAAAACACACTTTTTATGTGGTTTTATTCATATTTTTTGAACAATTGCATACTTAAAAAGATTTTGTTTAAATTTATTTTGAGACAAGAGTCTCACTTCGTCATCCAAGCTGGAGTGCAGTTGCATGATCATAGTTCAGTGCAACCTTGACCTCTCAGGCTTAAGTTACCCTCCCACTTCAGCCTCCTGAGTATATGGGACCATAGGCATGCACCACCATACTGGCTAATTTTTTTTTTTTTTTTAAAGATGGATCTTTCTGTGTTGCCCAGGCTGGTCTTAAACTCCTGGGCTAAAGTGATCCACCTGACTTGGTCTCCTAAAGTGTTGGGATTACAGGCATGAGCACTGTCCCCAGCCTATTTTGATTTTTTAAATTAATACATAATAATTGTATATTTATGGGGTACACATTGATATTGCACTACATGTAATGTGTAGTGATCAGATCAAGTAATTAGCATATCCATTATCTCAAACATTTATCATTTCTTTAAGTTGGGAATGTTTAATATCCTTCTTCTAGCTATTGGAAATTATATAATATATTATTATTAACTATAGTCATCCTACAGTGATATAGAACACTAGAACCTATTCCTCCTTTCTGGCTGTAATTTTGTGTTCTTTAAGATATCTTTCTTTATCCCTTCCTTACCCCTATTGTTTCCAGCCTCTAGTATCCTCTGTTCTACTTTTTACTTCTATGAATTCAACTTATTTTTAGCTTCCATATATGAATGAGAACATGCGGTGTTTAACTTTCTGTTCCTGGCTTATTGCACTTAACACAGTGTCCTCCAGTTCCATCCATGTTGCCACAAATAACAGGATTTTATTCTTTTTTTATGGCTGAATAGTATTCCATTGTGTACCAAATTTCCTTTATCCATTCATCTCTTATTGGACACCTAGATTGACTCCATATATTGGCTATTGTGAGTAGTGCTGGGATAAACATGAAGGTGCAGATGTTTTTTCAATGTGCTGATTTCCTTTCCTTTGGATAAATGTCCAGTAGTGAGATTACTGGATTATATGGTAATTCTATTGGTAGTTATATGAGGAACTCCCATACTGTTTTCTGTAGTGGTTCTACTAGTTTCTGTTCCTATGAACAGTATATAAGAATTCCCTTTTCTCCACATCCTCACTGGCATTTCGTATTTTTTGTCTTTTTGATAATAACCATTTTGGCTGGGTTCAGTGGCTCATGCCTGTAATCCCAGCACTTTGGGAGGCTGAGGCAGGTGGATCACATGAGGTCAGGAGTTCGAGACGAGCCTGACCAACATGGTGAAGCCCCATTTCTACTAAAAATACAAAATTAGCTGGGCATGGTGGCGCAGTCTGTAATCCCAGCTACTTGGGAGGCTGAGACAGGAGAATCACTTGAACTCGGGAGGCGGAGGTTGCAGTGAGCTGAGATTGCACCATTGCACTCCAGCCTGGACAAGAGTGAGACTCTGTCTCAAAAAAAAAAAAAACTAAACTAAACTAAACTGAAATAAAATGAAAGCCATTTTAACTGAGGTAAGGTGATTTCTCATTGTGGATTTGATTTGCATTTCCCTGATGATTACTGATGTTGGGTATTTTGTCATATATTTATTGGCCATTTGTATATCTTCTTTTGAGAGATGTCCATTCAGATCATTTGCCTATTTAAAAAAATGGATTGTTTGGTGTTTTGCTATTGAGATGTTTGAGATCTGTATTAGGCTGCTGCATTGCTACAAATACTTGAGACTGGGTAATTTATAAAGAAAAGAGGTTTAATTGGCTCAAAATTCTGCAGGCTGTATAGGCATGGTACTGACATTGCTTGCTTCTGGGGAGGCCTCAGGAAGCTTTTACTCATGGCAGAAGGTGAAGTGGGAGCAGGCACATCACATGGTAAAAGCGGGAGCAAGAGAGAGAGAATTGATGGGGACATGACACACACTTTTAAAAATTTTTTGTTGAGATGGAGTCTCGCTCTGTCACCTAGGCTGGAGTGCAGTGGCATGATCTTGGCTCACTGCAACTTCTGTCTCCTGGATTCAAGCAATTCTCCCGCCTCAGCCTAACGAGTAGCTGAGACTGCAGGAGTGTGCCACCAGGCCCAGCTAATTTTTGTATTTTTAGTAGAGACGGGGTTTTGTCATGTTGGCCAGGCTGGTCTTGAACTTCTGACCTCAAGTGATGTTCCCACCTTGACTTCCCAAAGTGCTAGGATTACAGGCGTGAGCCACCATGCCTGGCTAACACACACTTTTAAACAATGAGATATCATGTGAATTCATTCACTATTGTGAGGACAGCATCAGGAAGATGGTGTTAAACCATTCATGAGACACTTGCCCAACGATCCAATCACCTCCCACCAGGCCCCACCTCCAACATTGTGGATTACATTTCAACATAAGATTTGGGCAGGGACAAATATCCAAATTGCATCAAGTACCCTGTATATTCTGGATATTAAAATATCCCCTGTCAGATGAGTAGTTGGTAAATATTTTCTTCCATTTTCTGGGTTGTCTTTCCACCCTGTTGATTGTTTCTTTTGCTATGCAGTAGCTTTTTAGTTTGATATAATCCCATTTGTTTATTTTTGCTTTTTTCTAAACCTGTGCTTTGAGGTCTTATTTACAAAATCTTTCTCAGACCAATATCCTAAAGTGTTTCCCATATGTTTTACTCTAATAGTTTTACAGTTTTAGGTCTTATATTTAGGCTTTTTATTCATTTTGAGTTGATTTTTGTATAGGGTGAGAGGCAGGGGTCTAATTTCATTCTTCTGCATATGGATATCCAGTTTCCCCAGCACCATTTATTAAAGAGACTGTCGTTTTCCCAGTGAGTGTTATTGGCACCTTTGTCAAAAAACAGTTGGCTGTAGATATGTGGATTAATTTCTAGATTCACTGTTCTGTTCCATTCATATCTGTGTCCACTTTTATGCCAGTACCATGATTTTTTGGTTACTACAGCTTTAGAGCATATTTTGAAGCTGGTAGTGTGATTCCTCCAGCTTTGTTCCTTTGCTCAGGATTGCCTTGGCTATTCAGTATCTTTTGTGGTTTTGTTTTATATTAGTAGAGCTACTCTGGCTCACTTTTGGTTTTTATTTGCATGGAATATCTTTTTTCACCCCTTCGCTTTCAGTCTGTATGTCTTTACAGGCGAGGTGAGTTTCTTTGTGCAGCATACAGTTGGGTCTTGTTTTTGAAAAAATATATCCAGCCAGTCTATATTTTTTAAATGGGGAATTTAATCTGGTTACATTCAAGTTTATTATTGATAGGGGAACACTTACTCCTGTCACTTTATTGATTGCTTTCTAGTTGTTTTGTGTATCATTTGTTCCTTACTTTCTCTCTTATTGTTTATTTTGAGGATGGTTTATTGGTGATGAATTACCTTGGTTTTTGCTTGCCTGTGAATGATTTTTTCCTCCTTCATTTCTGAAGAATAGTTTTGATGGCTATAATATTCTGGGCTGACCGTTTTTTTTCTTTCAGTACTTTTAATATATCATCCCACTCTGTCCTGGTCTGAAAAGTTTCTGCTGAGAAATTCACTGTTAATCTATTGGAGATTGCCGTATATTTGATTTAATGCTTTCTCTTGCTGTTTTTAGAATTGTTTCTTTGTCTTTGACTTTTGACAATTTGATATAATGTGTCTTGGAGAGGACCTGTTTGGTTTGAATTGACTTCAGGTTTTTTGAGCTTCCTGAACCTGGATATCAATTTCTTTTCCAAGATTTGGGAAGGCTTTAGATATTATTTTATTGAATATGTTTTCTATACCTTTCTCCTCTTTTCTTCTGAAACATGAATGATTGAATATTTGTTTGCTTAATGGTGCCCTATAAATCTTGTGGGCTTTCTTAATTTTAAAAAATTATTTCTTCTTTTTTTTTGTCTGTCTACGTTATTTTAAAATATATGTCTTCAAGTTCAGAAATTCTTTCTTCTGCTTGGTCTAATCCATTGTTGGAGCTTTCAGTTACATTTTTTATTCAATTTCTTGAATTCTTCAGCTTTCAGATTTCTGTTTGGCTCTTCTTTATATCTATCTCTTTGCTGATTATCTCATTCAAATCATAAATTGCCTTTCTGATTTTGTTACATTATCTGTCTATATTCTCTCATATCTCACTGAGTTTCTCTACAAATAAATGAAGAAAAAATTAGCCAAGCATGGTGACTTGTGCTTGTAGGAGGCTGAGGCAAGAGGATTGCTTGAGCCTAGGAGTTCGCGATTGTGCCACTGTACTTCAGCCTGGGTGACAGAGCGAGAACTTGTCTCTGGAAAAGAAAAGAAAAAAAAAAGACAAAGAACAAGAAAAAATGCAGTAAAATTAGGCTGTGTACCTCAAAAACTGAAACAGCCCACGACGGTGCGCAGTATGCAGCCTTAGTAAACTAATCAGAAGCATTCGTGATTGGTGGTCATTTATCAGGAAGGATGCTTTGTGAGACTCGTTAGCTGCCATGTTGAAACCACAGAAAGGGAGGAGAGTCTGATTGCAGTGTCAGGCAGTTTACTGAAGTCAGTGGAGGAGTGTGTCTTTTGTTCTTTGTTTTATGGGTCTGGTTTCTGTTTAACTCTTAGTAAAAGAAAAAAAAGTCTGAGAATGATTAGCAAGGAAGAGAGTATACTGAGGTGTGCCCAACCTCCCATTTTGTTGTGGCTCAAAAATTTAGTTTTTCAAGTTTTTCTGGAGTCTCCTTGGTCAAGAAGAGTTCATTCCATTGGTTGGGGGTGCTTAGGATTTATTTTTATTTCACAGAATCTATCATGTAGATATTTGTATAATCATTACAAACGCTATTACTCTCATAATCTTACTTCAATTCTCACAATTTTATGAGGTCAGTAGGACAGATGTTATTCATTTAAAACATAGGGAAACTCAGGTTCTGGTACGCTAAATGTCTTTCTCAAGATCATAAAGATATTACATAGCAGAATCAGGATTTAATAATCATTTATTCCTATTGTTATTGGTAATAATTGTACTCTTTGTTGAGGGTCTGATACAAGTCACAATGTTAAAAGGAGTGTCAGAGCTGGGCTTTGAACACTTGTTTCATCTTAAAGACTAAGCTCTTTGTTATACCATTTTGCCTTATTAAATCAAGACATGTTGGGATTGTGTAGTACAGACTTTCCTTCATAGGAATTTGGAGGAGAGAAGTGCTCAGGAAAGGTTTTCAGCACGTCATAAGATATGAATTAGACCTGAAATGATGAGTAGGAATTGGAAAGGAAAGAGGAAGGAGAGAGAAAAGGTGGGAGAAGAGCAGAGAAGAGGAAGAAGAGGAGAGGAATGTGGGAGAGATGAGAGGAGGGGAAGTTCATCTGAAACAAAGGAGCCATCAAAAATTAAAACATCGAAGACTAAACATAAGACACTGTAAAGCCAACTACATTAATGTGACAGATGTATGGTTAGGGTGTGAGGACAAGTTAGATTATTGAGATAGTTTTTGTGGCCCTTAGAAAGTTGGCAGGTCAGTTAAAATTTATAACCTAGCAGAATGATCTTTTAGAAAGTTTACTTCCACATGGAACTATGTCAGTTCCTGGTTGTATGGAAGCTGAGGGCATGAAGTAACTTTTACATTGAATTTAATTTTTCTTGTATATTTAGAAATTATCACACTAGAACAGACTAGGAGTCTTGTAGGGTAGGGTGAAATCCCTCAGTAGTTCACTTGATCCTATTTGTAGTACTATTCCTCAGGGTGGGGGGAAATCTCATTTCAATCCCAGCTAGAAGTCAGCTTATCCACTAATGCCTCAGGATTGAGACCCATTGTATAATTTTAACAAGAAAGTATGTGGTAACGAACTATCATGTCTTGCAAAAGGTACAAATCAAACAGGCCTTTTCCATCTTTTACTTCCATGAAGGTCTTTCCACAGTGACAGACTGACACATAAAGTTTTATTCCTAGTATGTCTTTTACGTGTAACTTTTTAAAAAAGTTGCTTGTGAACAGATAAGAAACCTTGATAAATCAAAGAGGAAATATTTGCTTAGTAGACTATGTGCTCAGAGAAGGCTATTGTTTATAATTATGCATTGTGTATGGCAGAAATCTTCACAGGTTTGCTATTAATTTTTAAATTATTATTATTATTATTTTTTGAGACAGGCTTTCACTCTTGTTGCCCAGGCTGGAGTGCAGTGGCACGATCTCTGCTCACTGCAACCTCTGCCTCCTGGGTTCAAGCGATTTTCCCACGTCAGCCTTCCAAGTAACTGAGATTATAGGCACCTGCCCCCATGCCCAGCTAATTTTTTAGTATTTTTAGTAGGCTGGTCTCAAACTCCTGACCTCAGGTGATCCACACACCTTGGCCTCCCAAAGTGCTGGGATTACAGGCGTGAGCCACCATGCCTGGCCTGTTTTTAAAAAATCTTAAATCACGTTAATTATATGCTTATTTAAAATTCCCACAAATAGATCACTATATATATCAGATAGAATTCTTCAGCCTGCAAGTAACAGAAGCCTTAACTTAAACTAATTTAAGCAAAAACATTTGTTTTCTCAAATAACAGAGCATCTAGAAGTAAGGTTGGCTACAAGTTTAAATGCTTTAGGAGCTCATTAATGGCATCATGGACCTAGCGTCTTTCTGTTTTCTGTTATACCATCTGCAATGTCAGGCTTCAAACTAAGGCTGATTCCCTTTGTGATTTTTAAGTGGCTGCAACTGAGTTACATGTTTTCTTGTTCATGTGCAGCTGTCCAGCTGTAAGAGACACCAGGTTTTATTCTCACTCTGTTTTATAAACAAAGAATAATATTTCTAGAGGCTTCTAGCATTTCTCTTTTCATGTCTAATTGATAATAATTATGCCACTACAAGCGTATCTCAGAGATTTGCGGGTTTAGTTCCAAAACCACCACAATAAAGTGAATATTGAAATAAAGTGAGTTACATGAATTTTTTGGCTTCCCAGTGCATAAAAAGTTATGTTTACCCTATACTGCAGTCTACTAAGTATACAATAGCATTATGTCTAAAAAACAACATCCATACCATAATTTAAAAATATTTTGTTGCTAAACAATGCCAATGATCATCTGAACTTCAGTGACTCACAATCCTTTTGCTGGTGGAGGCTCTTGCATTGATGTTGATGATTACTGAATCATCAGAGTGGTGGTTGCTAAAGGTTGGGGTGACTGCAGCAATATGACAATAATAAGTTTGCCTCATTGATTGACTCTTCCTTTCATGAAAGATTTCTCTGCACTGTGCAAAGCTATTTGCTAGCATTTTACCCACAGTAGAACTTCTTTTAAAACTGGAGTCAACCCTCTCAAACCCTGCTGCTGCTTTGTCAACTATCTATATGTAATATTCCAAATCCTTTTCTGTCATTTCAACAGTGTTCACAGCATCTTCACTAGCAGTAGATTTCATCTCAAGAAACCACTTTCATTGCTCATCCATAAGAAGCAACTCCTCATCTGTTCAAATCTTATCATGAGATTGCAGCAATTCAGTCCCATTTTCAGGCTCCATTTCTTTTTTGTTTTTGAGACAGAGTTTCACTCTTGTTGCCCAGGCTGGAGTGCAATGGCACGATCTCGGCTCACCGCAACCTCCGCCTCCCAAGTTCAAGCAATTCTCCTGCCTCAGCCTCCCGAGTAGCTGGGATTACAGGCATGCACCACACACCCTTCTAATTTTTGTAATTTTAGTAGAGATGGGGTTTCTTCATGTTGAGGCTGGTCTCGAACTCCTGACCTCAGGTAATCCGCCCGCCTCGGCCTCCCAAAATGTTGGAATTACAGGCGTGAGCCACTGCCCCCGGCCTTCAGGCTCCATTTCTAATTCTAGTTCTCTTGCTATTTCCATCACATCTGCACTTACTTCTTCCACTGAAGGTTTGAAGGTTTCGAAGTCATCCAAGAGGGCTGGAATCAACTTCTTCCAAATTCTTGTTAACGTTTATATTAGTCCATTTTGCATTGCTACAAAGAAATGCTGGATGCTGGGTAATTTATAAAGAGATGTATTTGGCTTACAGCTCTGCAGGCTGTAAAAGAAGCATGGCGCCAGGATTGGCTTCTGTGAGGCCTCAGAAATTTTACAATCATGGCAAAAGGTGAAGGGGGAACTGGTGTGTTACATAGCAAGAGAGGGAGCAAGAGGGGGATTCCAGGCTCTTTAAACAACCAGCTTTCATGTGAACTAATAGAGAAAGACTACACTTATTACCATGGGGAGGTCACTAAGCCATTCATGAAGGATCCACCTTCCTGGCCCAAACACCTCCCACCAGCCCCCACCTCCAACATTGGGGATCACATTTCAACATGAGATTAGAAGTGAACAAATATCTAAACTATTTCAACGCTGATATTTCAGTCTCCTCCCATGAATCACAAGTGTTATTAATGTCATTTAGAATGGTGATTTTTTTTTTCCCCAGAATATTTTCAATGCACTTTGCCCAGATCCATGACAACAGTCACTATTTACGGCAGTAATAGCCTTACAAAATATATTTCTTAAATGATAATACTTGAAAGTTGAAATGACTTCTTGATTCATGTGCTACAGAATGGATGTTGTAATAGCAGGCATGAAAATAACATTAATCCCCTTGTACATCTTCATCAGAGCTCTTGGATGACCAGGTGAATAGTCAATGAGCAGTAATATTTTGAAAAAAATTTTTTTCTGAGAAGTGGGTTTCCACAGTGGGCTTAAGATATTCAGTAAACCGGCCGGGCACGGTGGCTCACTCCTGTGATCCCAGCACTTTGGGAGGCCAAGGTGGGCGGATCACGAGGTCAGGAGATTGAGACCATCCTGGCTAACACGTTGAAACCCCGTCTCTACTAAAAATACAAAAAATTAGCCAGGAGTGGTGGTGGGTGCCTGTAGTCCCAGCTACATAGGAGGCTGAGGCAGGAGAATGGCATGAACCTGGGAAGCAGAGCTTGCAGTGAGCCGAGATTGTGCCACTGCACTCCAGCCTGGGTGACAGACAGAGTGAGATTCTGCCTCAAAAAAAAAAAAAAAAAAGATATTCAGTAAACCATGTTATCAACAGATGTGCATCATCCAGGCTTTGTTCTTCCATCTCTAGAGCATAAGCAGAGTAGATTTAGCACAATTTTTAAGGGCCCTGGTATTGTTGGATTGGTAAAAAAGCATTAACTTCAACTGAAAGTCACCAGCTACATTATTCCCTAACAAGAAAGTTAACCTGTGCTTTGAAGCTAGGCATTGACTTTTCCTCTTTAGCTATTACAGTCTAGATGGCATCTTCTTCCAATAGAAGACTGTTTTGTCTACATTGAAAATCTGTTGATTCATGTGGCCACTTTCATCAATGATCTTAGCTAGATTTTTTTTTAGATAACTTGTTGTAGCTTCTACATTAGCACTTGCTGCTTCACCTTTCACTTTTATGTTATGGAGATGGCTTGTTTCCTTAAACCCCATGAACTTACCTCTGCTAGTTCCTAACTTTTCTTCTGCAACTTCCTCACATCTCTCAGCCTTGATAGAATTAAAGAGAATTATTAGGGCCTTGCTCTGGATTAGGCTTTGGTGTAAGGAAATCTTGTGGCTGGTTTGATCTTCTATGCAGACCACTCAAACTTTATTATCAATAATGAGGCTGTTTCGCTTTCCTATTATTTATGTGTTCACTGGAATAATACTTCTAACTTCCTTCAAGAATTTTTTTTTGCATTCACATCTTGGCTAACTGGTGCCAGAGGTCTGGCCTTCTGTCTGTTTTGCTTTCAACTTCCCCACTAAGCTAAATCTTTTCTAGCTTTTGATTTAAAGTGAGAGACATGCAACTCTGTCTTTCACTTTAACACTTACAGGCTATTATAGTGTTGTTAACTGTTCTAATTTTAATAGTGTTGTGTCTCAGAGAATAGGGAGGCCCATGGAGAGGGAGAGAGACAGAGCCCTCAAAACACACATTATATTTATATATTAAAATTGCTATCTTATATTGGAGTGGTTCTTGGTGCCCCCAAAACGTTATAATAGTAACATCAAAGATCACTGATCACAGATCACTGTAACGATATAATAGTAATGACAAAGTTTGAAATATTGTGGGAATTACCAAATGTGACACAGAAACAAGAAGTAAACATATGCTGTTGGAAAAATGGTGCCAATAGACTTGTTCATGTAAGGGTTGTCACAAACCTTCAATTTATAAAAAATGCACCATCTGAGAAGCACACTAAAGTGAAGCACAATTAAACGAGGTATGTTTCTACTCATTCTTGAACCAATTATTAGCAAACTTAAGCTTAGATAAAATTCTGAAACCATGTTTTTATTATTCAATGGAACAATGGTAGAATAAATATTGGATGTCTTTTATAAGGGTCACCACTGTTACTTTATTAAATGGCTCTGGGCTTATCTGCTATACTTTATCATTTACATTATAATCTTTCATATTGTACCATTATTATACGAAGCACAATATGGTAGAAATCATCCATCACAGAGGCATTTCTTAGATATAAAATATCTTTTTTTCTTATTTTTGAGTGGTTATAAGAATCTACTTGAATAAATTTCAAATATCTGGGAAAGCAAAAATTAAAATGCTTCTCCCTCACTATCACTGCTGGCCTAGATCAGGAAGAATTTCTGAGGGTAGTAACACAGTGTTAATCTTCAATTATTGGAGAAAATGCTAAAATTCCATAGGGCAGAGGTTCAATCAGAGAATGGGAATAAATCACAAGATAGACTGGTGGCAGGTATAAAGTTGGCAGAAGCTATAGAATAGTCTAGTCTAGAATATTCCATGATTTAAACATTTTCTTAGAGTGTATAGTTTTTAAGTCTGTGTTTTGAGAAGAGATATAGGCTTAAGTGTGCACATATGCTCATATCTGTGTATTGGAAGAGGGAGAGGATTTATTGCTTTGCAATAGGATTACTATCAAAACGAATAGCCAGCTGATTATTCAGAATGCTAGACCTAAACCTAGCTACTCGGAGCAATAGAAAAACAAAATTTTAATACTTGCTCCATCATAAACTTTGAAAAATATATTGCTCTGATAGTTTGGTGAGAAAACCAAACACTAAGGTATTTGTTGTTGAATGTAATGATTCTCTTATCTTTAGTTTTTGTCAGCAGTTTAGGGCTTTAGCAATTCCAGACTTTTGCTGTGTCAAACATTGTTTTAAAGAAGAAACACATTTGGGATTGATAGTGTGTTTTTCAATTATACTAGGTTAATTCATTTACTCAATAAATTTATGTTGAAATACTCCAATGCTGTGCTAGATGCTGAGGATACATTGGTGAACAAAGCATCTCTCTGCATTCATGATTCTTGCAATTTAGTAGAATATAGCTGGAAGCTAGAAAATTGGTTTGGTGGTGATGTAGACTGCTGAAAATGAAGACCAGAAGGAGCCTCATAGTTATTCCAGTCCATAGTCTCATGTGAAAGAGTTAGGGATGAAAATCTAGACAAGTTACATTACTTGGCTGAGGTCAAATCAAGTCAATGGCAGATCCAGAATTAGAACCAGTTTCTCTGCTCACTGAACTCCCAGGATCCTTTTTGATGACCCTAAACTCCTTTATCTTGGTGAAGTGCTGGATCAGGAATGCAACACAGTGTCTCTGAGAGTCACAGCGTGTTCCATCTTACCCTTGGAGGTTCAGTTCACTCCTAAATCAGGTCCTGAGTGTGAAGCAGACATTGTTTGGACATTATCTCATTTTCAGACTCCAGTAAGGTACATTTGCATCACATTATCTTATAGAAGCAAACATTTAGAATACAAAGTAGCTGTGAGATGATGATTATTTTTTTAAATAAATGAGCTAGTTTAATAGATAAGGCATATACCCCAATAATACAGATGATACATCTTTGTAATCATTCTGCATTGCTTCATCTGGCTGTAAGAGTACTGCCAAGGAAACTGGAAGAATTGAGTTTCATGAATTATTCATTGAAATCAGTTTAACACTCTCATTATTTATAGTGCTTCAGGTTAGTGGTGCTATTTGCCTTAATAAGGATGGGAATAATGACTTGGCAGTGTATCTGTTTGTATTATTGTGTGTTATTGTTTACTAAAATAAAGCCCAAGGTATTTTTAGAAATATACCTCTTTAAAAAGTCATGGCTGAAAAATACTACATTCCATACTTCGGGGCCTAAAAATTTTTATTTGTATAAAATATTTTATTCTTTAATGAATATGATTAACAAGGGGACAGCATTCACATTTAAGGTATTTTTTCTTGTTCTGCTAATGCATGGTGGGAATGTGTAAGTCTTTCTAAGCCTGGTTTATATTGGAATTTAAAAAGTAGTATTTAAAGAGACAGACTACAACAAGCCTGATTGAAGGTGGTTTATATACTGCTGCTCTGACATTTGAATTTGAATCATGGGTATCTATTTTATAAAGAAAAGTTTATATGCTGGATCATAGAAATTATTTCTTGAGTTATTTGTTAGATTAAATTTATGTATATGTTGCATTCAATGGGTAAACATATTTGATGAGCCATTTCTAAAGAATGCAATTTATTAAATTTAAGCATGAAGGGAGGTATTTTTTGCTTATTTTTTTGGGAGTGTTTCATTAGGCTCTGTAATGGTTGCCTATTAAAGTAACAGGAGAGACTAGAAGAGAAAGGAAAGGTATTTAGATGAAAGAGCAAGAAATAATGAATCATTAATACCCAGAAAATATTTCTAATAATTTTCTACACTATTGTATTTCCTGACATTTTAAAAGAAACTAGCTACATAGCCATAGCTCTATACAACAATGGTTGGGGGATTAGTTTGAATTTCCTTAGCCATATAGTTTTCCATCTCTTTTGGATGTAAAGCACTATGCTTCTCTTCAATCACACCTGCCATTTTTAATTGTCAAGCTGTGATTAGACCACAGTGCAGGCAACTTTGTCTTAATTTGAACGGTGATTCAAAGCTGCTTTGTGAGGATTTGCCAACAGGAACTCCTGTAGTTCACCTCTATTTTGGAGAAAATTCACAGATTGGTTATATAAAAAATTCATGATCTCTGACATCAACTGGGATCTGAATGCTATTGAGAAATCCTTTTATGGTTCCTTAGTCATGTCTTTCCTATTTTCCACAGCAGCTACTTAAAATTTCTTTATCCTCTTCAAGTTAAACCCCTCCACTTCCTCCGTCATTATTAACAGATAACCCCACTTTCTTCTTTTCAGAGAAAACAGAACATTGGATGCATACTTCCTCATTCCCTGCTACTGACAAACAACTTGACCTAATACGGCCATCCTTTTATTTTCCTCCTATGAACTGAAAGAGGCACTCTTTCTTCCATTTGAGGCTGTTCATTTCACTTAGAGAACACTTCCTTCTTCTATGTCCCCAGATATATTGCATATCAATGATTTCCTCCTTTTTAAAAATATTTTTAACTTCTTTCCTTTTTTTTTTTTGAGACGAAGTCTCACTCTGTCGCCCAGGGTGGAGTGCAGTGGTGCTATCTCGGCTCACCTCAACCTCCGCCTCCCGGGTTCAAGCGATTCTCAGCCTCCAGAGTAGCTGGGATTACAGGTGTGCGCCACTGCACCTGGCTAATTTTTGTATATTTAGTAGAAACGGAGTTTCACCATGTTGGGCAGGCTGGTCTTGAACTCCCGACCTCAGGTAATTCGCCCTCCTCGGCCTGCCAAAGTGCTGGGATTACAGGTGTGAACCACCGCCCCCGGTCTTCTTTCCTTTAATACCATAACCTGTATTAGTTATGTTTTGCGGCATAACAACTTGCCAGCTTAAAACAACACACATTTATTACCTTACAGTCTCTGTGCATCAGAAATCCGATAGTGACTAAGCTGGGTGATTTTGGCTCAGAGTTTCTCATGAGGTTGCAGTCAAGATGTCTGCTAAGGCTGGCAATTATCTGAAAGCTTGATTAGGGATAGAAAATCCACTTCTAGGATGCCTCACTTAGAGGGCTATTGGCAGGAAGCCTGTTTCTTGCCACATGGACCTCTTCAAAGGACTACTTGAACGTCTTCACAACATGACACTGGCTGTCTCCAGAGCTAGCAATCCAAGAGAACAAGGAAGAAATTACAATGTCTTGGCTGGGCACCGTGGCTCACACCTGTAATCCCAGCACTTTGGGAGGCCGAGGCGGGAGAATTGGTTGAACCCAGGAGGCAGAGGCTGCAGTGAGCTGAGATCGTGCCATTGCACTCCAACCTGGGTGACAAGAGTGAAACTCCATCTCAAAAAAAAAAAAAAAAGAAAGAAAGAAATTACAATGCCCATTATGACTTAGCTTCAGGAATCACAATCACACACCACCATTTCCATATTATCCTATTGTTTACATAGATCTGTCCTATTGAATGTGAAAGTTCAGGCATTGTGAGGTGGAAAGAGAACTACACAAAGCCATGAATACCAGGAGGCAGGAATCATGGAGCATTTAAACATATTCAATTTTCTCCTATTTTAAAACTAACAAAACAACAGCAAAAAGTTACTACTCAAAAACGAAATAAACAATCAAATCAGTAAAATCTCTCTGTAGCAACAACTCCTAATCCTGCCTTATTTTTCTCCATTTTCTTTTTCCTCTTTACATTCAAGCCTCTTGGAAATGTTGTTCATGTGCTCTGTTGCTGTTTCATCACTTGCATTTATTTTTCAATCTGTTTGCAGACAGCATCCTTTCACTTCACTGAAGTACTTCTGTCAAGGTCCTCACTTCCTTGTAGCTGAGTCCCATGGGCATTTTTCAGTTCCTTTTACTATGACTTGACTTATCAGTAGCATTTGATGCTGCTGACCCAGTCACACTCTCTTTTTCCTGAAAAATCCCTCTTCCAGTAGTTGCTCTGGTATGTTACTCTCCCATTTTTCATCCAATTTCTCTGTCTTGCTCCTTTTCAGTTCCCTTTGCAGAATCCTTTCTTGCTGTCCATTCTTTACCATTCTTTAGGTAATACTCAAAGTTTTGCCATACTTTTTTTCTCACTCTATATACTCTCTTGGGTCCTATTCAGCACCATTATGGCTTTAAGAATTACCTCTATGGTGCTGACTCCCAAATCTACATCTGTAGGTCACAATTATCTTTTTGTTTTTTGGGGGGTTGGCAGGACAGGGTCTCACTTTGTCACCCAGGGTGGAGTGCAGTAGTGCAATCTCAGCTCACTGCAACCTTCGCCTCCAGGGTTCAAGCGATTCTCCTGCCTCAGCCTCCTGAGTAGCTAGAATTACAGGTGCCTGCCACCATGCTTGAACCAGGGAGGCTAATTTTTGTACTTTTGGGTAGAGACAGAGTTTCACCATGTTGGTCAGACTGGCCTCGAACTCCTGACCTCAAGCGATCTGCTTGCCTTGGCCTTCCAAAATGCTGGGATTACAGGCGTGAGCCACCATGCCCAGTCTGACAATTATCTTTTAAATTAAACCCAACAACTTTCTTGTTATCTCTATTTGTTTATCATGAAGATATCTTACATTAATAATATCCCAAACCCCATTTAATATCTTCCTTCCAAACTTTCTCCCCCTGTTATGTTTCCAGTCTCTGTGAAAGACACCTTTATCCATGTCAGCCTAAAATAATCAAAAGGCTCAGGATCCAGTTAAAAGAGTTTATTCAAGTGCGAAGTGTGAGGGCAGCTGTTTGGAAAGCATTAAGGCTTAACTTTTCCCCTTGGCATAATAAATTTGAAAAATCCTTAAATTTTGTTTTCTTTTTACATCCACCAGGCAGTAAATTCAAGAAACTCAGCACCATTCACACCTGTTCTTTCTCTCTCACCTCTATCATATCAACCAGGAAGTTGTGATGACTGTAATTTTTAAAATATGTTTTGGATTAGTCCATTTATCTCCATTCCCTTTTCCATTTCCGTTTGTTCAAGCCCTTTTTACTTCCTCCCTGGATTACCATAAAACTTCTGAACTGTTGTCTTAGTGTCTACTCTTGCCCTCTTGTAATCCATTCTTCACATTCTCTTTCAAAATATAAATCTGAATATGTCATTCTCCTGCTTAAAATTCTTCTATTAAATTTCTCTTGTCTGGCAATGCCACATTTAACAGTTGTTATAGTTTTTAATTATATTTTAATGTTTAAAGCCTCATTAATTTTTCCTTTTGAAAATTTTGGCTATTCCTAAATCTTTCAAAATGAATGCTTCTGTGGTAATAAAGTAGTGCACCAAAGATTCATTCCACCCTGTCGTTACTGCCCCTCAGGGAAAATGTGTTGTAGAGACTATACCAGAAAAAGGGATATAATTTTTTTTAACTTGAGATTTGACTCAAAACCGAAGGGAAGTCCTGAATGCTAGTGAGTTAGGTTAGTTCTGGAGGACTTTTTTTTTCCTAGAAGAGGCCGATCAAAGTGCACTCCTTTTCCCTCAGGCTTTCTCTGGTTCCCACATAGCTATTTAAGGGGAAAGAAGGCAATGAGGTATAGGTGGAGAGAGTGCCTCTTCCCGGAAAAGTGAAATACTTGAGTCCTATCTTGTGTCTCCAGCATCATGGAAGTTAGACATTCTCAGAAGATACCTAGTACTATAACACAAAGAGTACCTTGGAATTTGCCTGGTTAACAAGAAGACTTTTCCTTCTTAGGGACACAGTGAATGGGGACAGGGAGGGAAGAGGAGCCTTCAGAATTTTCCTCTAGAATTGATAGTGGTTTGTTTTACTACCTTTCTTCAAGAAACCAGCATTGGATTGTGCTAACATCAAATTCAAAAATATATTTCTTTGTTGCATGCTAATTATTGAAAAGGAAAATTTCATTAACAATATGTTTACTGAAAACCTGGGAGTGAATTTTTTGTGTCTGTTTCTGGCTTTTTAAAATTAAAGCTAGAGGCTTAACACAAACAGCAACTTGATAGAGGTGATTTCAAGGCCATGGTGCTTTGTATAACTCCAGGGGATGCTGTTCAAACAGACTATAGAGTATGTGTGTGTGCCTTTCACACAAAATTCTGAGTGCATAGTGCCCACGGAGTTTTCAAATGTAGTAGTGGCCCAGGTGAGTCTTTGAGGGACCAAACTAATATGGTCCAACTATGTAGACTTTTGGTGGTCCCACTTGATTCTTATCTTTATTTTTATACTAATGTGAAACTGTCATCTTCTCATACTTTATAGTTTAGAGCATGTAGAGAAAAAAAGGTAGATTGTTTTCTTTTAGGGCAATTTGCCTCAAATTTTCTTGGCTAAGTCTAAAGAAAGAGGAAAACAGACAATTTGAGGTTGTAGTTTTTGACAAAGACATAGAATCCTTTCTATGAATGACTGAAGGCAGGTCCACATGGGATAAAAACAGATAAGAAGATAACAAAGTTAGGATTCTATTCTGAAATGTCAGGAGCCTAATCAGTGTGCTGGCTTGAATGGAAGACTGGACCATTTTTATAGTCATTCATTAATTTTATTTAACAAATATTTATTCATTAAAACTATATGCACTATGGTGAACACGACAAATATGCTTCTTATCCTGATGGAGACTTAATAGAGTCTAGGGACAAGTAAATGGGCAACTAATAAAGTGTAATAAATGCTGTCTTAGATAAAGTAGAGGAAGGTACTTGACCTAGACTTAGATGGCTAGTACCATAGAAGACTTCCTAGAGAAAAAGATATTCCGGCTGAGATGTGAAGGATGAATAGGGATTAGCAAGACAAAGGAGATATGGATGAATGCTCTCAGCATAGCACTATGGGATAGATTGTACTCAACTCCGTTGATGCAAAAGGTGGGAGAGTTTTATGAGCATTGGAGTGAGCTATTGGAAGAGTTTTGGAGGGCATTAGGGAGTACATTGGTCAGTGTGGTTAGGCCATGTATGTTACTCATTGGTGCTTATTGAAGTTAGACTTCTACCTTCCCACAGAGACTGGGAGATAGAAGCTATCTTTCTTGATGATTACATTTCAAAGGGATGGCTCTTAAGTTCTTGAGAAAGACTTTCCCAGATGGTGTTTACATCTCAAAGGGGCAGAAAAAAGAATTTACAATGGAAAGTTTTCTGAAAGTGAATGCTGTAAGTAAAGAGAGACTGGGGGCTTATATTGAGGAGAAACTTGTCTAAAGTTGAGTTAAGCAGAAGGGAATGCTAAGGCTGTTTGGTCATGTTAAAAATAAAGTTAGAAAATAACTGTTGATAATTTTCAGACTAAGTTTTAAATCTTTAAGGAGCCGGGGTTGTTTAGTTTTTGTAACCAGTTATTTGAATTGCGAAGGTATTGCACAGTATTTCAAATCTCTCTAGACAGCCTGCTTAAGTGTAATATTATTCTTTTTACATTTGTAGTAATATGAAACTGTCTTCTATTTTAGGAGTTGCTTTTAGATTTAATGGATATTTTTTCTTTCTTCAAACTCATCTTCCATATCACTGCGAAGATAATTTTTCTAAATGAGATATTTGATATTACAAGCCTTTTATGATCCTTTCTTTTCAATTTCAGAATAAAATCCAAACTCTCCAGTATGATATTCAAGGTCTTTCTTAACAAAGATTCTTTTCACCTTTCTAGCTGTCACTTTCACCCTTTACAGTTTCTACAGCCCTTTATTTTTCAAAGGTTTATGCAGTTTCCTCAGCCTAAGCTGCTGCTGTCTCTTTTTTTGAAGATAATTCTTTCAACTGGAATGACCAAAATGTGTCTTGGCATCTATTAAGCTGTATTTTTTTCTTTCTCCCTGATTAGACTGTAAGCTCCTTGAAGGCAGGAACTATAACTTTCATCTCTTTTTTCCCTAGTCAAGTAGAGTGGCTGACAAATAATTAATACAAGCCTTTGTTGTATAAATGAATGGACAAAGGTGGGCAACTAATTTCTTTGAGAACATTATGGTTTGCTCTTTGGAGACTTATTGAGTTATTGTTAATAAAATAAAGGAATTTTCCTGTTAACTCTTCATTAGTAATTTTATTCTTTGTTCTTGCAACTCATCTAAAAAGAGAAGACATAATAGCACTTAAACATCCATAGTTAATTCAATTAAAACATTAATCATTGTTTTTCTGGAGATATCATCTGGTTTATAATGGGTTAAGGAAGTAAATATGTTAGCAAATTAGGATCTCTACTTTTAGTAAACGAGTGAAAAATGATGTATCATCCTTAAATTTTTTTTTAATAGATAAGCTGCCCTGTGGGTAGAAAAACTTTAGAAAGATTGGAGAGTGTCCAATTCAAATGAAGCAATGTTCGGTCTATTTAATTACAAAAAACAGATGGATTATCTGGCCTGCTGATGGCCAGAAGCTTTGTAAAGATGACATCTCTCTTTACTTGGAAGGAAATAGAAGGGGAGACTACCTATTGAAAAAGTTTTTTATTTTTACCAACCTCCTCAGAGTCTGTTCTCAGCACACTGCTAACTTTTAAAAAGATCAGATAGGAATCAGAGAGGATTAAAGGCGAGTCCTCTAAAACATGGTGAAAATCTGTTGCATTTTTTAGATGACAGAGAGTCTTAAGCATGCCATTTACGAGCTCACTTCCAAATATATCTTATGCTTATTTATATATTTTGTATATTTCTTATTTTATTTCAGGACAACTTGTCCATTTAGATGGTATTCATGGCATCAGAGAGCTACTTTTTCTGGAATTTCCGCTATATAAGAAAGAATTTTCTATTGTTCTCTAAGGCTTTTAAAAAACTTTTGATAGGTTTTAGTAAGTGTGCTATTTATTCATTCATGAATGAAACAAATATGTGTTGATATAGATTTAGTTCTTGTTCACATTGAACTTACAGTCAAGAAGGGAGATAGACTTTAATCAAATAATCGTACAAATGAATTTGAACTTATAATTATGATCAGTACCGTAAAGGACATATGTGTGGTATCCTGAGGGCAGTCATTTGAAGGATGAGTAGAAATTAATCAGATAAATGTGAAAGTGGTGGGAGGTACTGGAAGAGAGTATTTGAGCTGAGGGAGTATCATATGCAAAGGACCAGTGGTGGAGGGGCGTGTAAGGTTCAAATTATGAAAGAAAGCCATTGTAATTGGACGGCAGACATAGCTCCATGTCGTTGTTGGGACATGATGTAGTTATGCTCAGAACTGGCCTTGCAGAGTTTTGAAGACCATGTGAAGGATATTGGTCTTTATCAAGAGAAATGAAGTATTCTAAATAGGATACTGAAGTATTCTAAATAGGAGTGTTGACATAGTAAGATTTGCATTTTGATGAGATAATTCTGGCTGCAAGTGAAGAATGCAAGGAAAAGAGTCATCCCTAGAGACTAGTTAGGAAGCTCTTGTGAGATTACAGGTAAGAGATAGTGGGAATTTGGACTTACGTGGACAAGGTTGCCTCATATAGTTGTGTAGCTAAGGCACTGCACAAAAGCTCCCAACTCTACTTACTCACAAGACTACATCTATTCAAAGGGAGTGTCAGTTGATGATGGATGAGAAATGTGAATTAAGAGATAAGGAATGTGAAGGATGACTCCTGAGTTATGGACTAAGCCACTAGATAGATGGCGATGTTATTCAATATACATGGTTGAATTTGTGACTTGAAGAATATCTTTCTGTGGATTGATATGTAAGTTTTTTGCAATGTACACCCAAATACTGTCTCTGGCACCATCGTCTACTATTCGTCTGCACGTACAGCACAGCCTAGGCATAGTAATGATGCAGAGTTCCTGAGAATTGAAAGGCAATTTCATGCTTCCATGCCTTTGCTAATGCTATTTTCCTTGACTAGATTAGAATAGCTTTCCCTCTTTCAGACTGAAAAATTCCTAATTTAAGGTCTATCCAAAGAAGACCTAACCTATGCAGCTTCTCACCACCTCCTTCTGCCCAAGGAAGAATGAATTGTACCTTCTTATGTTGTCTCTGAACATCTTGTGCATGCCTTTCATACCACTTAACCAATTACCAGTTCACATCTTCCATTAATTCATGGACACCTTGAGAGCAACAACTTTTTCCTTCTCTCTCTCTCTCTTTTTTTTTTTTTAAAGAGATTAGTTTTCTTTTTCCTTTTTTTTTAATCACACAGTTTAAAGGGTCATATAATAAACCACAACTTGTTTCAAAAAACAACAGACTCCCCTATCTTCTTGCTTCCCATTTTCAGAGGCAACCATTTCCCACAATTTAACCATTTGCTTTTGATCATGTATTGCCAAATATTTGAACAACAAACTTGTATTGTTACTTTATTTTTCAGTTTTAGGTATTACCTATTGACTCGTTTCTATGAGGGATGATAGCTTCTTTTTGTTTAAATGAAACATTTAATGTTTTTCCTTACCCTCTACTTCAAGCACACACATTCAGTAGTGTATACATATGCTCTCATACACTTCTTCTCCTTCATCCTCTCAATAGGGTTATATTATAATTTTGGTTAGATAACAATTAAATGTTTACATTGCTATGACTTTGTATATGCTCTTGAAATCTGAACGATAGAGTAGGCATATGTGCACAGCTTTCTGTTTTCCTTGAGGTTAATAATACTTTTTATGGTTTGTTTTGTTTTCTATGTACTTATTGATTTATCTTTTCTCAATATGTTCGAACACATCAGATATTCCATCAATTTCGTCTTCTTAAGAAGCTGCACAAAAAGTGTTGAAAATGCCTTTATTCTATTTTTACATATAACTGGTAGTTTGGCTGTTATAGTATTCTAGCAAATAATTCTGGGAAATAATAAAGTCTAGGAAATGATTTTCAAGTCATTGTGCCCTGACCTTCAGCTTCCAGTGTGGCACTTGAGAAGTCTGACTTTATTCTGATTCTTGATCCTTTGTATGAAACTTCTCTTGGGAGCCTCATAAAAGATGGGCCTGCTGTAGTCAGAGAAATTCTTATATTGAATTTCAATACACAAATAGGCATGTTGGCATCCTGGGGAGAACATGAGTTAGACACACTTTGTTCAAATCTTGGCTCTGCCTATAACTGGCTGAGTGACAGTGGGGAAGTGCTTTCATATCCCTGAGCCTCAGTTTCCTTAGCTGAAAATGGGAGAAATGATATCTGTCAGGTGAAGTTAAGTAAAGATTTGAGCTAATGAGACCTATAGAAAATATTTTACCAAAGATAATTATTATTCTTTTTGTATTACCGTAAAAGGAGAATCAGCAACTATTTCTGAAGACATTGACATTTTACTGAATTTCAAGTAACTGCACAAAGATAAACCATGACCTTTCAATTAGGCAGAATTTTGTCTTTGCTTTCTTTCTTTTTTCTTGTATAATGTGAGTCCTTCTCCAAAGTCCTTAGAATTATATTTTAAATTCCTTTAAAGGTTTTTTTTTTTGTGATTATAAAAGTAAAATATGTTCATTGTAAAATATCTAGCAAATATAGAAGCAGAAGGAATTAGGAGCTCAGATGTTAATTTATTGGTTTATTTCTACCTAATACTGATAGAACAGGGAAGATGACTTGGGAGGTGAACAGCTGCGTATGCAGATGTTCCTCATGAATACGAGTTGTATTTATGTCCTATGGATTAAAATACTAGTTGATTGAACTCTTAGTTAATGCATTTCATAAAAATAGGAGAAGATGTGCTTGGATAGAGCCAAATTATTTTGAGAAGAGTATGCTAAATGTAATATAATGAAAGAAAGAGAAAAATACTGATATAAACCAGTTAAAATAGTAGCTAATGATGATATCATGTATGACTTGGAGAAAAGAGTGAAGAAGATGCTTTCTATAGATGATACAACAATTACAAAGAGATCAAGACTGCTACTTGTGTCCTCAGATTTCTCCTTAACATTATATTAAAAATGAGTAATCAACAAAGGAAACTTAGGAAACATTGGTGACTTCAAACTGAAGACTGGAATATAGTTGGGTAACAGAATATGTTATCCAAAAGAATAGACATGTTAATGCAGGGCAGGAAGGGTGTAATATCTTTACTCCCCTACATATGTTATAAGGGCCACAGCGAGCACTCTTACATTGAAAGACAGGTTAACAAGAGACAAACTTAACAAATTTATTTAATCAAAGTTGTATGTGACATGAGAGCCTTCAGAAATGAAGAGCCGAAGACTCTGGGAAAATTGTCAGTTTTTATGCTTAGGTTCAATTAAGAACAGACAACTATGTAGAAATGTGATTAGACACAAAGGGTATGGTCTGGCCAAGCATAGTGGCTCATTCCTGTAATCCCAGCACTTTGGGAGGCCGAGGCGGGGAGAATCATTTGAGCCCAGGAGTTCAGGACCAACCTGGGCAACATTGTAAGACATCTTCTCTATTAAAAAAAAGTAAAAAGGTATGATCTACTGGTAATAGACTAAGGCAAGAAACCCAGCAAGGCCTATTTGTTTAGATTCTTCTTGACCTCTTTGTGAGGAAGCATTTCTTCCTCCTGGGTATAAGGCAGTACCTCTTCTGGAACACGGGTATTCTGACATACTATCAGGCAAGGTAGGACAGGGGATTTCTTTTTGCCAGCTCTTACACAGAAAGGTGGGGAAAGTTTAGAGCAATATTTCTCATTTCTATGACCCACTATGGGGAAGAGGAGTTCAGTTTTTATGGCCTGTCTTGGAAGAGAGGAGAACAGGAGACAGGAGGACAGGAGAAGGTTAGAGAGGGGCTTTTAAGGCCCTTGCAATGTCCTTAAGTTTAAAGTAGTAAGCATGCCAAACACCATGCTTTGGGGTATTTGTTTTCTGAGCCCCAACATTAGGAAGGTGCAGGGCAATGTTACTGTGGGCAATTACAAATATACCTATGACAAAATCTATTGTTAAAGAGATAAAAGAAAAGAAACAATTGTATTGTGTAATTTTACTATTGGTCACATTGCCAAATGACAGAATAGATGGTAAGTTTGTATTATCAGATCACAAAACTCCGTAATGGTGAGCTATGGTAGTGATGGGTATTTTTAGCTGTTGGAGACATTCTGAAACTCTTATAAACCAAGAACATTTGACGTGTTTTTGACTTGCTTTAGTGATAACTTCAGCTGACTGAATAAGAGATCCACTAGCTGGAACTTAATTCTGACCAGAGAGAGTTTTTTTCTGGTGATGAGTAAGGGAAGATATTTATCAAGTACTTTCAACATGGCAGCCACTTTATATACATTATATTTCTTAATTCTGCCAGTAATTTTATGAGGCAGCTAGTAGAATATTAGCTTCATTTTTCAAATGATGAAATCTGGGCTTAGGGAAGTAATGTAACTTGTTCATGGCCAAGTTATGAGTAAAATACAGAATTACAATCCATGTCTTCCTGACTCAGCCTATTGTCTGTGACTGCATAACTGCAGACTTAATGACAACCAGTGAGAGAAGACTGGGCATGATAAACAGTGTAGATTTTAGATTTTACAAGGCAGATTTTACAAAGTTGAGAGGCAAAAAAGTGGGCGTAATTACATGGCATGAGTCCCTGAAAGAGATATGAGCTAAAGGTTTACATATTATCAAAGAGTCAACTTTTACCATACGACTAAAATGAGGAAGAAGAGGCAGAAGAACCCAAAGAAATCAACATGGAAACACTGAAGATTCTCAAATGAGATCAGATTTTAAAATCCATGAACAAAAAGAGAGAAAGAAGAGCACATAACTAAGGATCAATGAGAGACTGCCAGAGACTTTTAAGAACAGCATCAGAAGGACTGTATCTTCAAATGAGTTGAGTCTTGTAGATATACAATGAGGCTAAAAAGGCCTTTTAAAAATTTAGGGTGTAGGCCGGGCGCGGTGGCTCAAGCCTGTAATCCCAGCACTTTGGGAGGCCGAGACGGGCGGATCACGAGGTCAGGAGATCGAGACCATCCTGGCTAACACGGTGAAACCCCGTCTCTACTAAAAAATACAAAAAAAAAAAAACCGAGGTGGCAGGCGCCTGTAGTCCCAGCTACTCCGGAGGCTGAGAAAGGAGAATGGCATAAACCCGGGAGGCGGAGCTTGTAGTGAGCTGAGATCCGGCCACTGCACTCCAGCCTGGGCGACAGAGGGAGACTCCGTCTCAAAAAAAAAAAAAAAAAAAAAAAAAAAAAATTTAGGGTGTAGGCCAGTCAAAGAAGTGACATGTCCTGCTCAGGACTGATGGGAAAGCAGATGGGTGAAAAAGAGAAGAGAGAATTCACAAATCCAATTTTGCCTTTAGGTCCTCTGTAAGGAAAATGATCTTAAAATGATCTTATAATTAGTAAGGATAAAACAAGTATTTACAAAAGGACAGTAGACATCCTCTTACATTACAATCTCTTCACTTTCTTAGGGCTTTTCACTTTCTTTTTTTTTTTGAGACGGAGTCTCGCTCTGTCGTCCAGGCTCAAGTGCAGTGGCATGATCTCGGCTCACTGCAAGCTCCACCTCCCAGGTTCACACCATTCTCCTGCCTCAGCCTCCCAAGTAGCTGGGACTACAGGCGCCCACTGCTACACCCGGCTAATATTTTTTGTATTTTTAGTAGAGTCGGGGTTTCACCATGTAAGCCAGGATGGTCTCAATCTCCTGACCTCATGATCCACCCGCCTCGGCCTCCCAAAGTGCTGGGATTATAGGAGTGAGCCACCACGCCTGGCCTGGGCTCTTCACTTTCTTAGAGGGCCTCTAAGGCCTACGAAAGTGAAGAGATTGTAAGAGGATACCTACTGTCTCCAAGTGAATTCAGCCTTCATAATGACTTCTGAGAGGACTTAGAACTGAACTGCTCTCAGTGTCTTGGTGTCTTAATTCAGTAGTGCTGGTTGCCCTGCAGCCAGGAACACTGACTCAACAAGTTAAAGTGGAATTACCACTGCAGTATAAATAATCAAGTGGGCTGTGTTTTGAGCTAAGGTTGGGAGGATGGTAGATTTAATTATCAGCACCAAGCAAAAGACAAAAATGAATAAAAGGGATAGAGACTAGGTAAGACATTTGATCTGGCAGTGATGACAATCATGAGTGTACAGTATCAGCTCTGGAAATTACTACACAAATAACAGGTGTATTTTGTGATTTTGAAGGCAGGATAGTGAATGGGAAAATAAGCTGATATTGAACAGCGTTAGTAGATGCTGAGGTTTACTGAAAACTACAGACCTGAAGGGAGCTGAAAATAAGTTAAAGTTGTCAAGGTCCAGGGAAGTTGGACTGGGGCAGCAAATGTGGGACCAATTCAAATAATTCTCTAGGATTGTTTTAAAAGCTGATCGTTCTTGTCCCAATGGCAACATATTTTTCCTTTGTCAGCTAATTTTAGTATATGTTATATGACTTCTTGGCTCTCCAACTCAATGTTACTCTTTAACCTTTAAAGTCTAAATTTCCTTTTATTTCTTCATTTTTGAATCTTGGCTCCAGCATCCTGGAAATGGTTCCAAAGGCACCTTGTCAGCAGCATTTAAGCCTAAACTATCTGAAGCAATAATAAACAAATTCCATCTTTTCTTCAGGGGAACACAAGAGAACCTTCAAAGTACAGTGTACTCAGTATTAAGAACCATGAAGGGTCTAAGGTTTCGCCTGTTTGCAAATTCACAAGTTAGCCTGTACAGTTTCATGAAGGTTGTCAGAAGACCCAAGATTCCCTAGTCAGATACAAAAGATCTGTTGCTCACACATCAGCTGTTACTCAGAGCACAAGTGTCAGCTTGAGCTTCATGTTCCCCTTCATTTCCCAAGTCCTACAGCAGTTACATGGAGGTGGGCCCAGGTGGTTGCTGCACAGTGCTTTTGCAGGATTTTGAGGAATCTGAGTTTAGAAACCCCAGTTTTTTATAAGGGACTATACGCAAATCTTCTCAAACTTTACCCTTGGGGAGCTCTCTTTACTATACTGAGCAACATGTTTATTATATAAGCATCCTTGAAAAGGTAGGTCAGTGCCCTGGCCTGCAAGAAACTCAAAAGACCATGGAGAATTCTCTCTCACCACCCAGTTTCACAGAGTCCTTGCAAACTTAATAAAAAATAATAATAAAAAGCAAAATAAGACAAGCACTGGCTTTCAAGGTTTATTTAAAATATTTTCTCAGTTTTACATTTGTACTCCATTATTTACATCTATTTTTAAAACAAAATGTATATGTAAATTATATATTGTATAATTTTAACTTTCATTTTCCCAGTTGTGTATTCTATGGCAATTTCATGTTTACCCAGTGGAAGAAAAGCGGAAAATATTCATAGGATGAAAGTCCATAAAATAGTATAACAACATTTTTAATCAACTTAAGTTTAGAGCATAGGGTAAAAGAATCTCATCAGTAAAAAGTTTTGCCTTCTTACTTCTATTGCATCTTTTATTCTTTAGTTTATAGTAAAAGATTTTAACATTAGCATTCCAAGAAGAAAACATTTCCAATGTGCAACTATAATTCTCTTCAACAAATCACTGTTTATTTTTTATTTTTAACAAATCACTCTTTATTAAAGAAGGGCTGTGGAAGTGACAAGAGTGGTGGTGTTGATGTGCTCAAAAGCCAGGACCTCATGCTAACATTCTAAAATGACATAACAAAGAGAAAAGAAAATATACTTCACAAGTCCTAGCCTCTGGGAAAAACATTTTGATAACCCTCGTTGTGGGCATATGTTAAATTATACCATTCCTTATCTCTGTCTGTGGGTTGTCAGTCAGTCCCAAGTAAAAACAATTTATCCCTGAAATAGAGACATTAATGATTTGAAACAATATTTATACCAACGGTTCTCAAGACCATTGTGATTCAGTGTACATGGGAATGTAAACCAGCCTGGAAAGGATTAAATGTTGAGGTTTTCACAATCCCTTATAGGTGAAACATCTAATCAGTCCATCTAGTCAGGCTCTGCATATACCACACAGTCCTGCTTCAAGAAGAAATTTCAAAAACATTATACTAATTTTATCAGAAGAAATGTGTAATTCCCATGAAGCTAATTTTGAAACCCCTGGTTTCATGTTAAAAAACTAGTTTTCAGTACAATCACAGAGATGCAGGGAGAAAATTTGACACCTGCAATTTAATACAGAGTTACTCATAGATAAGAACATTAAGTTGGAACTTCGTTTATGCCTAGCCTCCCTTTCAGAAAAGGCCAGTGAAAAAATATAAGGAACATTACCATTCCCGGCAGAGTGATTTAACAACTTTGTGCCAGTGGCCAGGTATAATTGGAAGCCCCTGGGGTCCTCACCCTAGAGATCTGCCCCTGTCATGCCCATATCCCTATTGCTCACAGTCACCTTCTCCTCTGGGCAGAAAGAGGAGGGAAACCCCATCTCATTTTGTCCTCCCTTGGTGTCCTTGAGATCTGGCACAATTCCTTTTCCAACACGGTTAGCTGTTGCGTTTTCACTCCTGCTGTCAAAAATAGTTTGGGCTGAGAGTGCACAGGGATTATATGTCCCAGCTTCATTACATTCAGTTTTTCCACACATGTTCTAATTCTTTAGCTATCCTGGCTCTAACCGTGACGAAACCTTGCAGGAGTACTCCTTGCTGTCTGTCTTCCAAGCTTTTATATTTTTGGCCAGCACATGGACCTTGCAAAAAGCCCTTGCAAAAGCAACTTTGTGTTTTGGACATGTAGAAGTTGAGCCTGCCTTCCTTCCTTGCCCTAGGGAAAATTCTTGCAGTTTCATCATTTGAAAATCTCTCTGCAGGTTTCCTCAGGGACCTGAGAAGGCTTCCTTCTCCATCCCTCCCCCGGCCAATTTTTCAAATGGATCAGATATAAACTAGCCTGTAATTAACATCTATCTTTTTGGGAAAATCCATCCCGGAGAATGTACCAGACCCAGTTCCAGTTCTGCACCCTCCTCAGTGCAGGCCAGTGAGCTCTGTTACTTGGCCCCACAGAATGATTCATCTCCCCATCCTCTCTTGGAGATTGGAAGGACAGGCTGGGCAAACCAAACATCTATCTGCCTAGGTTATTTGGAATCCTTACACAGGAATCAACTGGTTAATAACCCTCGTCCCCCCAGGGGGGGATTCCAGGTACTTGTTGTTTCCTTCTAAGCAGTAATGCTAACAAGTAGACCAGGAAAGTCAATTTGGGTTTTAACTATATAATTTATCACTTAATTTTGACTTGTCCAGAGTTAGTGGGAGAAGTAGGGTCATCGGCTGGACCTACAGAGCATTTGTAAGAATTTTAAAAAGTCTGTCTTTCCACCAGGCTGATGCTGGCTTGATGAGTTCCATGCCCAGTGCTCAGCCTGGCAAATGGATTTCAGCCCCCACACAATCACTTGGCCGTGCATCCTTGGCCAAGGCCTTATTTAAGCTGTAAGAATGTAGAGATTCAGTTAATTCTGTGTTACATTTTTATAGTAATGACATGATGTAATGTAGTAGTGAGTTTATTTCAAAGGAAGAATTCATTTTAATAGTTTTACAAATGACTCTAGTCTTCTATTTATGGGATCAGTAAGGGTCTCAAGTAATCACCTCAATTTTTCAGTTGTACCTCATTGAATTTTATGAAGGGAATATATGGTTTTGTATATTCACAGTTTTGGGATTCATCAAGGTCTTAGAACATATCTTTGCACGTAACAGAGTTCTATGGTATTTTCAAAGCATTTGAATGACCCCATATTCCTTTTCTTTATTGTAAGGCTACTCTATATAATGTAAGATTGGGTCTATTTTATTTTTTCATTTTCAATTTTTTTAGATGAAGTCTTGCTCTGTTACCCAGGCTGGAGTGCAGTGGCATGATTACAGCTCACTGCCGCCTTAACCTTCCAGGAACGCTTGAGTGATCCTCCCACCTCAGGCTCCCAAGTAGTTGGGACTACAGGTATGTACCACTATGCCTGGCTAATTTTTTAACTTTTATTTTTTGAACAAATGGGGCCTTCCTATGTTGCCAGGGCTGGTCTCAAACTCCTGGGCTCAAGCGATCCTCTTGCCTTGACCTCCCAAAGTGCTGGGATTGCAGGTGTGAGCCACCACACCCAGCCAGATTGGGTCTATTTTAATATCATTTTACAACTAAAACATTACATATCTTTTTTTTCACATTCAAAACACCTAAAGAAACCTAACTCATATATAGATGAGGTTAAACCAGTAGGGGTAGCAAATTTCTGCTTTGTTTTCTATAAAACCATGAAAATTAAATGTGCTGTTGTTAATCATTAATATAATGGGCATATTTATAATAAGTATATGGGTATTACAATATTTTTGGGTAAATTTCCAAAATACATTGGCTATTGTCTGGACTCAGAACATATTACCCCGCCGGGCGCGGTGGCTCACGCCTGTAATCCCAGCACTTTGGGAGGCTGAGGCGGGCGGATCACAAGGTCAGGAGATCGAGACCACGGTGAAACCCCGTCTCTACTAAAAATACAAAAAAATTAGCCGGGTACGGTG
>NW_012105421.1:1539903-1584198 GCF_000951045.1 Mandrillus leucophaeus
AGCCTCCCGAGTAGCTGGGACTACAGGCGCCCGCCACCTCGCCCGGCTAGTTTTTTGTATTTTTTAGTAGAGACGGGGTTTCACCGTGTTAGCCAGATGGTCTCGATCTCCTGACCTCGTGATCCGCCTGTCTCGGCCTCCCAAAGTGCTGGGATTACAGGCTTGAGCCACCGCGCCCAGCCTCAGAATTCCTCTTTTCCAAGGTGTGTTATAGACACTAGAACTTCTATTCTCCAAAGCAAGCCATAAAACCTAAAATGGTCACTCTCTGACCTTCTCCCTTCTCCCTTGAAGACCTTCATTCCAGCGGGGTCCTGCCCCATAATCTAGGGGAAGTAATGTTTACACAAAAAGGCCAAGAAGGATCTGAATAAATGCGCCTTGCTAAGTTCCCCTAGTTTATTACTGTTAGATCATACTGTTTTTTTTGTCCAGTAACTTTTCTACATGGCTGTCCATTCTTCATTGAATACAAGCACAAAAATACCATTTTCCCTGGGTCTTTGGATCTTCATTTCTGAAGGTTCCTGTGTCAAGTAAAACTTTGATTAGATAAATTTATGGTTTTCTCTTTAAAAAATTTTTATTATTATTATTAGTTTTGAGACAGGGTCTTGCTCTGTCATCCACACTGGAGTGCAATGGCACAGTCGCAGTTTACGGCAGCCTTAGCCTCCCAGGTTCAAGCAATCTTCCTGCTTCAGCCTCCTGAGTAGCTCGGACTATAGGCACACACTGTGCCTGGCTAATTTTTAAAATTTCTTATAGAGGCAGGGTCTCACTATGTTGCCGAAGTTGGTGTGGAATTCCTGGGTTTAAGCAATCCTCAATTTCCCAAAGCTCTGGGATTACAGGGGTGAGCCACAGCACCAAGCCCTCTTCTCTTGTTAATCTGTCTTTTGTTATTAGGGTGTCAGCCTTGGACCCTGAGATGAGTGAGGAAAACGTATTATACCTTTTTGCCCCTATACTCTCTAACTTAAAGCTCAGCTCCTTATTGAAGAAATCTGTTGACGTACATGATCTACAGTTCCAAGGAATTGAGTGTGTATTAAAAACAGATAAGGAAGCAATTATCCTGGAGTAATTTGGCCTCTTTAAACAGTATACATAGTAATAATTGAGTAATTAAGGAATTTAATGCAGGTGAGTTGTAAACTAATTTAGCTATGAGCATCAACATCTTAAACCACAACTACAGGAAATTCTTTTTAAATTAAGCACCTTTTGATAACTTGAACTACCTTTGTAATTCATTATTCTTCACTCCTCATTTTTAAAAAAAATATTTAAAAGCAGATGACATGCTGGGATGCCATAAAATTTCCCTCTTAATCAGTCTATAATGTCAAGGGTAACATTTCAATACCTGCAATATAAAAACAGTGCACTCAAGAGCTTGAGTTTAATGTTTTACCAGAATAGCATGGGGTAACAGTTAGTGTTTTTATTTCAAATAAAAAATTGGAATTAACTTTTTAAAAAAATGCTAGACTCCTGGCTATGAATGTATTCTAATTGATGAGGGGAAAACGAATGTTTTATTGTGATTAAGAGCTAGAGATGAAGGCAGTTTAAATTAGTTTTTAGAGCAGTTTAGATACATGCATAGCAGTGATCAATAATGAGCAATGATGTAGTGGCAGGCCACTATGTTCCAGATGCCACTGTATTCTCAACAATAGGAACGTATTATTACCAGCAGGACATGTGACATGGGCAAGTGGGAGCAAAGGCTGTGATGTAACAACTTCACTCTAGGTATTGAAAGAGGATGTGAAAAGCATCCGGGGGCAATAGTACAAAAGGACAAAGCAACAGAAGAGAAATAATCTGGGAAGCACAGCAGCCTTGGGCATGCAACAATGTTTTCCATTTTATTATTTTTTTATCCTGGAGTTATGCAGGATTTCTATTTGCTAGGAGAGGTATTAGTAATACGAATTTCTCTGAGTGATTTGGAGGTGAACAAATCTTTTCTTTTCTCTGAGCTACAGTGGTTACTACTCTGAATTTTGAGGGACTGACCAACTGCCCTCTTCTCCTCCATCTACTTTTTGGAAGAAATAAGGCGTTTAAAAATCAGCTTGTGGTCTAACATCAGAGATGAGTAATTCATGATACTTTTTCTTTTCTTTTTTTTCAGACAGGGTCTTACTTTGTTGCCAAGGCTGATGTGCAGTGGTGTGATCACGGCTCACTGCAGCCTCGACCTCCCAGGCTCAAGCGATCCTCCCACCTCAACATCCCAAGTAGCTGGGACTCCAAACGTGTGCCACTATGCCCGGCTAAGTTTTGTATTTTTAGTAGAGATGGAGTTTTGCCATGTCGCCCCGGTTGGTCTTGGACTCCTGGGCTCAAGCAATCTGCCTGCCTCTGTCTCCTGAAGTGTTGTGATTACAGGCGTGAGCCACCGCACCTGGCCAGGATGCTTTTTCTGTTTCTGAGATATAATGAACTATATCTTAAGAATTCATAAAGCCCTAAAAAGTAAATATTTACAAGCAGAAATCTTTCTGACAAAGAAACAAGATTACTCAAAGTAAGTAGTAGTTTGGGCTCCCTGGAAAGAACCCAGAACTTAAGTGTCAGGAAACGTGGATAGTTCTGAATGTGCCCCTGGCTGGTTGACGACTCTGGGCAACTTATGCAGTACCTCCAACTCATGGTTTATTTACCTGAAAAATAAGTGGGTTGGCTATGTCTGTGGTTTGAAAGGTGCTCTATGATGTCCCAGAGTTCTCAGCAGTGTCTCATTGGCTGTTTTGGAGTCTGTCAGGGGTCCAGATGGCTGCCCCCACTGAGTCTGCTTTTAACAGAGCTTTTCAGTTTGTATTTCTTGTATACACAAAGTAATATTAAAAAAAAAAAAGATAATCCAGCTAAGAAAGTTTGAGAATACTGGGTTGAGATTCAAAATAAAATAAACCCAAAATTTTAGAAATTATATTAGCCTGGAAAGATAGGACTGTGTCTCTTTGTCTTTTTAGCACCTAGCACATATCAGGTACTTGATACATATTTATCATATGAATGCAATGGTTGTAATGATCAACTGGGAAGGAAATGCAAAAGCAGAAGGCACCATATTTATGTTGCTATTCCTGGGTGTCATTTCTATGTCGCTTGTGATAGCCAGTAGTAAAGAACAACATGGACTATATTTAATGGACAACAACTAATTTTATTGGATTTGTGTACATAATCTGAAATTTAGTCTAAGGACAAGCTATATTACTATAAATTCCAGGAAATCTAGACAGAAAAAATGGGCAATTTAGAACAGACTGGAAGAGTAACTCTTTCAGTTTGTCTGGAAAACCCAATCTAAGGAATAAATTCAGTTTGCAGTTTCTTTCAAGTAGAATTGGTGACTCTTGGATGCAGTTTATAAACATGTAACACATTTTCCTTGCATGCAAATATGTATTCTACGACCTCTTCTAAATGAAGAGAAGATTTGAAATTTTCTTCTCCAATAAATAATGTTTGTGTGCATGTTGCAAAAATAAGAGAGAAACAAGAATAACTCTAGCAGATGCTTAAAGGTTTAAGATTAAAGACACATGTAAATGTGAGTCACAGTGGGTGTTCTGTGCACTTGAGTGAATATTCCCAAATCACAGCTAGAAAAATTTAGGAGTAAATTGACTTAACTTATGGTAAATCAATTGTGGTCCCTGAATTGGAGGGAAATAGATGAGCAAGAAAAAAATTATTTGACAGGACTCCACTAAGGAAAACAACATTCAAGTAACAGATGAGGTATTTTACTGCCTAGAGGAATCAGCCTTTAGCAAGGCGAAGTCAGCCTCAACTGGCAGGAGGGTTGTTTTAAAACTGGAATGAGAAAAAGGATCTGGGCTTACAAATGATGGGAAGATATATTATCAACAGGGGAACCCCCCCACCGCTGCCCCGCAGAAAATAGCAACTAACTTGTTTCCCCAACACAACTGAAAGGATGAAGAAGGAAAGCAATTTAATGTACCCTGGTCATGCAGTTACTTTCCTTTATCCTAACTAACAGTGCTTGTCAAGATGGTTCTGGAAATTGAATAAATGTAAGTAATGAATCATGATAGACATCAGTGAAATGCTTTATTTCTGTTTCTCTGGGTTCATTGTTTCTGGTTTGACTTTCATGGGAAGTTTACAGTCGTTTTCATTCTTCAGAAGTCAGTTCCCGACTTCTCTGGTCAAGGGGTTGAACAAACAACTAGGAAAAAGGAGATATAGTCTCTGTTTGTTCTCTCTCTCTCTTTCTTATTTTACCTCTCCTCCAGCCTCTCTCTCCAGTATATCAACATATCAATAGCACTGAATCATGCATGGACTCTCAGGTTTTAAGCTTGACATTCAAATTACCACCCTGTCTGTTTAATATGATGATGGCTACTGCTATATTTGAGACAGCCACCACATTCTCCAGTTTTAATGAACTTTCCTCTGAGCAGATGGTCTTATATAATATGCACAGGTAAAAAATAATAATTTCAGCATTTCTACTTACAATCCCAATGTCCACAATTCTTTCTTTTCATTGCCTTTACTTTAATGGTTATTAGAAGTGAAGGATTGTTTTTCTGACTTAATTGGTCTACTTAACTTGATTCTTATAAATAATACTATATTACCATGCACTATTATTATTCTTTCTTGTCCTATATCAGGGTATAGGTAGCTCTGCTTAATATCTAGTATTTTCAAAGCAAAAGAGAATTAATTACCCCTAATAACCAAATCATTTAATCTAGATATGTTACCTTTGCTTTAGTTCTTGTTCTTACAGACTCAGAAGATGGATTGGAGTTGGCTTTAGCACCATGACCAAGTTCACTTGGAAGTGATTAAGATAGCACATGGTCAAGTTAGCTGTTGAAGGCAAAATGCCCAGGGTTGAGAGTACCAATAATTATGAGCAAATCCTTTTTAAGTTTTAGTGCTTTTCTCTGCCAGTACACTGATCTGTCATAGAAAATGTCATGATTGTCATTCCAGGGATCATCTTAGGAGGTTTTATTTAAATCATAAAGGATTGAAGTTTTAATATCATCAGTGTTTTTCAGGGCCTTTAAAGCTTTATCATTCATGAACCTCCTAGATTGCTATGGATGTTTGGGGGCCTAGGTATAATTGTGAGGGACAGAGAGAAGCAACAGTCTAGTATTTGCTGTGGAAGAAAAGAGACCCAGTTGAGAAGCTACTACTTATTGGCTACTGTTGTCTTCCACAGCAATGTCATGAGAGTGATTTGGTGGGAGCAAGTAAGACAGAGTCCTGGCAGTTACTCATATCATGGATTTCTAGGGACTTAGTTATAGAATTAAATAGTTTTGGAGGTAGAAAATTACTTCCTGATGTGCTAAATATAAATCAAGGCATAGAGACTGTCTTAATTTATGCCTGCTGTCCTGGCATAATTATTAATAACACCTGTGGTAGCCAGCCTGCAAAGATGGTGCCTCATGATCCCACCTTCCAGCATTCACACTATATGTAATCCCTTATCACACTATATGTAATCCCCTACCACACTGTATCACAGTTGGTCTATTTAACCAAATAAGACAAAAGTGAGAGTACATCACTTCCGAGATTAGATGGTAAAAACACTGTGGTTCCATCTTGCTCTTGCACTCTCTATCTTTCCTCTCTGTCTTTCTTTCATCATTCACCCTAGGGGAAGCCTGATGCCTTACCAGAGCAGCCTTATGGTAAGGAACTGACACCTTCTGCTAGCAGACATTTGAGTGAGCTTGGAATCATATCCTCCAGCCTAGTTAAGCCTTCAGATGGCTAGGGTATGGGCCTGTATCTTGACTGCAGGTTCACGAGAGACCCCGAAACAGAACCAGGAGCTAAACCCCTCTTAAGTTCATGTCTCTGAGAAAGCATGTGAGATGACGTGTGTGTGTTGTTTTAAGCTGCTAAATTTGGGGGTAATTTGTTATAAAGCAATATATATAAAAATATAGCACCCCATTTACTCCTAAAAGTGTCTTGATTTGGATGAAAGACTATAAAGTCACCCTATGTTAACAGAAGTCTAAATCATGAATTTATTAGGGGTTTTTCTTTTCTATTGACAGAGCTTTCACCATGGCATTAGTATGGAGACACTTATGAAAGTTGTCATGAGAGAGGCATTTGATAGTGATAGAAGTCTAAATCTCTAGACTCAGAATCATGAAAAACAGTATGACAAAGTAGATAAGAATGGTTGATTTTAAATAAAATTTGCCTGTATCTGACACCACCATTCACTGGCCTTCAAGAGGCATTTAACTTCTCTCTGCCTTAATTTTATCATGTAAAAAATTAAGATAATAATAGTACCTTCTTCATAGAATTTTTTTGGGGATTAAATGTGTGTAAAGCACTTGCAATGATGCAAATGTTCAATAGGAGTTATTATTATTGCAGTGAGGAATTAAGTTGATCTCTTTCCTTTGTTCCATTTATGTACAAATAGATAGTCCCTGTCTAGTGGTATTCTCATTGATTTACATCTTAAATATTTGTATGTTCCTACTGTGTGCTAGGGACATAAGATAGAAATATGTCACCCCTTAAGGAAATTACAAAGTAGTTGGAAAAATTCCTATATGAGTTTATACATATTATTTATATTATGTGATATATAAATTAAGTATTTATACATATGTATGAATGGATTGTATATGTGTGCATTAACTACAAAATTTATTAAAATCAAGTACTAGATGATAGATAAGGTGTGAGTTGGATACAAGGGAGAATGGGAGCAAGTTAGAAAAAAATATGAGGTTTTAGAATTAGAATGGAATGGGTTTCTGGGCATGGCAAGACACTTTGAAAGAAATGAAATGCAGGAACAGGAAGGCCTACATAATGTGTCTAGTTAATTACTGTATCTCTAGTTTCTTGAGCAGTGCCTGGCACGTAGTATTCGGCAAATGCTTGTGAAATAAATACATACACCTACTATGTATTCATAAAAATTATAATAAAAAATTGAAAAACAGATCATGTCATTTGTAAGAAAGGCAATTTGACTTCTTTCTTTCCAGTTTGGATGCCCTTTCTTTCTCTCACCTAATTGCTCTGGCCAGGACTTCCAGTGTTGTGTTGAATACAAGTGGTAAAATTGAGCCCCAGAGCAGGTTGCATTTCCGCAGTGGCTCCTTTCTCAAAATGGCCCTGTGCTACAGAAGTTTGAGTCCATTCAGCTGCATGGATTCTAGGCAGCTCCCTAAACCAGACGTGTAGGGCCTTTTGTAGCTAGGATTGCAGGTGTTCATGGCAGTTATAGGTATTGCTGGGGATCTCCCACTTAGCTTTTCCCCATAATGAGAAGTTCCCCTTTGTCTCTGGGATAATCCCAGCTGCGTGCTTTGCTTCCCTTTCTGTGGTGCTATCCCGAGTTTCCTTGTCTCAGAGGATATTGGTCATTTCCTTGCTGAATTGCAGTGTTCTCCCTTAGACACTCTACCCAAAGTGCAGTTATCTATTTGTTGTTTTGGTCCTTCCTTGTGGAAATGAATGTTGGGCACCTCAGATCAGCTATCTTGATGATGTTTGTCTCTTGTATCTTGTATTTTATGGGAATTATATTTTTGTATTAACATAAACTATTGCATTATATAGCTTTTTGCACAAAGAGCGTGATAAATTTATTTAGCTTGGGTTTTCACTTTTTTCCAAAATTATACTTTAAGAGTGAGATAATCCAATAAATAAACATCTTAAGGTCATCTGCTCCCAACTCTGCCTCTGTACACTTTCCTTTTATGTACAGTATAGAAATTCAGTCACTAGAGATTTAGCTATAAAACTTTTCGGAGGCATAAGTTGTGCATTTTATTAACAAGAAAAGAAATAGGATGGATTTTTTTTATCTGTCACAGATCTTATGCTAGAGAAAATGTTGCAGAGTTTTACTGGGGGCTGTACTGTTCTAACCTTAGAGTAATTAATGACACCTATCAATACCCTAAAAAATCATGTGTCTATGTATTAATTTATTTCGCCTGTAAATTTATTTGTATCTTTTAAAAATTAACATTAAAGAAGTTTTATATTACTAAGAGATAGTGAGCTACATCAAATAAGCTTAATATAGAAAAAATGTAGAAAAAAATTTAATAGCCATCCAGTGTATCCTCTGAAACAATTTTATTTTCCATGATAAAGGCCTCCTGTGGTATTCCTTTTAAAGCTATCATAAACACATACCAACCATGTAAAATGGAACTCATTATTTCCCTCTGGAAGAAGAAAAAATATAACTCAAATGATGAATTCTACATCTAAAATGAAATATACAAACTTTAGAGAAGAGGCAATTTCTATTTAAATTATTTGATTCATAAGAATTATATTATAATTTATTATTGTTTCAGTAGCTAGAGTTATACAAGTTTGGGAAAGGAAGGAGGTTGGTGGGATGAGGGTCTTATTTCCTTGTACAATTTCCCTGTCTTTGTTTTTCAGTGTTACTAACTAACTTCTAAAAGCTTCATATAATCATCTGATACATACATCACATCAATTTCAGCCTAGGTGAGCTGTGCCCCTTTCTCTTTAAAGTTGGTGTATACTTTTGGTACAAATCCTTTAAGGCAGTAGTGTCAGTTGGGTGATGTTTGATAATCTGACTATTACTGATTGCTTTTCAGGATGTTATGACTTTATCCTAAAGCCTGGGAGAAATAAGGAAGTCCTAGAGTTTGAGTAGTGTATTTGCTGACACACCTAAGGAGAACCTGGAAGCATGAAGTATATCTGCTTTTCTGAGTGCCTGTGGACTTAAAATAAATTGGCTTCTAGGGTACATGAGACTAATGTGGAAGCCCAAGTAGTCCATAACAGTGCAGTTATCTTTGGCATCTGTTCTGAAGACCATACTTGGGTTTGAAGAAAACTTTAGGATCTCATTCCTTCCATCCCACAGAGAAAGACTGTGGGTTTTTGTTTTTGTTTTTTTGAAATGAGCCTTTCTCTGTTGCCCAGGCTGGAGTGCAGCCATGCGATCTCGGCTTGGTGCAACCTCCGCCTCCCAGGTTCAAGCGATTCTCCTTCCTCAGTCTCTCAAGCAGCTGGCACCACAGGCATGCACCACCATACCCGGATAATTTTTGTTGTTGTTCTATTTTTATTGGAGATGGGGTTTCACCATGTTGTCCAGGCTGGTCTTGAACTCCTGTTCAAGACCACAGGGGATCTGCCCACCTCGGTCTCCCAAAGTGTTGGGATCACAGGCCTGAGCTACCGCACCCAGCTGGCATTTTCAATATAACTTTTGTGCCAGTCTCACGATTTTTGTGGCCAAAGTTTGAAATTGATCCTACTTTTTACTGAAGATGGAAACCTTTGTGCTATTCACTTTAGATAATAGCAGTCCACTGAATTTTATATAATTTGCATTGGATGTTGGAACTTGAACTTTATTATCTTTAAGAATATGTAGAGTTTGATATTCTATATGCATTCACATTTGTCTTTTCTATTTAATATTTTCTATTCACTAGCTATTAAAAAGCAAATTTTTTTTTTTTTTTTTTTTTTGAGACAGAGTCTCGCTCTGTCACCCAGGCTGGAGTACAGTGGCGCGATCTCAGCTCACCGCAAGCTCCGCCTCCCAGGCTCCGGCCATTCTCCTGCCTCAGCCTCCCGAGTAGCTGGGACTACAGGCATGCACCACCAAGCCCGGCTAATTTTTTTTGTATTTGTAGTAGAGACGGGGTTTCACCATGTTAGCCAGGATGGTCTCCATCTCCTGACCTCGTGATCCGCCCGCCTCAGCCTCTCAAAGTGCTGGGATTACAGGCGTGAGCCACTGCGCCCGGCAAAGCAAAGTAATTTTTAAATACTATGACTGAAATCTTCATTTGACAAAAATGAATCATTAGTGGGTTTTCTAAGTGACATAATCACTTGCGGAAACAGGAAGAATGAAGTGTCATGTGTTGATGAAGGATAAACTGCTTGCGTGAAGAGATACGTATTTTTGGGTGAGAAACTGACATCTTATTCAAATGAAAGGAGGGCCTTACCTGGAACTGTCTTTCATACTGACTGAGTGACATAATGCATAATTATCTGTTACAGTTGTTGTTGTGGTTTGTGTATAGGTTATGATGTTCATTTGAAGAACATCCCACTTACAAGGTTCACAATATACAAGATATAAAGAAGCTTGGTGCCCCAGAGTTTTAAAAGCCATTAATCGTTTTGAATTAAGACAGTTAATCAAGCCTGAGACACTGATAAAAGATTGTCCCTGAGGATTTTTACCTTGAAAACATTTAGAAAATGATGATTTCTGCTTTCTACTTGACTGCTTTAGTAAGCCAATTCATTTTCTTCAGGAGAAGCTCAAGGTCAATGATATGACCATTTCATCTTTAAGCAATGTTTCCCCTCACTCATGTTATCCAACTTCAGTAGTTATGACTGATGCTGAGAGTGGTACTATCAAGAAATCATCAGATTGCCTGGCAAGAAGTTAGGTAAAGAGAAAAACCAATAATATTGCAGATTTCAATTTGACTTAAAATAAATATATTTTATTGACTATTTGTACCTTAAGATGCAATTAACTTTTTTTTTTTTAACAATAAATGGTCAGTATTTCTCTATTATGAGAATATGCAGAAGAATTGAGCTAGGCCATGGTATATCACCCTGAGAAAAATATCAAAGAAAATGTTTAACTGGGTTAATTTTTTACAAATTATATAATTTCTGTAATTAATTTTAAATAGAATTTCTTAATCCGTTTTTCCCCTTTGATTCCCAGGCTCTCTATGGTAGCAAATTATTTCACGACTAAATCATGAAGGCTGGATTCTTGAAGCCTGGCAGAGGCAAATGTCTCATTAATGCTGATCTGAGAGACATTTGTGACGAGCCTGAACATCAGGCCAATCTGCAGAGCTGATCAGAGGCTGATGAGTGGTTCTGAAGTGAGTCCGGCTGGGAATGAAGACTCCACCAGAATGAGGTGATTACATCTCTGTTTTCAGAAAATGACCTCATAACCCCCAGACTGACATGTTGAATTTCTCAAGGCTTAAGTGTACATACTTCCAATATATCACCCCCCTACAATTTGAATGTCATTAAAGGATTGAGTCAACTTTCAGGATAATTCAAGCTCCTTAAATCCACTTTGCCTTGCATATACTGGAATTTAGATAACCTTGAGATTTGTTTAAACCCTTTATTTACGTTTGTAGAGACTTTCTGGCCTCTGATGTAATAGTGGCAAATTCTTCTTTCCTAAATTGTGCTTTTTCTTTTAAAACGAAGAAAGAATGCCTAGAATTTGTGGTAACAAATCATATTGAAAGAGGAATTTAAACAAATAACCATCTTTCTCTAGCAATATATGTCTGGCCTAGAGCTTATTACTGGAATATACTTTATAGTGAATGGCTGAGTAATAAAAGAAAAAAAGCTATTGGAAGTAGGTGACGTTATAAATAGTAATATTTTCTGTAGTCCCAGCTACTCAGAAGGCTGGAGAATTGCTTGAGGCCAGGTGATCGAGGCTGCAGTGAGATATGATTGCATCTGTGAATAGCCGCTGAACTCCAGCCAGGGCAACAAAGTGAGACTCCCATCTCAAAAAAAAAAAAAAAAAAAAGTAATATTTTGTTTTCACTGTCTTCTTTGCTAATGAATGATGGTTAAAAGAAAATTTTATCACTTAAAATGAACTTGAAACATTAAGCTGAAAAATAAAAGCATAAAAGCCAGACATTGTCATAGCAATACAAAATTATACTTCTGAAGAATTTGAACTACTTATCATGTACTTTTTCAGCTATTAACTTGTTTTTCTATCTTTGTCACTAAACCCCACCATTTCTTAGGCATAAATCCATGCTGATTTTTACTTATTTATCAATGACAAGGATAACACATATTGGAAAACTAGTTGAAATAAATTTAAAAATTGGTGAATAGACAATGAACATTGATGCTTAATTAAAACATAAATTAAAATGGTTAATAGGTTGGTTTTATTGGCTTTTCTACTTTCAACTTTTTAGATATTAAAATTAATGTATATAGAGAAACGAAAAGTTTGATATTTAGTTATCAACAAACAGGATCCAGAAGGATAATAATTTAAACCAAGAATACATACAATATTATATAGAACTCTTTCTATTTTGAATATGAAGCAAGATAATTTATCCTATAAATTAGCAATTTATTACAACAGTGCTAATTATACTTATGCTGCTATAATTAAGCCATGCCATGATTAAGAGTCTGTCTGCCTTTCCAATTATCAATAAATATTTTAAGCCATTATCTCAGGATTCCATGCTGTTTTCAGGGAAAAATTTTTCTTCATCAAATACCAATCAAACAAATTACATGAAGAAAAATGTGCTATCTTTTGCAGGTTTCAGTATAGTGATATGGGGGCAATTAAGACAAGGGTTCATAGTCTTAATTATCTTGTGTTAAGCAGGATGGAGAATAAAGCAATAAACATTTAAAATAATTGAAAAAAGAAAGCCTGGGAAGAAATAGCTATTGGGATTAAAAGGGTGTACTGTCAGGCTTTATTCCACTTCCTGTTAAGGTAGCCTTCTTTGCCAACTTTTTGAACTTGCTACAAGATAGAGCTGCAAATATATCCAAGAGCTTATTAATAAGGGGGTATAGTTACTATGTGCTATATACAATATCTCCATATAGACCAAGTTAACATAATTGACAGCACTTAATTAAACTGGGATTGATTACTCTTACCCAAATAACCTTATAGGGCACAGTAGATCAACCATGTAAGTCCACTGAATCATCAAAAAATATTTACATTTACCACATTTATGGTACTCTATTAGTATTTCTCTTCTCAGTGATCATTTATTGAGCACAACATACCTGCTATGCAGGTTGCTAGGTTATGGGGGTAAAATACATAGCTCCTATTCTTATTGAACCTATAGTCTAACGCAAGAGCTAGGCAAGCAGACAGACACATACTCTGTATAATATTTACTATGGGAGAAACAGCATAACGAACTTTGAGAACACTGAAAAAGAAGACTACTACTTGACCACAAGGGGTGGAGGAAGTCAGGGCAGAGTCCCAGAAGAGAAAACAGCCTGCTTCAGTTTTAAAAGAAGTCAAGGTATTAGTTCAAAAAATTAAGGAAGGCCATCCTGGGGAGGGGACTCACCAGACAGAGGGAAGATTTGAGCAAAAGGATAATAATAGTGTTAATGACATTTTAAGTCTTTGCTTGATGCCAATTGTTCCCTAGTTTCTTTTTACACATTTCCTTCATTTATTTAATCCTCACAAGAACTGAATGAGGTAGTAGTATTATTATTATTTTACAGATGAAGAAACTGAAATTTTAAGATGCTAACTTGTTAAGGGCAAACAACTTATGCTGTGTTAAGCTGAGAACTTAAACCTATGTTTATATGACTCCAAAACTCATGCTCTCAATGTTCTCAAGTATCAGCTGCACAAAAATGATGTGTTACAGGAACTGTATGTTGTTCTGAATTCATTTGTTCATTTATTCAAGAAATATTTGCTGATGCAGACACTATGCTAGATCCTAGGGATACAAAGTAAATTCAGAAATGGTCTCTTTCAGGAGGAATTTTTGGCTTAATAGGATAGATGTGGCTTATAGATAGGACAGGCAAACAGTCCCTTGAGTAAATAGTGTCTTAATGATTATAGCATCTTAATATTATAGTTGCTTTGTTAGGGTATATATGAAATTCAATAGGAGGGTAAAGTTTTGATGGATATGGGGAGTCAGTAGAAGGTGAAGAAAATATTAATTAGAAAGTGACATAATCTGAGTCCTGAAACTGGGTAGGAAAAAGGAGGGCATTCCAGATAACAAAACAAACTGAGAAAAGCCATAGAAATATAAAATAGCCTGGATTTGGAAGCAATATCCAGTAATTCTGTGTGATTAGAGTGTAGAGAATGACATGATCAGATTTTGAGGCAATGATAAGAAAAAATGTTATTTTAAGTAGAATAAACAGTATTTGATTATCTTTGGATGTGGGAGTGAGGAAAAGAGAGGAATACACAATAACTCGTAGACTTGTCTTTGTTGGTTAGGTGGCTGATGATTACAAATTTCAAAAGAGTGAATATGATAAAAAATTGAGTTGAAATTGGATTGGGGAGAGATAATAAGAATAGTTAGTTTAGTTTTATATATGTTAAGTTAGGCAGAGATAGCTATAGGCTCTTGACCTGGACTTCAGGACAATATCTTGGTTGCAGATCTAGATTTATAGTTATGAGCATGTAGAAGGATGATTTGAAGTTGCAAAAGTAGATGAAGTCTCTGTGGTGGCATGTCAAAGAAGAAGATGATCAAGCATAAAACTGTGAAATACACAAATCTTTAGTAATAGCTAGAAGAATAAGAGCTTAATGAGATATTAAGATGCAATGGTTAGGTATACAGTCAGAGAACCAGGAGACAGTGATATCATTAAAATAAAATTAAAATAGAGTTTAAAGATAATGGAAGCAATCCCAAGTGTCTAGATGCTCCAAAGAGGTCATGGAAGATGAAATTTGTAAAGAGTTTTTAGAATGTGGCATGTGTGTGACGGCAACATTAGTGAAATAGTAAAGTTGTGAACAGAGGAGAAAACGCTGAAATAGTTGTTGTTGGAACTAGAAATGATCTGGCTAGAATAAGGATTATGTATATGGGGCTCAGTGTGGATCAGAGATCCAGAATTCAATGCTATCAGTTGGCACATTTGTGTGGTTTTCTCAAGAAGCTCTCAGCAGCCAAGGTATAAGATCAGAGAAGGCTGATTGTTAGGTTTATCCAAGATCGAAAGTATTCAGAATGGCTGTGGGAGAAAGATAAGGGGACTAGTATCAGTAATGAGCACATGAGGAAGAGATCAGTTAGAAGGTTGCATTATGGAGTTTAGGCAAGTGAGGGAGGGGAGCAAAGCCATGTGGGAGTGATGATGAATGAGGATAAAATGGAGGGATCAAGCGTCTGAAGAGCCTTGGTGAGGGCTACCATAGACACTACTTTCTGAGAAGCCCCTGACCCTCAAGTCCAGGTTGTGTGCCCCTCAATAACCCCCCATAGCATCCTGTACTTCCCCTATCATAGTTATTTCCATTAATTTATTGGGTAGTTGTTGTCACTAGGCTACCAGCTCTGTGTCAACAAGGACCTTGTCTGTCTCTTTCATCCCTGTTTCTCCAGTGTCCCACTTTAATGCCTGGCACATGTAGGTGGTGGAACAACTAAACAAACATGAGATAGTGAAAGAGAAGGAGGAATATGAGTTTATATTCAGATTGATATTTTTGAATTAAGATTTCAAAGTTGATGCAGTTCTGGTTGATGACAAGGTCCAGACTATGGTTGAAGTGCATATAGCATAGTTGAAATCTAGGAGGTCATGAAGATGTGAGGCCATGGTATTATGTGGATCATCTGTCTAGGTATTAAGGCTGTACAGAATCTTAGGAAGACTAGAAATAAAAGGAACTTGGGAGCCCAGGACATAGTTCTCAACCAATGGGGGTGAATAAGCTAAAGTTCAGTAAGTTAGAGCAAGGGAGAAAATATTGTGGAAAAACAGAATGGCACAACCTTAACAGAGAAAGAAAGTTTTCATGAAGGTGTAAGTGACCATGGGGACTACTTCAGGAGTATGGGGTATGGGTTGAATGAGTTGTGTAAGGCAGGAGGGCTAAAGCAGTGATCAGATGGTAATGAATCTAATAAACCCAGCCAAGGATCTTGTTTTTTGTTCCATGAATATTACAATACAAAAGATACAAAAATATCCTTAGATTTTAAAGTGTGACAAGGTAACTTTGGAAGAGTAGGATAGTCAAGCAAGCAAACAACCAACATCCCCCCCCAAAAAAACACAGGATTTAAAGCTGTGGAGACAGGGACTCCAGATTTGCCTCTACCATTGCCAGTTTCTAGTTGAATGTTGGTGGTCAGATTTCTTAACATTTTATGTGTGAAATGAAGGCATTTCATTACCTAGTTTTTAAGTTATTTTGCTTGGCTTGCAAAGTTTTGTAACCTGACACTATCCTACCTATTCAGCATTGCCTGTATACATCAATGTGACGTGCCAGGTTAATATACAAGATATCTTAAGAATATAGACAGTTCATTTTTATTTTAATACTTTTGTTAGGGGTAGAAGGTATTTGAGTTACCAGTGGTGAATCTGTACGGATCTGCAACAACTTCAATCTTATCTCCTCAGAAGAAAAAAATTGACTGGTGGGCATAAGGCAGAAAAAGAGGCCAAGGCACATTTTAGAGCAGGAGTGAAAGTTCATTTAAAAAAGGCATTAGACGAGGACAGAAAAGAAGGTACAAGTGGAAGAGACCCAAGTGGCCAAGCTGAAGCACAAGTGCGACATTTATACTTGATTCTAGAACTTTATATATTGGTCCACTCTCGGGGTCTTGTGCCCCTTTCCTGTGGTTCCTCCCTTGGGGTGGACTGCCCGCATGCGCAGTGCCCTCATTACACTTGGGAAGTGAGCATGTGCAATGTGTTTAGGAAGTTGAACGCATGCCCTTCTGAGACTTTCTTCCCTTTTCTGGGGGAACACCATTTTGTCTCTTACTGCGCATGCCCGGCTCACTCACCCAATACCTGAGATTTTATTATCAATCTCAAGTGTTTTATCTGTTTGGGAAGTTGCCTCTCCCTGGTACCTGCTCTCAATTAACACTTTAATGTGACATCTGTAGAACATCAGGTGATTGTCTGTACCTGGCTCGGCTGCCAAATTATCATATTAGAGAGGCAATGTTGATATGGACAGGAGGCAGGGAAATACTGGGTAGAAGAGGGTGGTTCACTGGCCAAGGCCCCACCTTCAAGCCTGGAAACTGTGGCCCTAAATGGGAACAGACATTCCTGTTTTTGCAACCAAATCTTGCCTTTTGGCCCACAATGCCCCCCTATCCTATACCCATATAACCCCCAAACCCCGGGTTCCGTGAGTGGTCGAGCAGAGGAGCAGAAGAGCAGCAGAGCGGTGTGGTAGAGAAGGAGAGAAGAGAAAGAGCGTCTGAATGTCGAGAGGGGTTTTGCTGGGGACAGTCAGGGAGATTGGTTGCAGGACAGCCAAACTCCAGAGGAAGATAATCCTGCTGAGAGCCACCTCCACCACTCAAAAAAATCCCTGCATACACCATGTCAGTGTGTGACCTGATTCTTCCTGGATGCCAGACATGCACCTGGGAACCAAGAGGGCAGGGTATAAAAGGCTGTCACCCTGACACTCCACTGAGCTGGTTTAACACTTAGCCATCCGCGGATGGCAGCTGCTAAAAGAACATTAATTGTAACACACCCCTAGATGCCACCATGGGTCTGGAGCCCAAAAGGGCTCGCCCTGGCTCCTGCACCTGCTTTTCTGCATGCTCCCCCTCCCATAAAGGGTTTGATCAGCAGTGGCAGCAAATGAGTCACACCCCTGTCTCAAGTGCAAGGAGGCCAGAGAACTCTCCTGTTTCAATGTGATAATTATCCAACTATCACCTGATATTCCTGTTGGGTAGGGGAAGAGCCCTCTCCTGCCCCAGTCATGCCTGTTTAACTACCTGTAACACTTTCATTCATTGTTTCCTTTTCTTGGAATATCCTCCACATGTCTATACATTTACTTAAGGCCCAATGTAAGTTCCCCTTTACTATAAAATCTTACCTGCCTACACCAGTGTTCACTCCTGGCTATCCCTTCTGAATGTCAGTAGCTCTGAAGGTCTGTTCCACCACAGTTCAGCACTTAACTCGCTCATACTGTTCAATGTTTGATGTCAACCTAGGCAGTAAAATAAAATTCCCCATTCTGGAAGCTAGGAGCTTTGAGATCTAGTTTCTGTTGTAACTAATATTGTGCTCTTGTACAAGAGGCTTCTTATTTTTAAAATGAAGGGATTTGAATAGAGAATAGCTTTCTTAGTTCAGGTATTACCTAAAAGCAGAGCCAGAGAAAGAGTTTGTGCGCAGGTGACTTATTTTGAGCAGTCATCCCCGGAAGAAGGAGGAAGGTCCTGGGAAAGTGGGACAAGGAAGGAGGAAGAACTTCTATAAGGGAACATTACTGAGGCTACTGATGGGCGCAATGGGAGTCCATCCTGTTGGGACCTCCTGAGAAGTATACCAAGCACCTCCAAGAATTGCTTTCCAAAAGAAGGGAGATGGGAATATTTATCAATCATCTCCACCCCCCATAAGCCCAGAATTGTCCTTGGGGATGCTTCTTCTGAGTTTCTGAGCTATACGCATTAGCTGCTGATCTGAGCTACCTAGGGGCAGAAAGCCAGGAGGCATAGCACATCTTCAAGGTGAGATACTGTCAGTGTGAAGTCCACACCATTCTGGAGATATCCATTCACCCATTGCTGAAATCGGAGTACAGGCTGAGAGGGAGTGAGTCTGGGTACTGCTAATTTAAAAATTTGTGAAACAATGATACATTCTTAGATAAGCTTTATATTTTAATACCATGGATAGAGTGGCTTGCTTTTGGAATGTTAACTTTCTATTCAAAGCCGAGACACAATTTAATAAATCTGCGGTATGCAAAACCCCTCCTGTCTCTGAAGAGGGATGTTTTAATAAATTCTAATAGTGGTAGCCTAAAAAACTATTAAAAGGAAAAAGTTAAACAAAATCTCTATAGGTTATTTAAAGTGACCCAACAAATGACTTTTGGAGAGACTGAAATAATGCCTCAGAATGACCTCTTCTAAACATGACAAAATCTCTAGGAAGATTATTTATATATTCAACAAAGAGATTAGGAAGTGAAATATAACTAATAACTACTTAAGATGCAGGACCTACACATTATATAATTTTAAGGGAAATTTGCAGAATTAGAAAGAACATCAGATGCTATTTCATGATAAATTAGTGCACCTTGGAGACCTCCAGAAATGAAAGATGACCCAGAGGAAGCAATTCCTGGGCAAGAAACCACCACATAGAAACCTCAATATTGATATTTCTCCAAGACTTAAGACAATACTTTTCTGCTTGCCCTTCTTTGAAGATTCTATTATGGTTGAATTTTCACAACCCCATCTGAAGATTTTTAATTTCAAGGGGATTTCAATTGCTGAAAGGAATAGGAGTACAAAAAAGTCTTCATTTCTTGGCCATGCTAGCCTATTGGTTCCCTTGAAATCTTGCTCCATTGGGCCCCTTTTCTTGGTATAGAAGGGCTAGTAGTAAAGTATTTCTTGAAGGAGGACATAAGGCACAGGACCAACTTCTGCTCTTACTAGTGAGTTTCAGATTTCCACCTGGACTCAATTTCGCCATATTTTGCTCCCACTTATACTAGCCCCCTAAAGAAATCTCCATGTCCTTCATCCAACTGCTCTTATGGTAATTACAATCTCCAGGTCTTTACAGGTATCTATAGTGGAGGAGATGAAGGGAGAGAGAAAATAACCTCCTGTCCATCTGTCTAAGCCTCTTGGTTTCTCTTCCCTGTCAAGCTAGATGTGAGCACCATCCTTAGCTGGAACTTAGCTGCCATTGCTGTTTTTCTGCCTTGCAGTGACCAGTGGTCAAAGATTAGACAGGGTTGTGTCTTTGGTAGTAGCCATCCTCCCAGTTGCCACACCAGAAATCTAAAGGTCATCCTTGAAAACTCTGCCTCCAACCCTCTGTGTCACTCACATCTAATAATCACAAAATCCTTCAAATTCTACCTTCTTAATATTTGTTTACTTTCCTCCATTCTTATTGCCTTTAACTTTGCTTTTCTTTTCCCTGGATTCTGGAAATTACCTCCTACTATCTACTTAACACCTTGCTCCCTTCAATCTTTCACTGACCAGATAAAATAATATTTTCAAAAGACCAATCCAAAAGGCTTGGTCTCTTGATTAAAACCCCTTCAATAGTTCTTCATTTACCCCAGAATAACATAGAAGACCCAGAGTTTGTTTCTCAAGCCTCCTCCATTGCCACTCCCCACTTTTCATTCTATGCTACACCTCTAGTGTATTACTTGCAGTTTCCCATGCAGACTGGACACTCAGTTACACTCATGTTATAATAGCAGCAGAAGTGCTACTGAAAATATTTATCACTTGCAGTGGCATTGGCACTAAGCAATCAAAACAAAGAACAGTCCATTCAGAATGGATATTGGCTATGAACATCTAAGTACCCACCCTGAAGAGTCACCATGTATACCCACCTAGCATTTATTACAATGTATTGCTAGCTTGCTTATTAGAGTAAAAGCTTCTTGTACATAGAGGAAGTGTCTTGTTTCTGTTGTATTTCTGACTGTGTTATAGAAACTCAATTTTTTTTTTTTTTTTTTAGCTAATTTAATGAATGAATTTAGCAACTAAATTTCAACTCAGGGATCTGTTTGTGAAATCCTGTTCTTCATCATGCTATATTGAATTTTAGATAATGGAGAAAATGGAAAAGTAGATCATCCTTTGAATATTATCTATACTTTAGGTATATAAAGATTTGTCTCTCCTTTAATCCTACCCACAAGGCACTCCTAGAGTGAGAAGATGATGGATAACATTACTTCCTTTTGAATAATTCATAATATAGTCACTTTTTGTGATTTTTGGCTTTGCATTTTTCCCGAATTGCCAAATTTTGATTCTTAGACAGCTAAAACTTCAGATATTCGATTTTGCAGGACATGATGAGGCTGCAAAATGATAATGAAGTCTGTTTATCAGTAAAGTTCCTGTGTACGTTTTTAGGACTATAATGGTGAACTTTTGTTTCTCTATCTTAGGCAATATCTCTCATCTTACATAGTTTTCTATAACTTTGGCATTTCCCTATCAAGAGATGGATTTTATGTCCCCTGCCTTTGAAGGTGGATTGGCCTTTATGACTGCCTCAACCAGTAGAACATGACAGAAGTGAAGCTTGATGACTCTGAAACTAGGTCATAAAAATATAACACTCTTCTGTTGTATTCTCTTGGAATGTTTACTCTTGGAATCAGACTGCAAGGAAGTGCATACAGATATGTGGAGATGCCACATATAGGATGTCCAGTTGCAGGCAATAGTCAGCATTAACTTCCAGATATGGGAGTGAATGGGCCTTCATATGACTTTAGACCCCAACTGTTTAGTCACCTCTTTAGGGTTGAAGGCTTCCCAGACGAAGTCCCAGGCATCATGGAACAGAGACCAGCTTTATTCTTTATAAATTCCTGGCCCTGCTTAGGTTTCTAAGCACTGTATAAAGATTATTGTTTAGGACACTAAGTTTGGTGTGGGGTGGTTTGTTAAGAAGAAATACATAACTGGACTACACACCTATGCCTTCATCTTAAAGGTAGTGAATTCTGTAATTGTAGTGATTGAAGTTTTAAAAAGTATATGTGAAAACTTAAAAACAGTATGTCCCTTTCCTTAACAATCCATCTGATGGCTACAGTTACATTAACCACATTTCTGTGTTGATTGAAATTTCCAGGGAGAATTCCATGCATGGAGATTCAAATAAAGATAAAAAGAAACAGAAATGCATTTTTCCCCCTTTTCTTCTCTCTCTGAGCAATTCTAACCCTAAAGAAGCCAAAAGGAAGAATATGTCAAGATGGGACATATTTGAATGGGAGGAAAGATGGATATGTTCCGGTTGAATATTCTAAACTCTCCAAATATTCAAAACCCCATTTTTACATGTTTTCTCCTTTTTAAAGATACAGCCCTTTTGGGGATTGAGCAAGAGGGCCAAATAAAAGTCTCCACTAATTATTCCCTCTGCAAGAACACCTATTTAACAACTATCTACACACAGAAAAAGCAACTTCATGAGAACCAAAAATCAGGTGAGCATTCACAGTACCTGGTTTTAACTTCATACAGCTGAAAGAGGCACTGGAATAGGGTAGGAAAGACAGTCTTGAATCGCCAGCACCACCCCTTCCTCATTCCTTGGCAGTGGACATGTGGCATAAAGAGACAATCTGTGTGCTTGGGAGAGGGAGAGCACAATGATAATGAGATTTGCATTAAACTTAGTGTTGCCCTGTTACAACAAAAAGCAAAACCAAGCTGAACTCAGCCGATGCCCATACAGTGTGGGAGAATTTAAACTAGCCCTAGACAGAGGGAAAATTGCCCATCCCAGTGGCTGGAAGTTGAGTTCTGGCAAGCCTCACCACCATGGGCTAAAGGGCTCTGGGGTCCTACATAAACTTGAAAGGTAGTCTAGGCCACAAAGACTGCAACTCCCAGGCAAGTTCTCGTACTGAACTGGGCTGAGAGCCAGTAGATTTGGGGGATGTAGCACCTACTGAGAGACCAGCCTGGGTGGCTAATAGACTCGCACCATGCCTTCCCCAAACCCAGACTGTATAGCTTGTGGATTCAAAAGATACCCCTTCCTTCTACTTGAGGAATAGGAGAGGGAAGACTAAAGAGGACTTTGTATTGCATCTTGAGTACCAGCTCAGCAACAGAAGGATAAGGCACAGGTCAGAGCCATGAGACCCCCTTTATAGGCCCTAACTCCCAGATGACATTTATAGACACACCCTGTGTAAGAAAGGAACCCACGGCCTTGAAGAGAAGGACCCAGTCCTGGCAGCATTAATCACCTGCCGATTAAAGAGATCTTGGGTCCTGAATAACCAGCAGTGATACCCAGGTATCATGCCATGGGCCTTGGGTAAGACTCTGAGACTAGCAGGCTTCAGGTGAGAATCAGCACATTCCCAGGTGTGATGGTTATGAGAAAGAACCTTCTGCTTGAGAAAAGTGGATGGAAAAGTAAAGGGCACCTTTAATTGCACATTAGATACCAGCTCAGCCATGGTGGGTAGAGCACTGAGTGGGTTCTTAGAACCTCTGATTCCAGGACTTGGCTATCGGATGACATTTTTGGACCTGCCCTGGGCCAGAGGGAAATCCACTGCCCTGAATAGTGAATCCCAGGCCTGGCAGCATTTACCAAAACTGGTTGAAAAGCCCTTGGACCTTAAGGGAACATCACTGGTAGCCCAACAGTATTCCCTGTGGGCCTGTGGTAGTGGTGGCCAAAAATGAAGAGCCTCTGCCTGTGGAAAGGGGAGGGACAAGCGGGAAAAACTATGTCTCATGGTTTGAATGCCAGCTCAGCCGCATTACAATAGAACACCAGGTAGACTTCTAAGGTATTTGACTCCAGTCCCTGGCTCCTGGACAGCACCTCTGGACCTCCCTGGGGCCTGGGGGAACTCCCTGTCCTGAAGGGAAGAACACAAGCCTGGTTGACTTCACCACTTGCTGATTATAGAAGACCAGAGCCCTGAGCAGACATAGGCAATAGCCACATAGTGGTTACAGCAGGCCTTGGATGATACCCAGTGCTGTGCTGGATTCAAGTTTGACCCAGCACTGTCTCAGTGCTGATGGTCACAGGAGTGCTTTTGTCACCTCACTCCCAGCTTCAGGTAGCTCATTACAGAGAGACTCTGTTTTTTGGGAGAAAGTAAAGGAAGAAGAAAAGAGTCTCTGCCTAGTAGTCCAGAGAATTCTTCCAGATATTATCCAAGACTATCAAAATGGCACCTCTATAAGTCTATAAGAACCACAGTGTTACAGTACTTGGAGTGTCCCCTAATGCAGATATGATTTAGATAACAATGCCCAAGTCCTTACAAGTGTCTGGAAAGCCTTCCTAGGAATGACAGGTACAAACAATCCCAGACTGAGAAGACTACAAAAAATACCCAACTCTTCAATACCCAGACACAGACAAACATTTACAAGCAACAAGACCATCCAGGAAAATAGGACCCCAACAAATGAACTAAATAAGGCACCAGAGACCAATCCTGGAGAAACAGAGATATATATCATCTTTCAGAAAGAGAATTCAAAATAGCTGTTTTGAGGAAACTCAAAGAAATTCAAGATAATACAGAGAAGGAGTTCAAAATTCTATTAGATAAACTTAATAAATATATCAAAATAAGAATCAAGCAGAAATTCTGGAGTTGAAAAATGCAACTCACATACAAAAGAGTGCATCAGAGTCTTTGAATAGCAAAATTGATCAAGCAGAAGAAAGAATTAGGGAGCTTGAAGACAAGCTATTTGAAAATACACCGTCAGTGGAGACAAAAAAAACCCCAAACAAACAACGAAGCATGCCTACAGGATCTAGAAAATAGTCTCAACAGGGAAAATCTAAGAATTATTGGCCTTAAAAAGGACATAGAGAAAGAGATAGAGGTAGAAAGTTTTGTGGGGGAAAGGAAGAGAGATCAGACTGTTACTGTGTCTATGTAGAAAAAGGAAGACATAAGAAACTCCATTTTGATCTGTACTAAGAAAAATTGTTCTGCTTTAAGATGCTGTTAACCTGTAACTTTAGCCCCAACCCTGTGCTCACAGAAACATGTGCTGTATTGAATCAAGGTTTAAGGGATTTAGGGCTGTGCAGGATGTGCCTTGTTAACAATATATTTGCAGGCAGTATGCCTGGTAAAAGTCATTGCCATTCTCCATTCTCTATTAACCAGGGACACGATGCACTGCAGAAAACTGCAGGGACCTCTGCCGGAGAAAGCCTGGGTATTGTCCAAGGTTTCCCCCAACTGAGACAGCCTGAGATATGGCCTCATGGAAAGGGAAAGACCTTACCATCCCCCAGCTCGACACCTGTAAAGGATCTGTGCTGAGGAGGATTAGTAAAAGAGGAAGGCCTCTTTGCGGTTGAGATAAGAGGAGGGCCTCTGTTTCCCGCATATTCCTGGGAATGGAATGTCTGGTATAAAGGGACCATTCATTCTATTCTGAGATAGGAGAAAACCACCCTGTGGCTGGACGTGAGATATGCTGGTGGTGATACTGCTGTCTTACTCTTTGCTACACTGCGACGTTTGGGTAAAGAGAAACATAAATTTAGCCTACATGCACATCTGAGCACAGTAGCTTCCCCTGAACTTATTTATGATGCAGATTCCTTTGCTCATATGTTTTCCTGCTGACCTTCTTCCCACCATCACTCTGTTCTCCTGCTGCACTCCCCGTGCCGAAATAGTGAAAATAATAGTCAATAAATACTGAGGGAACTCAGAGAACAGTGCCGGTGCAGGTCCTCGCATGCTGAGTGTGCTGGTCCTCTGGGCCCATTGTTCTTTCTCTGTACTTTGTCTCGGTGTCTTATTTCTTTTCTCAGTCTCTCGTCTCCACCTAATGAGAAATACCCACAGGTGTGGAGGGGCAGGCCCCCTTCAGTTTATTCAAAGGGATAAGAGCAGAGAACTTTCCAAATCTAGAGAAAGTTATCAATATGTAACTACAAGAAAGTGATGAAACACTAAGCAGTTTTAACCAAAAGACTACCTCAAGGCATTTAATAGCCAGTCTCCCAAAGGCCTAGGATAAAGAAAGGATTCTAAAAGTAGCAAAAGCAGATTTTTCAGTAGAAACCTTATTAGCCAGGAGAGAGTGGTATGACATATTTAAAGTGCTGAAGGATAAAAAAAAAAAACCCTTTTACCCTGGAGTAAGTTTATCTCATTGAAATATCCTTTAAACAGAAGAAGAAATAAAGACTTTCCCAGACAAAAGCTGAGGGGTTTCTTCAACACCAGACCTGTCCTATTAGAACTGCTAAAGAAAGTACTTCCATCAGAAAGAAAAGGAGGACATTAAAAAGCAGTAAGGTATCATCTGAAAGTAGAAAACTGTGCTAACAGTGCACAGAAAAACAGAATATTATAAGACTGTAACTGTGGTGTGTAAACTACTCTTAAGTAGAAAGACTAAACAATGAAGCAATAAAAAAATAAGACTACAACTTTTCAAGACATAGTACAATAAGACATAAATAGAAAAAAAACAAAATGTTAAAAAGCTGGGGAAGAAAGTTAAGGTTTTTGTCAAGTAAAGTTTAAAGTGTTTATTGGGTTTCTCTTTGCTTGTTTGTTTATGCAAACAGTGTTATTATTAGCTTAAAAGCATGGGTTATAAGATAGCAGTTGCAAGCCTCATAGTAACCTCATATGAAAAAACCATACACCAGATATACAATAAATAAAAAGCAAGAAATTAATTCACACCACCAGAGAAAATTACCTTCAATAAAAGCAAGACCAGAAGGAAGAAAAAACAAAAAACCACAAAACAACCAGAAAACAAATAATAAAATGGTAGGAGTAGTCCTTATTCATCAACCTTAATGAGTAATAATAACATTGAATGTACATGAACTAAACTCTCCAATTAAAAGACATAGAGTGGCTGAATGAATTAAATAACAAGATCCAATGATCTGTTGCCTATAAGAAACATGCTTCACCTATAAAAATACACACAGATGGAAACTAAAGAGATTGAAAAGATCCTATATAAATAGAAACTGAAAAAGAGTAGGAGTAGCTACACTTACATGAGACAGAATAGGTTTCAAGACAAAAACTATAGGAAGAGACAAAGAAAGTCACTATATTATGAAAAAGGAGTCAATTCAGCAAGAGAATATAACAATTGTAAAAATAAATGTACCTAACACTGACACCCAGATATTTAAAGCAAATACTATTAAAGCTAAAGAGAGAGAAAGACCCCAATAAAATAATGGCTGGAGACTTCAAGACCCCACTTTCAGAACTGGACAAATCTTCCAGACAGAAGATCAACAAGGAAACATTGAACTTAATCTGTGTTATAGATCAAATGGACCTAATAGGTATTTACAGAACATTTCACCCAATGGCTGCAAAATACACATTCTTATCTTCAGCACATGGATAATAAGGGAAAGGCCATAAGGTAGGTCACAAACAAATCTTAAAACATTCAAAAATGGAAATATCAAGCATTTTCTCTGACCACGTAGAATATAACTAGAAATCAATAACAAGAGAAATTTAGAAAACGACACCAACACATGGAAGTTAAACAATATACTCGTAAATGACCGGTGGGTCAATGAAGAAATTAAAAAGGAAATTGAAACATTTCTTGAAACAAATAATAATGAACACACAACATACCAAAATATATGTGATACAGTGAAAACTATAAGATTATATTACCTATAATATAATATATATTACCTTATACGGTGATAAAATTTAACATCTTTTCATGATAAAAACCATAAAGAAAAGAAAAAAACCTGGATGTAGGAGGAACATACTTCAACAAATCAAAGTGATATATGACACACCCACAACTAGTATACTGAATGAGGGAAAACTGAAAGTCTTCCTCTAAGATTGGGAACACAACAAAAATGCCCACTCTCACCACTGCTATTCAACACAGTACTAGAAGTCCTAGCTAGAGCAATCGGATAAAAGAAAGACGTAAAGGGCATCGAAATTGAAAAGGAAGAAGTCAAATTATCCTGGCTTACAGGTAATATAATCTTATATTTGGAAAAGCCTAAAGATTCCACAAAAAACCGTTTAATTAATTGGTAAACCAATTCAGTAAAGTTGCATGATGCAAAATCAACATACAGAAATCAGTAACATTTTTTATATGCCAACAGTGAACAATCTGAAAAAGAAATCAAGAAAGTAATCCCATTTACAATAGCTACAAACAAAATAAAATACCTAGAAATTAACTTAAAGAAGTAAAAGATCTTTACAATGAAACTATAAAACATTGATGCAAGAGATTGAAGAAGATACAAAAAATGCAAAAATATTTCATGTTCATAGGTTGGAAGAATCAATAGTGTCAAAATGTCCATACTACCCTAAGCAATCTACAGATTTAATGCAATCACTATCAAAATACCAGTGACATTCTTCACAGAAATAGAAGAAAAATCCGTAAAAAAAAAATTGTAGGAACAAACAAAAGACCTAGAACAGCCAAAACCATCCTAAGTAAAAGGAACAAAACTGGAGGAGTTGCATTACCTGACTTTAAATTATACTACAGAGCTGGCAGGGTGTAGTGGCTCACCCCTGTAATCCTAGCACTTTGGGAGGCTGAGGTGGGTGAATCACTTGAGGTCAGGAATTCAAGACCAGCCTGGTCAACATGGTGCAACCCTGTCTCTATTAAAAATACAAAAATTAGCTGGGGGTGGTGGTGTGGGCCTGTAGTCCCAGCTACTCAGGAAGCTGAGGTAGGAAAATCACTTTTACCTGGGAGGGGGAGGTTGCAGTGAACCAAGATTGCACCATTGTACTCCAGCCCAGGCAACAAAGGGAGACTTTGTCTCAAAAAAAAAAAAAAAGAAAAAAAAAAAAAGAAATACTACAGAGCTATAATAACCAAAGCAGCATGGTACTAGCATAAAAAGACATATAGATTAGTGAAACAGAATAGAAAACCCAGAGATAAATCCATACATCTATAGTGAACTTATTTTTGACAAAGGTGCCAATAGCATACATGGGAGGAAAAGAACAGTCTTCAATAAATGGTGCTGGGAAAACTGGATATCCATATCTAAAAGAATGAAACTAGACTCCTATCTCTCACCATATACAAAAATCAAATTAAAATGAATTAAAGACTTAAATCTAAGACCTTAAGCTATGAAACTACTAAAAGAAATCACTTGCTAGGCACAGTTGTCTCACAACTGTAACCCCAGCACTTTGGGAGGGCGAGGCAGGTGGATCACCTGAGGTCAGGAGTTTGAGACCAGCCTATCCAATATGGTGAAACCCCATCTCTACTAAAAATACAGAAAATTAGCCAGGCGTAGTGGTGTGCGCTTGTAATCCCAGCTACTCAGGAGGGTGAGGCAGAAGAATAGCTTGAACCCGAGAGGCAGAGGTTGCAGTGAGCTGAGATGGCACCACTGCACTCCAGTCTGGGTGACAGAATGAGACTCCATCTCAAAACAAACAAACAAACAACAAAACATTGGAGAAGCTCTCCAGAACACTAGACTGGGCAAAGATTTCTTGAGTAATACCCCAAAAGCACAAGTGACCAAAGCAGAAATAGAGAAATGGGATCACATCAAGTCAAAAAGTTTCTGCATAGCAAAGGAAACAATCAACAAAGTGAAGAGAGAGCTCATAGAGTGGGAGGAAATGTTTGCAAACTAACCATCTGACAAGGGATTAATAGCCAGAATATATCAAGAGCTCAACTCTATGGGGAAAAAAATCTGATAATCTGATTTTTAAATGCGTAAAAAATTTGTGTAGACAATTTTTAAAAGAAGACAAACCAATGACAAACAGGTATATGAAAAAGTGCCCAACATCATTGATCACCAGAGAAATGCAAATCGAAACTAATAAAATGTTCCCTCACCCTAGTTAAAATGGCTTATATCCAAAAGTTAGATAATGACAAATGCTGGCAAGGATGTGGTGAAAAGGGAAATGTTGGTGGGAATGTAAATTAGTGCAACCACTATGAAGAATAGTTTGGATGTTCCTCAGAAAACTAAAAATAGACTTACCATAGGATCTAGCAATCCCACTGCTAGGGATATACCAAAAAGAAAGAAAATCTGTATATCAAAGAGATATCTGCACTCCCATGTTTATTGCAGTACTATGCACAATAGCCAAGACTTGGAATCAACCTAAGTGTCCAGCAACAGATGAATGGATAAAGAAAATGTGGTACATATACACAATGGGACATTATTCTGCCATAAAAAGATGAGATTCTGTCATTTATTACAACATGAATGGAACTGGAGGTCATTATGTTAAGTAAAATAAGCCAAGCACAGAAAGACAAACTGCATATGCTCACATATTTGTGGGAGCTAAAAATTAAAATAATTGTATCCATGGAGATAGAGAGTAGAAAGATGGTTACCGGCTGCTGGGAAGGGTAGTAGGAGCATTGGGGTAAGTGAGGATGGTTAATGGGTACAAAAAAAATTAGAAAGAATGAGTAACACCTAGTGTTTGCTAGCAGAACAGGGTGAGTATAGTCAAAGACAATTTCATTGTACATTTAAAAATAAACGATTATAATTTGATTGATTGTCACACAAAGGATAAATGCTTGAAGTGATAGATACCCCGTTTATCCTGGTGTGATTATTACCATTGCATGCCAGTATCAAAATACCTCATGTAGCCCATATATATACTTACTATGTACCCACCCACACACACAAAAACTAAACACAAAAAAAGATATATCCCTTGTAAAGATGTGAGTCAATGGAGCGGCTGAATGGCTCCCTGCTAAATATTCAAATGTCCCCACCCTCTTGCAGTTAGATGAGGTCATGAAGCTGTTTGTGGCCAATGGGGTGTGAAAGAAAGTGATACGGTCATTGTTCTGTGGTGACCATAGAAGCTGTGTTTTGGTGTGAAGGAACTACAACCTGGAAGCAGCCTAGATGGCTGAGCTACCATAAGTATACCTGCGCTAAAGAGCCACTTTGATTTGTAGTGAACACACTGCCCCAGTGTGTTGAACCATGAATTTGTTTGTTTGTTTGGGCCTAGCCTATCCTGATGAATAGGCAGGATGGGACTGGCAGTTGGGATGACCATCAGTATCGCCAATTACCACCAGATTGAGCTCTGTGACGTCCCTAGTAGGCAAACCCTACCCATGCATGCACAGCCTTTCAATTTCTAACTTTTAAACATAAATGGACAGCAAAATATCACTGTAAGTAAATGTTCCCATATTAGACAGATTGACTATCAAAAGCAAACAAAAACAGATCTCAAAGGAAATAGAAACAAAGCAGTGAGCAAAGGAAAATATCCAAAAGGATGTAGCTTATAACATTAAAGAAATATGAGGAGATGTTTTATTCCTGAAGCAAAAACAAGTTGCTAATAATAATAAAAAAAGGAATAATAAGTGAAAAGAGATCAAGGAAGAGCCTTTGGTAATAAAATTAAAGTAAAGCAGCTGAAATTAAAGTTCCGTAAAAGGGTTGGAAATAAAGTTAGAAAAATCTTCCAGAGAGAAATGGAAAACAGGGAAAAAAGAAGGTAATGTTAGAGAAGAAAGTGAAAAAGTGAGATGTTAAAAGAGTGCTAAATCATCTCGTTGCAAAATAAAGTGTCAATAACAATAATATCTAAACTTGCTTAACTCAAGAATTTTTGGTATAAGTATATACTTTAGAAATAAATGGTAGCCAGAGGAAATAATGTCATGTTTGAGAAGGAAAACTCAAGACAGGAAAAAGCAGGCAGAGGATGTCTATTTTTTTCATAAGAGGTTCTATTAGTGCTATTTAACTTTTAATATTAGGTAATGCACTAATTGGATAAAATAATAACTTTAAACAAATAAAAATTTCTTATTGCTATTTTCCTCTTACCCTGTTTTTCTCACCCATGCATGGCACTATTGACATGTTGAACCAGATGTTTCTTTGTTGTGAGGGCTGTCCTGTGTGGTGGAGGATGTTTAGCAGCGTTCCTGGTCACTAAGGGCTATATTCAGTGGCACCTGTCTTCTCCATTCATTTACATTAATAACAATTAAAAATCTCTTGAGACACTGTCAAATCCCCTGGGGGATAAAATTGAACCCTGGTTTGGGAACCACGGCTTTGAATCTACACAATACTGACTCTAAAAGCAAACAAAAACCAGAGGCACAAAAGCTCTCCAAGTGTCCATCAACATGTCAAAAACATTTAGAATTCACTTTGAATTGTAAAATTTCTTACGAGTCCGTAGGCTTTGAAATGTAGGTCTTAGCATCCATGTATTTAAATTTGTGATGTATTGTGTTGCAGGGGTAATGCTGTTTGACTGAAATTAAGATCTTAATACCCATTGTGTGCTTTGACTTTCATTTTAGCTATCGTGAATTGATGAGCAAATCTAACATAGAGGCATCCTATGCACACCCCTGTCATTCAAATGTTGCTGAATAATAATCCAGTGTTCCAAAGGAAAGACCTAACTATGGATGGGATATAATTAAAAATAACAAGCTATGTATTCTGGTTACAACAGTAGCAAGTTTGGCTTTGTGTGACTGAGCTGTTTGGAGGAAGATTCTGCAGTTTTAACAGGACTCCTCTTGTGTCGATATTAATCAGTGCTCTTGTGGGTCAGTCAGAAGTTGGACTGATGCTTTCATGTGGATAGAGTAACTCTGCCAGCTAAGAATAGAATAATAACACAGAGAAAGGATAATAATAGACACATTATTTTAATGGACACAGCCTTCCTTCTGGATAGCTTGTCAACCTTGGTTAAGGAGTCAGTAGGCTGATTTCTTTTTAATTTGGGCATATGACACCCGGGATTTCATTTCTTTGCATGGCTAATGACCTGGTCGAGGAACCAAATATCAAGTAGTGTGTTTGCATTCATGAAATTGAAAATACTGTTTTATCACTGTTTGGGGGCATAGTTTCTTGTTCCACTTTCATAAAGTGTGATTTTTATAGCAAAGCAAGGGAGAGAGAGCCCTTAAAAAGAAGTCTTCCTAATGGTTAACTTATTATTTTAGGTTTTTAACATCATAGCAATTTAGAATTTCTTTGTACTTTATTTTATTTTATCTTCTGTCTTGCATAAGGGCATTTTCCTGTGTTTGGGTAACTGACCCATCTTTTCCCTTGGAAATGCGGATAGATTTTGCCTCTTTCCTTAGCAGCTAGACTTGAGGGTTTGATTTGCTCCAGGCACTTAAAAAAAAACAGAGAAATTTTCTTTCTATTTCTGTTTTTTACTTTCCTTAGGCCTGTGGCATCTCTGTAGTGCTGTGCAGCAGATGGAGAAACGAAGCCTGCTGTTTCAGCTCATGAAAAGCTTACCTTAGTGATTCAAACTGGAGGTCAAAGAACTTCATGGGTTTATAAGACAGACATATCAAGATCCAATCTTTTGGAATTGCCAATTTTTCATAAATCTACACAAAGGCAGCTTAGTCAAAGGCAATATATGCATCCTTTTCCATTAAAGAAGTAACAGAATGTAATTTTCAGGAGCATAAAGACTATCCATTTTCATGAAGGTAGATTTCTGTTCAGAAATGGAATTGCAAACTTATTCAAGAGCTTAACAAAGTAAGGCTACGTTTGGTTAAATGAAAGCAAATAGAGGAGAACAATATTTTTGAAACATGTTATTCTTTCAGCTAACATGAGTAACTAAGGAGTAGAAATGACAATTCTGCCTGTGAGTCAAATAAGCAAGCTTCTTAGGACATAAAGAGGTTAGAAGCTGAGATAAAAAGAAATTGATTTGGAAAATTGGAGAAATTCACAGGTAAGCAGTTAATTGGTAACTATTCCTGCTGCTAGCTTCTTCCATAAGGAAACCTACAGGTAGCATTCTATACCATATTGGCTCTTCTGGACTGATCAGACATGTGCGAGGTGTTGAATGAACTATTAATAAAAAAGCTCACCACATTTACATATGATCATCCTTGAAATGGAGATGACTAAACTATGGGAGTTGTTCAAAATGATTGAAACTTTGAAAAGAACCCACCTTTTGTAGTGATCCATCTAGTTCTTCAGGGAGTTAATAGGTAAAACAGGTATTCCCAAGCAGTCATTTGCTGGAGGAAATGTACTGCTTCATCTTTATGTTCCTGGTTCTTACATTCAGCAAATTTTTATTAAGCATTTATTATGTTCCAAGTATCATGGCTGGTACTAGGAATACAGAGACTCAAATACACAGTTACTGACCTCAAGAAACTAATATTGTAGTGGAATGAAAGACATATTAACAGATATTTGTGTTACTATGTTAAGTGCTAAGATGGAGCCATACCTAAGTCAGGCTGAAGGAGATGTGTGGAGTCAGATAAAGGGTTTGAGAGAAGAAAATATATCAGACACATCTTAAATGACCAGAGACATATAGTCTGCTGAGGAAGAGGAATCAGGCATTTCAGGAATTTGGGTCTAGGCTTTTCTCCACTTTGTGGCTCCTTGGAACTTAGGTTGGGGTTGAAGAAGAGTTATGAGATGTATTTCTATTGGTTTATGAGGAAGGGGTCTTGTCTTAGTCTGTTTTATGTTACTTATAATAGAATGCCTAAAACTGGGTAATTTGTATGACATAAAGTTTGTTTCCTTATAGTTCTGGAGGCTTGAAAGTCCAAGGTCAAGAGGATGCAACTGGTAAGACCATTCTTGCTGGTGGGGATTCTCTGCAGAGTCCTGAGGTAGTGTGGGACATCACATGGTGAGGGGGTTGAGCATGCTAGATCAGGCCTCTTACTCTTCTTTTAAAGTCACCAGTCCCATTCCCATGATAAACCATTAAACCATTAGCCCATTGATTCATTATTGGATTAACCCATTCATGAAGGCAGAACCCTCATGATCCAATCACCTCTTAAAGGCTTCACCTCTCAATACTGGTACATTGGTGATTAAATTTCAACATGAATTTTGGAGAGGACAAGTGTTCAAACTATAGCAGGTCTTTGAGGGAGCTTCTCTGGAGGCTATCTAATATGAATACATTTGGCTTTGACCTATGCTATTAGTTTATATCCTCAGGATTCTCTTCCTTCTATGAAAGACTAAGGGTTTTTTTGTTTTGTTTTGTGTTTGCATGGTTTTTGATTTATTTCCAAAAGAACAATTTCATATGACATAACTTGAAGCATATCATGGCAGTGAGGAAAACTTGTGTTGAAAGAATGACACAGCTAATTTATTTGATGAAGCAGTCAGAAAGATTAACAATTATTAGGCACCATTTAATGCATATGTTGACTGCTGCTTGCTTGTCCATTTGAAACCGGTCTTTAATCATAGATAGAAACTGAATTTGGCTATAGTTTCTAGTTGCTCTTGAATTATGGGCAGTGAGAGGCAATCTAGGACTTAAGTTAAAATACAAAATACTCTGACTTTTTTTGGATGGGCTATCTTTACAGGCTAAACAGATTTCAAATAATTCATGGAAAAATCACATTATAAATAACTTGATAGGGAACTTCATATAAAATTAGCTTTATAAGCTTTTACCCCAAATTTTTGTATACTCAAAGGAATAAAAAGTACATTTTCAAGCAATAGAATCCAAATTTGTTTTGACTAAAGCTAGTGTAAATTTTTAGTACCAAAACAAGAATGCATGCATTATCACAGCTTTTCCTCCATTATTATACAACAACTTTGTCACAAAGCCCAGACAGATTATTTCTATAAGACCATAACATAAAATACCATTAGATGTTAAAGGCTTGCCAATTAAGGTTTATCTTTGCAACAGAGGCAGCAGACACACAACAAAAACATGCCATATCCATTTCCTATAATCTGAGGAACTAGCTAGCAGGAAATCAACTGTATGAATGAAATTGTATATCTCCATCAGCAAATAATTCACTCAAACCTGGCTTTCTTCAAAGCCCTTTTTGTATTTGTTTTTTTTGCATATTTACTAATAATAAGTATAGGAATGTAGTAAGTCAGTTGGAGAAAGGCTCTTGCCTTCCCTAGTATGTGAGAAATCTGTATGATAAAAGTGGATGTACTCTGGACAAAGGACTCTCACCCTCAGGATGCATACTAACTCAGAAAAGCTGTTCTGGAACTTTCAAATAAAATGACAACTAAGTATGTGGTTTAAGGCAAAACCTCTAAGGAATCTGAGATCGGCTGTGCTGTTATGGTTCCACTGGTATATAGATTTTTGTTTTCCGCTGTAAGTTACATTATTCACTTCAGCTCTAGCATGTAGGTCCATGGCTGAGGTCTGACAAGTGGGTATGGCCTTTGCATCACTGGGAAACACCCAGGGAAGGAAAGATGCAATAACTCATGTGGAAGGGGAACCTCTACTTTAAAACAGGGCTACAGCTTCTGGTGCTGCCTTTGTGTGACTTTTTAAAAGATGTCTCCTCTGGGTAGGGCAGATTTTGGAGAGCAGAGTACAAGTTGAATTTCAGCCCTTACTCGTCCCGTCAACCTTACCTGGTTGGTAATGCTGCTTGAGTGGCTGGTGTTTTAAGAGGCTGTGAAGAGAAGCTTCCATAGTAGCTGCAGATGATCTGCAGAAAGCACTTGCCCTAGACTCTTAAGGTTTAAGTATAAGTTTTTTTTTTTTTTGAGATGGAGTCTCACTCTGTTGCCCAGGTTGGAATGCAGTGGCTCTATCTCGGCTCACTGCAAGCTCCGCCTCCCAAGGTTCATGCCATTCTCCTGCCTCAGCCGCCTAAGTGGCTGGGACTACAGGCGCCTGCTACCACGCCCGGCTAATGTTTTTTGTATTTTTAGTAGAGACGGGGTTTCGCGTGTTAGCCAGGATGGCCTCGATTTCCTGACCTCATGATCTGCCCGCCTTGGCCTCCCAAAGTGCTGGAATTACAGGTGTGAGCCACCGAGCCCAGCCCAAGTATAAGGTTTTTATGTCTGCTTTTTCCTCTTTTACCTTGTGCCTAGGATAAAACCCAGCTCAATAAATATTTGATCTGTAAATGTGACTGATTAGCTGACAAATGCGTTAGAAGAATTGTTACTGGTGGTATCTCCCAAATACATTTAGAGAATGGTGATGTTGTGATAAGGCAATCGAATTTTCTCTGTAGGTCTAGACCCTACAGTTTTACTCATTAGCTAGTCATAGTAAAATGTCCCTCATTAACATGGATGGCTTGCTACCCAACAGTTTCCTTTATCAGAAGAGGCTATATTAAGTACTTCAGTCTGTTCTTAATCATAGTACAGCCACATCACTATGGAGACATGAATATTCATCAAAAGTTCAAAGAGATGACAAAGTGTAAAAACACAGAGGGGCAGTGAGAAACCAAGAGAAGCAAAGAGGGGAAGAAAGTATTTGCAGAGATAGTCAGAGGCTCAGTAATTACACTTTTCTTCTTCTCATATTCTTTTCCTTTCCATCCACAGGATAATATATTTTCTGAGCAGGTATAAGGCTTTCTCCCCCTATTTTCAGCAAAGGTATTCCCTGCTAGCTTAGTACCTGGGTCATCAGAACAGACACTTCTCTGATGAAACAAGGCTGTCTTGTTTGGACAGATTATGTTAACTACAAACATATGCTTACCTGTGAAGAGTTTCCTAGGTATGGCCTAAAGCATCTTTCTTTTGAACATTTTTACTTTGCATTCAAACTGTGTTCTGATTTTGTGCCAAAAAATGTCTTGCAATTCCCTTCTTACCAGAAACCAGAGGTAACATTCTTAGTTTGGAACCATGTGTCCCTTCTTTTCTTGTGCTTCTTGTTATCAGCTGTACTCAATGTTTTGACTCCATTGGTGAATCAGATGCACAAGAAATTTCATGCTGAGCTTCTTCCCCCTCTACTACTGATTTCAGAAACACTTCTCTTTTTGCCACGAAGACAGAGATGAAATGCCAGCAGTATTTTCACTTTCTTCCATCATCCACCTCTCTTTCTAAGAAATTTCTAAATGTTGACTTCCAAATTTGTGGGCCTTCATGGCAGTTATTTTTGTCCATGTGGAAACTGAACAGGAGCTAGAAATTTAGTAAATTTCATCATATGAAATGTTTTTTCATAAGGGCCCAAATTGCAGTTTTTCAGAATTTTACACGGTTATGGTGGTAGCAGGGGATAGGAGGCAAAGAAGGGCAAGAAATGCTGTTAAATCTGCCTAGGCTCCGTATGATCTTCATGAAAACAGTATTTATTCAGCTTAATCTGGGAATAGACAGCAGGTGCTGCAAAGAACAGGGTACATTGAAAGCTGGTTTATTTTTCTTTGTCAAGTATTCTTGAATGTGATCTCAATTAAGAAAGAGTTGCAAATTAACGGCTCAGCCTTTCATCATCTTGGTTTCTTGGTATAGGGCTGTAGAGAGGTGATGCTTCCTGTGAAAGAAATTGTGCTCAAAAGTACTTGAGGGAGTGAGTGGCACATAGCTTGGGAACCCTATTTACTAGACCAGTGAAGGGAGGCTTAAGTCCCATCTGGCTAATCAGCAATTTATTTTCACAGCAGAGGGAATTCTAGCAAACTGTGTTTAGGTAAAGAAATAATAATCGCTTGGGGTGAGGCTATTAAGTCTCCAGCTATAACATTTGAGATTTAATAATGACTTGGCACTTTTCTATAGTGAAATACCATGCTGACCAGCTTACGTCAGCATGGATGTTTGCCTTCATTAGTTTCATGGCTGTCAAGACTGTGACTTGTAAATTTTCACCCTTCACCTTCATGTAAAAGGCCACATACTCATGGTTACAAAGAGCACAGGAAATCATTTATTTTCCAGAAGGTTTAAGCGATTGGAATATTGGACTCAATATTTTTCTTTTGAACTATGTCTGTTCTTCTGACTGTGTAACTAGATACAAAAATAAAGAAGAGGAGAATGAGCTTTACCTGAGGCAAAAATGGTAAAGTAAAGCAGTAGTTAGCTTAGAAAAAGAGTGATTAGAAGCTGAAAAGCTAAGATCAACAGCATAAGGACAATTGGATTTCAGACATTAATTTTATTATTTTTAATTATAGCATAAAGAAATCAACCTTATTCTCATACATTAGATACCATATTTGCTCTTAGCCAAAGACTGAGAAGCAACCAGTCTCATATATTAGAAAGCCATCCATATTTATGGGAGGCTGATTTAGAAATATATAATAATATTATTTTCCTCTTGCATGAGGACTCTCATTTCAGAAGAGGATGACCAACAAATATCAGAAAATAAATATCAGTGAGCTATTTCTGAGATTTTGCCTAAGCTTTGTGTGTACAATATATAGATATTAGCAAAATTTTGTTCTTTTGATGCTTTCTCTAGGATAGAGTTTATAATTATGCCATTTGCAAGATGCAAATCAGTAGTTGTGTTTGAAGAATTTTTTTTCTCTGAAGCAAGAAGTATGACTTATTAAAAAAAAATACACCTAGGATTGTAATCATAAGCTTGTAAGAAAGCTTACACAAAGCTAGGATGTGTTCAGAACAGGATGGGAATGGGAATACATGTGGAAGCTTGCCTGGGTGCTCAGCACTTCATAAAATGAATAAAACAATAGTAAATGTGATTTGGCAGTACATGGTCCAGTAACTGCAGGGCTCAAAAACAGTGTGAAACATTGCCTAATGATGAAAACTTCATTATAAGTCAAGCTTTGTTGATTACAAATTAAGTGTTATCCCATTCTGCAAACTTAAGTTTAGGACCTTGGCCAAGAGTCACAGTAATTTTCTTTGAAACTTGGTCTCACTCCACTAGGCCAATCTGCTTTTTCTGCTGAAAATGTTCCAGAGGGAAGGTAGGAACAGCAGCATTACATGGAAAGGATACTGGACCAAAAATTTGAAAAGCTTGTCTTCTAGTTTTCAATGTGTTACTAACTAGGTATGTAAAGTTGGACATATAAACACTCCTTCCTGTTTGTTTACTAAATGGTAAAGTGATCAATATCTTTCCAGCAATAAAATTCTGAGATGATTGCCTATAGTCTCTCGAATCTTGGTGCAAGGGGAGGAGATGCATCTGAGCCCTGCTAACATGAAAACTTTGCCCCAGGGTCTGCTACTATGAGCTACCTTCTCATAGCTCAGAGCTACCCTGTGAACTACCTTCTTTATCTGTGATATTATTGGTATTGGTGAGGAAGGGGAAAGAGGTTATTTTATTTTAACATATTTGGTGGGTATAAGCGCCCGATTCTTACATTGTGTACTGGTGAAGCCTAGGCTTTTAGTGTACCCATCACTGAATAGTGAACATTGCACCCAATGGATAACTTTTCAGCCCTCATGCCCTGAGCTCACACTGTCTCATCTGCCCACCCTTTGTAGTCTTCAATGTCTATTATTACCTTCTTTATGTCCATGTATACCAATTGTTTAGCTCCCACTTATAAGTGAGAACATGTGTTTTCTGACTTTCTGTTTCTGCATTAATTCACTTAGGATAATGGTCTCCAGTTCCATCTATGTTGCTGCAAAATACATGATTTTATTCTTTTTTATGGCTCAGTAGTATTCCATAGTGTGTATATATATGATGATGGACACTTAGGTTGGTTCCATATCTTTGCTATTGCGAATAGTGCTATGATAAACATATGAGAGCAGAAATCTTCTTGATATGATTTCTTTACCTTTGGGTAGATACCAATAGTGGAATTGCTGGATGAATTTTTAATTCTTTGGGAAATCTCCACACTATTTTCCATAAAGGTTGTACTAATATAAATTCCCACCTGTGGTGTATAAGCATTCCCTTTTCTTTGCATTCTTGGCAATATTTATTGTTTTTAGACTTTATAATAATGACGATTCTGACTAGTATAAGATGGTACCTTATTGTGGTTTTAATTTGCATTTTTCTGATTAGTAATTTTGAGCATTTTTTCATATGCTTGTTGGCTCCTTGTATGTCTTCTTTTAAAAAATGCCCATGTTCTTTGCTCACTTTTTAATGGGATTACTTGTTTTTTCCGTTTTGAGTTGTTTGAGTTCCTTGTAGATTCTGAAATCTTTGCATCTGATCCTTTGTCAGATGCATAGTTTGCAAATATTTACTCCTATTCTGTAGATTGTTTACTCTGTTGATTGTTTCTTTTGCTGTGCAGAGGCTTTTTAGTTTAATTAAGTCCCATTTGTCTATATTTGTTTTTGTCGTGTTTGCTTTTGAGAATTTGGTCATAAATTCTTTGCTTAGGCTGATGTCCAGAAGAGTTTGTCCTAGGTTTTTTTCTAGGTTTTTTATTCTTGTAGGTCTCACACTTAGGTCTTTAATCTATCTTGAGTTAATTTTTGTATCTAATGAAAGGTATGGGTCCAGTTTCATTCTTCTGTATATGGGTATTGATAGAGTTTGACTGTGTCCCTACCCAAATCTCATTTTGAATTGTAACTCCCACAATTCCCACGTGTTGTGGGAGGGACACAGTGGGAGGTAATTAAACCATGGGATGGTTCTTTCTTCTAATAATGAATAATTCTCATGAGATCTGATGGTTTTGAAAAGAGGAGTTCCCCTGCTCAAGCTCTCTCTCTCTTTGCCTGCTGCCATCCATGTAAAATGTGACTTGCTCCTTCTTGCTTTCTGCCATGATTGTGAGGTCTCTCCAGCCATGTGGGACTGTAAGTCCATTAAACCTCTCTTTCTTCTGAGTCTCAGGTATGTCTTCATTAACAGTGTGAAAACAGATTAATGCATGTATCCAATTTCCCTAGCAGTATTTATTGAATGCAGTGACATTTCCCCAGTGTATATTTTTGTTGACTTTGTGGAAGATTTGTTGGTTGTAGGTATGTGACTTTATCTTTGGACACTCTGCTCTGTTACATTGATCTGTGTATCTATTTTTATACCAGTATGATGTTGTTTTGGTCATTGTAGCCCTGTAACATTATTTGAAGTCCAGTAATGTGATGTCTACAGCTTTGTTCTTTTTGCTTAGGATTGATTTAGCTTTTTGGGCTCTTTTTTGGTTCTGTATGAATTTTAGGATTTTTTTTTAATTCTATGAAAACTGATGTTGGTAATTTGATAGGAATTGTATTGAGCCTGTTAATTGCTTTGGGCAGTATGTTTATTTTAAAAATATTGATTCTTCAAATCCATGAGTATGGAATGTTTATTCATTTGTTTGTATCACCTTCAATTTGTTTCATCAGTGTTTTGTAGTTCTTTTTGTATAGATCTTTCACCTCTTTGGTTAAATTTATTCCTAGGTATTTTATTTTTTTTTTTGGTACCTATTATAAACGGGTTTGCTTTCTTGATTTGGTTGTTGGCTAGATTGTTATTGGTGTATAGAAATCCTATTGATTTCTCTTTATATAATATTGTATCCTAAAACTTTACTGAATTCACCTATCAACTCTGAGGTTTTTGGTATAGTCTTTAGGTTTTTCTAGATATATAACTATATTATCAGGGAACAGAGATAATTTAACTTCTGCTTTTCCAATTTGGATGACTTATTTTTTCTCTTGCCTAACTGTTCTGGCAAGAACTTATTGTGCTTGTTGAATAAGAGTCATGAAAGTGAACATCCTTATCTTCTTGCAGTTCTTAGAGGGTGTTAAAGCAAACTAAATATGGCCTGAGAAGGATTCCATAGTATATTTAAGTCCTTGTGGACAAACTGCAACCTAACTTAATAGGTAGACAAGATTAAAAACCTAACTTAGCCATTCCAAGATAGCTGAATAGGAACAACTCCAGTCTGCAGCTCCTAGCATGATCAATGCAGAAGATGGGTGATTTCTGCATTTCCAACTGAGGTGCCTGGATCATCTCACTTGGACTGGTTGGACAGTGGGTGCAGCCCACGGAGGGTGAATTGAATCAGAGTGGGGCATTGCCTCACCTGGGAAGCACAAGGGGTCAGGGAATTTCCCTTTCCTAGCCAAGGGAAGCCGTGACAGACTGTACCTGGAAAAATGGGACACCTCCACACAAATACTACACATTTCCCAAGGTCTTAGCAACTGGCAGACAAGGAGATTCTCTCCTGTGCCTGGCTTGCTGGCTCCTACGCCCATGGAGCCTTGCCCACTGCTAGTGCAGCAGTCTGAGATTGAACTGTGAGGCAGCAGCCTGGCTGGGGGACGGGCATCCTACTCAGGCTTAAGTAGGAAAACAAAGTGGCTGGGACACTTGATCTGGGTGGACCCACTGCAGCTCAGCAAGGCCTACTGCCTCTATAGACTCCACCTCTGTGGACAGGGCATAGCAGGACAAAAGGCAGCAGACAACTTCTACGGACTTAAACATCCCTGTCTGATAGCTTTGAAGAGAGCAGTGGTTCTTCCAGTGTGGCGTTTGAGCTCTGAGAATGGACATACTGCCTCCTCAAGTGGGTCCCTGACCCCCATGTAGCCTCACTGGGAGGTGCTTCCTAGTAGGGGCCGACAGACACCTCATACAGATGGGTGACCCTCTGGGATGAAGCTTCCAGATGAAGGATCAGGCAGCAATATTTTCTGTTCTGCAACATTTGCTGTTCTGCAGCCTCTGCTGGTGATACCCAGGCAAACAGGGTCTGGAGTGGACTTCCAGCAAACTCCAACAGACATGCAGCTGAGGGACCTGACTGTTAGAAGGAAAACTAAAAAACAGAAAGGAATAGCAGCAACATCAACAAAAAGGACATTCACACCAAAACCCCCTCTGTAGGTCACCAGCATCAAAGACCAAAGGTAGATAAAACCACAAAGATGGGGAGAAACCAGAGCAGAAAAGCTGAAAATTCTAAAAACCAGAGCACCTCTTCTCCTCCAAAGAATCGCAGCTCCTTGCCAGCAATGGAACAAAGCTGAATGGAGAATGACTTGACGAGTTGACAGAAGTAGGCTTCAGAAGGTAGGTAATAACAAACTTCTCCGAGCTAAAGGAAGTTGTTCGAACCCATCGCAAGGAACCTAAAAACCTTGAAAAAAGATTAGAAGAATGGCTAACTAGAATAAACAGTGTAGAGAAGACCTTAAATGACCCGATGGAGTTGAAAACCATGGCACAAGAACTTCATGATGCATGCATAAGCTTCAGTAGCTGATTCAATCAAGCAGAAGAAAGGCTATCAGTGATTGAAGATCAAATGAATGAAATAAAGTGAGAAGACAAGGTTAGAGAAAAAAGAGTAAAAAGAAATGAACAAAGCCTCCAAGAAATGTGGGACTATGTGAAAAGACCAAATCCACATGTGATAGGTGTACCTGAAAGTGATGGGGAGAATGGAACCAAATGGGAAAACATTCTTCAGGATATTATCCAGGAGAACTTCCCCAACCTATCAAGGCAGGCCAACATTCAAATTCAGGAGATACAGAGAACACCACAAAGATACTCCTCGAGAAGAGCAACCCCAAAACAGATAATTTTCAGATTCACCAAAGTTGAAATGAAGGAAAAAATGTTAAGGGCAGCCAGAGAGAAAGGATAGGTTGCCCACAAAGGGAAGCCCATTAGACTAACAACTGATCTCTTGGCAGAAACCCTACAAGCCAGAAGAGAGTGGGGGCCAGTATTCAACATTCTTAAAGAAAATAATTTTCAACCCAGAATTTCATATCCAGCCAAACTAAGCTTCATAAGTGAAGGAGAAATAAAATCCTTTACAGACAAGCAAATGCTGAGAGATTTTCTCACCACCAGCCCTGCCCTATAAGAACTCTTGAAGGAAGCACTTAACATGGAAAGAAACAGCCAGTACCAGCCATTGCAAAAACATGCCAAATTGTAAAGACCATCGATGCTATGAAGAAACTGCATAAACTAATGAGCCAAATAACCAGCTAACGTCATAATGAAAGGATCAAATTCACACATAACAAAATTAGCTGTAAATATAAATGGGCAAAATCCCTCAATTAAGACACAGATTGACAAATTGGATAAAGAGTCAAGACCCATCAGAATGCTGTATTCAGGAGACCATCTCATGTGCAGTGACACACATA
>NW_012105421.1:1585058-1586929 GCF_000951045.1 Mandrillus leucophaeus
AGACCACTAGAAAGACTAATAAAGAAGAAAAGAGAGAAGAATCAAATAGATGCAATAAAAAATGATAAAGGGGATATCACCACTGATCCCACAGAAATAAAAACTAACATCGGAGAATACTATAAACACCTCTATGCAAATAAACTAGAAAATCTAGAAGAAATGGATAAATTCTTGGACACTTACACTCTCCCAAGACTAAACCAGGAAGAAGCAAAATTTCTGAATAAACCAATAACAAGCTCTGAAATTGAGGCAATAATTAATAGCCTACCAGTCAAAAAAAGTCCAGGACTAGATGGATTCACAGCCAAATTCTACCAGGGGTAGAAAGAGAAGCTGGTGCCATTCCTTCTGAAACTATTCCAATCAATAGAAAAAGAGGGAATCCTCCCTAACTCATTTCATGAGGCCAGCATCATCCTGATACCAAAGTCTGGCAGAGACACAACAAAAAAAAGAGAATTTTACACCAATATCCCTGATGAACATCAATGTGAAAGTCTTCAATAAAATGCTGGCAAACTGAATCCAGCAGCACATCAAAAAGCTTTTTCACCACGATCAACTCGGCTTCATCCCTGGGATGCAAGGCTGGTTCAACAATACACAAATCAATAAGCATAATCGATCACATAAACAGAACCAATGACAAAAACCACATGATTATCTCAATAGATGCAGAAAAGGCCTTTGACAAAATTCAACAGCCCTTCATGCTAAGAACTCTCAATAAACTAGATACTGATGGAACGTATCTCAAAATAATAAGAGCTATTTATGACAATCCCACAGCCAGTATCGTACTGAATGGGCAAAAACTGGAAGCATTCCCTTGGAAAACCAGCACAAGTATGCCCTCTCTCACCACTCCTATTCAACATAGTGTTGGAAGTTCTGGCCAAGGCGATCAGATGGAGAAAGAAATAAAGGGGATTCAATTAGGAAAAGAGGAAGTCCAATTGTCCCTGTTTGCAGATGACATGATTGTATATTTAGAAAACCCCATCATTGCAGCCCCAAATCTCCTTAAGCTGATAAGCAACTTCAGCAAAGTCTCAGGATACAAAATCAATGTGCAAAAATCACAAGTATTCCTATACACCAATAACAGACAAACCGAGAGCCAAATCATGAGTGAACTCCCATTCACAATTGCTACAAAAGAGTAAAATACCTAGGAATTCAACTAACAAGGGATGTGAAGGACCTCTTCAAGGAGAACTACAAACCACTGCTCAACAAAATAGAACAGGGTGCAAACAAATGGAAGAACATTCCATGCTCATGGACAGAAAAAATCGATATTGTGAAAATGGCCATACTGCCCAAAGTAATTTATAGATTCAATGCCATCCCCATCAAACTACCAATGACTTTCTTCCATTCCACAGAATTGGAAAAAACAACTTTAAAGTTGTTTAAAAAAAGTAAAACAGCCCGCATTGCCAAGACAATCCTAAGCAAACAGAACGAAGCTGGAGGCATCACACTGCCTGAATTTAAACTATGCTACAAGGCTACAGTAACCAAAACAGCATGGTACTGGCACCGAAACAGATATATAGACCAATGGAACAGAACAGAGGCCTCAGAAATAATACCACACATGTACAACCATGTGATCTTTGACAAATGTGACAAAAACAAGCAGATTGAGGAAAGGATTCCCTATTTAATAAATGGTGCTGGGAAAATTGGCTAGCCCTATGTAGAAAGCTGAAACTGGATCCCGTCCTTACACCTTGTATAAAAATTAGTTCAAGATGGATTAAAGAGTTAAATGTTAGACCTAAAACCATAAAAACCCTAGAAGAAAACCTAGGCAATACCATTCAGGACATAGGCATGGGCAAGGACTTCATGACTAA
>NW_012105421.1:1586979-1587551 GCF_000951045.1 Mandrillus leucophaeus
AAAAAAAAAAAAAAAAGCAGGGGTTGCAATCCTAGACTCTGATAAAACATACTTTAAACCAACAAAGATCAAAAGAGACAAAGAAGGTCATTACATAATGTAAAGGGATCAATTCAACAAGAAGAGCTAACTATCCTAAATATATATGCACCCAATATAGGACCACCCAGACTCATAAAGCAAGTGCTTAGAGACCTACAAAGAGACTTAGACTCTCATACAACAATAATGGAAGACTTTAACACCCCACTGTCAATATTAGACAGATTAATGAGACAGAAGTTTAACAAGGATATCCAGGACTTGAACTCAGCTCTGCACCAAGCAGACCTAATAGATATCTACAAAACTCTCCACCCCAAATCAACAGAATATACATTCTTCTCAGCACCACATCACACTTATTCCAAAATTGACCACATAATTGGAAGTAAAGTAATCCTCAGCAAATGTAAAAGAACAGAAATCACAACAAATTGTCTCTCAGACCACAGTGCAATCAAACTAGAACTCAGGATTAAGAAAGTCACTCAAAACTGCACAACTACATGGAAACTGAACAACCTGCTCCT
>NW_012105421.1:1591721-1604593 GCF_000951045.1 Mandrillus leucophaeus
AGGGCTAATATCCAGATTGTGCAAAGAACTCAAACAGATTTACAAGAAAAAAAAAAACAACCCCATCAAAAAGGGGGCAAAGGATATGAACAGACACTTCTCAAAAGAAGACATTTATGCAGCCAACAGATACATGAAAAAATGTTCATCATCACTGGTCATCAGAGAAATGCAAATCAAAACCACAGTGAGATACTGTCTCACACCAGTTAGAATGGCGATCATTAAAAAGTCAGGAAACAGCCAGGTGCAGTAGCTCATGCCTGTAATCCCAGCACTTTAGGGTGGATCATGAGGTCAGGAGATCAAGACCATCCTGACTAACATGGTGAAACCCCATCTCTACTAAAAATACAAAAAATTAGCCGGGCGTGGTCGTGGGCCCCTGTAGTCCCAACTACTCGGGGGGCTGAGGCTGGAGAATGGCGTGAACCCAGGAGGCGGAGCTTGCAGTGAGCTGAGATGGCACCACTGCACTCCAGCCTGGACAACAGAGCAAGACTCCATCTAAAAAAAAAAAAAAAATAGAGAACAACAGATGCTGGAGAGGGTGTAGAGAAATAGGAACACTTTTACATTGTTGGGAGTGTAAATTAGTTCTACCATTGTGGAAGACAGTGTGGCAATTCCTCAAGGATCTAGAACTAGAAATACCATTTGACCCAGGAATCCCATTACTGGATATATACCCAAAGGATTATAAATCAGGCTACTATAAAGACACATACGCACATATGTTTATTGCCGTGCTATTCACAATAGCAAAGACTTGGAACCAACCCAAATGTCCATCAATGATAGACTGGATTAAGAAAATGTGGCACATGTACAACACAGAATACTATGCAGCCCCCCTCCCCCCCAAAAAAAGGATGAGTTCATGTCCTTTGCAGGGACATGAATGAAGCTGGAAACCATCAAACTATCACAAAGACAGGAAACTGAACACAGCATATTCTCACTCATAGGTGGGAAGTTAACAAAGAGAACACTTGGACACAGGATGGAGAACATCACACACTGGGGCCTGTCAGGGGGTTGGGGTGCTGGGGCAGGAATAGCATTAGGAGAAATACCTAATGTAAATGATGAGTTGATGGGTGCAGCAAACCAACATCGCACATGTATACCTACACATCGAAGCTGCACATTGCGCACATGTACCCTAGAAGTTAAAGTATAATAATAATAATAAAACCTAATTTAGGAGTTTGCACCTGTAACAACAGCTGAGTCTTGGCCAATCCTAGCTGCCATACTTCAACCACTCATAACTGCTGAGTGTTTAAACTGTGTTCCAATAAGGCAAATGCCGAGCTGTAACCAATTCAGTTGTTTCTGTACCTCTCTTCTGATTTCTGTATGTCACTTCCCTTTTTTTGTCTATAAATTTGTGTTTACCACGAGGCATTCCTGCAGTCTCTCTGAATCTGCTGTGATGCTGGGGGCTGCTTGATTCACGAATTATTCTTTGCTCAATTAAACTCCTTTAAATTTAATTCAGCAGAAGTTTTTTTTTTTTTTTTTTTTTTTTAAACAGATGGTGTTAGAAGTGGGGTGTGAAGTAGAGCCTCTATAATTAACCCCAGGAGTGCTGAGTGAACAAGCAAGGTATCTGCTGCAGCTACTTGTGTCCTTTGATCTCTCAGCAGCTGGAGATCATGGTAAGTTCTCTCTCAGATTTCAGAGCTCCGTGGATTTGTGTTTTGAGCTCTCCAAGTTTCTTTGAGCAAATTTCTGTTCCAAACTGGATTTGGAAGTTGTGATAGATATTAGACAGGGTTCAGGATGGGATTTGATCCAGTAATTAACTGCTTTGGATCCAGTTACAGGCTGCTTACATCTGACTGGGTCAGAGATAAACTGGTAGTAAATGGTACTATTGCAGGGGCTGTAAAATTTGACTTTTGGAAATTCACAGGGATTTTTGTGTTCTACCCCTTTGTTTCCATTTTTCTTGCGTGCTTAGGTAGAAAAAAATCACTGGCTAAGTTCACTAAGGGAACCTGAAATCAAAGCCAATATTTTAGTTAAAAATGGAATCCTTAATTTTTGGAAAACTGAGTTCCTTCTGGCTTATACATTAGGCCCAAGGCAGCAAAGTCTTACAGAAATGGCAAAATGTTACTAAAGTTAACTTACAGTGGAACGTTCTGAATGAACAACAATGCATTGAAGTGCATTTAAAAAAAAAAGAAAAGAAAAAAGATGGCTCCCAAATTAGTCTCACCTAGGGATGCCAATTGATATGCATAAGCTTCTAAAAAGATTTCAATATTTTTATTTAAAGCACACATATTTTGCTCTGGCCAGAATGGAAAGTGTTAATTTGGTTACCACATGCCACCCCTTGGGCAGCACCTTGCAAAATTAAGAGGATTTTACCTGTGGTTCTGTGATTTTCCTTTGTGATGCAGCCTGGCTCTCAGTGGTTGCTAGGGCCACTCAGGTAAGAGGAACCCAAAAACCTGACATGCTGGCAAAAGGGTAAGAATTGCTTACCAGTTAGACTTCTGGTCTCTCTGTCTCTGCAAACCTGTTGAAAGAATAATAAAGATTCCTGTTTATATCCTCTGTAAACTTTTGATTAATTGAAAAAAAGCGTTTGTGAGGCTAGTCTCAAGCTGTAGCCAATCTGGTGTGCTTTTTGTGTCTTTCTGTATGGTTCTGTCATAAGGAGGAATACCTTAAGCTAGAGCATGGGCTTAGGACCCCATAAGTCCGCTGTTCAAGCCAGCCTGGCAAACTGATCAGTTGCGAACTTTGCTACACGTCTCTGAAAACACCCCCCCCCACCCCACACACCCCAAAACTGGATAGGTCTCCGTTTTGTTTTACGTCCTTGGGAGCTTGACTCTGTTACCACGTAGCGGTACTTTCTTTTGGTCTCTGCCATTTTACAGTGGTGGCCCAGATTCAGTTCTGGCTTAGGGAATGAGTGCTCTGGTTGATGTCTGTGTGACCTTTACCTTTTGCTGATTCCTCTCCATGAACAACTTCTAGTTTCCCTTCTTATATCTTCCTTGCTCAGCTATGTTTAAAGATTCTAGATTTTGTAAAAACTGCTTACCACTTCTTTGAAAATACCTCGTACACTCGTGGTTAAGTCATAACCTTAATTGAGGCTTTTTGGTTTCACTCGTGAGGTTACTTTTGGTAAAGTTTAAAAGCCAGAAATATTGTCCACTTGGTGTGGCTAAAGTCAGGTAATAAGAGATTTAAAAAGACCTTTATAAAGAGTGCTATTGTTAAAAGTCAGCTTAATTAATAGTGGATATTCAATCTCTAACAATTTGGGACTCGTTGAGAAAAGCAGAGGAGGCACCATAGATCCTGTTTTGAGAAAAACCCTCTGTTTTTGTCATGAAAACTTAGGAATTAAAAGTGGATATATCGTCCTCAAAATCTAAGACTCTGCTCTGTTTTGCATTGCATTATCTGATGTTTTTGACTTTTGGGAATATCACTAATTACTTTGTATTATAAGAGAGCTTTGGTGTGTAACAACTAAGTAGGAGATACACTTTTAAGGATAGCCAAATTGCAGAATGGGCAATGGCTTTGGGTTGCCATGCAATAAAATGCACAGTAAAAGCATTGCACTGTCTTGTCACATAGCATTTTCCTTTTTGGGATCCAGGATGTGATGTAAAAATGGAACCCTTAATTTCTGAGATTTGTTTTTGTCTTCCAGCTGTGCCTGCTTATTAGGCCTTAAAAACTGCATGCTTTAAAGAGAAACTTAGAAACTGGCAAATGAAAAAATCTTACAACTACTGGATCTTCTTCTGTCTATCTGAGTAGTTATATATGTGTCGTGTGTAATATTTATATAAAAGAGCTCTAATTAATTGAATTAAAGAAAAATAAGTGCTTGGATCAAATATTTTGTAAGAAAAATAAAAACTAGGCTGGGAGTGGTGGCTCACACCTGTAATCCTAGCACTTTTGGAGGCCAAGGTGGGTGGATTGCCTGAGCTCAGGAGTTTGAGACCAGCCCGGTCAACACAGTGAAACCCCATCTCTACTAAAATACAAAAAACTAACCAGGCGGGGTGGCGTGCACCTGTAATCCCAGCTACTCAGGAGGCTGAGACAGGAGACTCACTTGAACCTGGGAGGCGGAGGTTGCAGTGAGCTGAGATTGTGTCATTGCACTCCAGCCTGGGCAACAGAGCAAGACTATGTCTCAAAAAAAAAAAAGAAAGAAAAATAAAAACTGTAATGCCTTTTAGTTATATAACTTTAGTAATCTTTTGGAAATAAAAATTTTAAAGATTATTGGCAAAAATAAAGACATTTGGTCTAAATTAGGCAGGTCAGATATTACGTTTACTAAGTGTTTTAAGATCATAAACTGCTTCTTTGACTTTTGAAAAATTTTCAATTTACCTACTTTGGAGATTCTAGATAAGGCTTTGAGACATGTGGAGAGCCATGGTCCTAGCTATGCTGGAAAAAGTCAGACCTTATCTGGTGTCCTAGGCTCCACACCTATTACATAATTAAAATCCTTTACTTACCAAGATTTTTCACCAAAATTAAAAGTTACTAAGAGTTACCATTATAACAAATGAGACCACTGAAAAAATAGTTCTGTATGCAAGGTGTGTGAGGAGAGTGAAATGTGTTTTTTTGGTAAAGATTATAAGAAGGCATGGGAATATAAATTTTTGCCTAGTTTAGAGGGTTAAAGGATTATTTTAAATTAGATAAGGTAAAGCTAAAGGTTTAAACAAGTTGTAGAAAGTTTGTAAAGATCATTTGTGTAAAGAAACTGTGAACATATTGACTAAATTTAAAGGAATATTATTTGGTTTTTCTGTAAATTAAACATTAAAATAAAAGCACAATACGGTTTTTTCAAAGCACTTATCTTCTCTTTAACAAACATTTATAAAGGGTTATAAAAGATTTATAAGATTGAATCAATTTGTTTATAAGGTTTTATTAAGAATTGGGGTTGACATTAGTGATACACTGATGCAAGGGTGAAATTTAGCTTTCTCTTGAACACGATTTTCATGTAATACTAAAGGATAATGAAAGATTATTGTTTGCCTTTTGAATAAACTACTGAAAAAAGAAGGGAAAGAAAAGACACAGATTGTTTGGAAAGCTAAGTCCTCCCTCTATCAATGAGTAAAGGTTTTTGCCTTTTTAAAAATGTTCAAGTCATCATTTTGGCTAAATGAATGACTTATGGTAACCTGGAATTCTATTTCATAGAATCAAGTGTTTTAAACCTTTAACATATTTGATAGGCTTTCCAAAATCAAATTTCAGTTTCAAAATTGTCTTTTCTGACCTCTAACTTTGAGATCCTACAGAGGGCCCCTGAAGCATCCAAAAGAGAGATGAATAGGGCTATTTGACATGTTAAGTTCCATGGCTGAAGCATTGTCAAAATAAAAGATAATGATTAACTTTCTTCAGGTTGTATTTTCGTGTGTGTCATCAATATGTTCCAAAACTGTATGAGATTTGTAAAATTCTAAGATATCTGAGTATATGCTATCAGTCATAATTATGGTTATATGTTAAGTTACCATAAACCATAGAAATAACCAAATTTCCTTATCAATTGTGTTTTTGACTATTACAATTTAAAGTCATTTCCACAGTTAATTGCTTAATGCTGATGCAGTTTCTGTAAACTTCACAAGCACACAAAATCCTTGAATATGGTGTCTTTTAGGAGATTCATGAAAGGCTGGAAAGGATCGTGAAAAGCACTCTTGAAAACAGGTTTCTAATAACTTTAGAATCATATTATTTGAACTGGGTAATGAAAAGACTGACTGGGTTATAAAACTGCTAAACTAAGTGGAACAAAAATTAATTAAATACCAAGAAAATGCCTTGCCAGATTTTCATGCTAAATTAGCTGATACTAAAATTATTTAGATATACAATTTGAATGAACTCATGGTCTAAGTCAATTTATTTCTGATAACCCATCAGTTATCAGTGCTATTCACCTAATTTGGAGAAGCAACCAGTATTCAAGAGGACGTAAGTCTAATGTTAATTAAGCATGGACTTATGGAGAACCAGGATGGCCACCTTGTTCTTCTCAAGTCCTTAAAGCTTTTGTTATTAAAGGTTCTGCATTCCTTGACTCATCATGGAAAAGATAAAATTAAAGGTCCAAATTAAATATATATTCGTGTGGTGACATCTAAAGTGCTAAAATAGTTTATGACCAATGTTGGTTTGTCAAGCTCATACTCCTGGGAAGACAATCAAAGCTTCATGCACATTTGGCTACCTAATGGACCCTTTAAATATTTATAAAGGGATTTCATTCAATTGTCATTTTCAATGCATTTTTTTTCTGTTTATATAAAAGCTTTCCCATGTAAGAGGGCTGATATAATACAGTAAATTATTATGCTACAGTTCATAATCTCACAACTGAGAAGGGGGTCCCTTCATACTCTTGGAACTGTACACCCATTGGAACTCTTAAGGCAAAGCTAACCAGGGAAATTTCTGCCCAGAAGAAGATGGCATCCTTGATGTGAACAGCTTTTTCCAAGTTCACGGGTCAAGATTTTACTATTATGAAACTCTTATCTTTGGATATTTTTTCCTTGCTTATGCCTTTATGAACAACAGAAGTGAAAAGGGGATCTGTTATGTGCGCTTATTTACTTTTATTTATGAATGATTTTGCAGCCAGCCTTAATATATGGATAACTTTATCCTTTGATAACCTCAGTGTAGGTGAGAAACTTTAATGGTACATACATTGCCTCATAATCAGTCAGAAACAAACACTGGTTCACTTCTCTTATCCCATATTATGGTTAAAGAGAATATTGCCAGGAGGCCTTCACTCTTCTAGAAGGGCATAGTTTTTTTCCCCCCATGGTTGGAGTGGAAGAGGCAATGATTAGAAATGTCTCCCTTATGATAGGAACTATAGTAGATTCTACTGTAAAGGCTGTAGTTACACAACAGACTTTAAATTCTCTTGTGAAAATTATACTAAATAATAGAATTGGCTAAATGGAGAAGTATCTGTGCAGCTGCTGACACTTATGGCCTATGGAGAAGACACTGGGTATTACAGAGATTCAGTTGTAGGGGATTAATGAAAAGACTACTTAATTAAGCAACTAGACTCTTTATCTAGCTCATTCTTTGATCTATTTGATTTTAGGTGGTTTGGTTTATGGGAACCCATGGTAAGGAGCATACTCCAAACTCTTGGTGTTATCCTCCCAATAGTCATAATAGTAGTCTCCCTGGTGCACTGTATTCTCTTAAATGTTTTAAGTGTTTGCATTCAGCCATCTCTAGAATGCCAAATGGTCTCTCTTCAACTGGAATGACAAGAGCTGAAAGAAATGAGTGACTATGAGGACACTGTAGCCTGTGAATGACAACCTGAGACCAGAAACCCAAACTGATGGTAACTGAGAATGGCACTGAGTGACTAAATTTTGGTCACACTCTCACTTAAGTGAGAACCTGATGAAAAAGTTTTTTTTTTTTTTTTTTTTGAGTTGGAGTCTCACTTTGTCGCCCAGGCTGTAGTGCAGTGGCATGATCTCTGCTCACTGTAACCTCTGCCTCCTGGGTTCAAGCAATTCTCCTGCCTCAGCCTCCCGAGTAGTTGGGACTCCAGGGATGTGCCACCACACTCAGCTAATTTTTGTATTTTTAGCAGAGATGGGGTTTCACCATGTTGACCAGGCTGCTCTTGAACCCCTGACCTCAGGTGATCCTCCTGCTTTGGCCTCCCAAAGTGCTGGGATTACAGGGGTGAGCCACCATGCCCAGCCAAATTTTTTTTAAAACAAAATTATGGAAGTCCATTGTTTTGGATTGAGCTCATGCACTAGGCCCCAAGAGACCAAACCAAACAAAAATGGAGGTGCTTTTGCTAAATATGACATAATCAAACTGACACTTTAAGTAAACTTGTAGATCCTAGAACAGACCAGTTTTTGTTTTTCTCCTGTAAACGGGATGCTTCAGCATAACGAGGTACCCTCTACTCAGTCCTTGTTCCTACCTTTGCAAAATTCACTGTTCTACTATTTCCAAGTGGGTTTCAAAACCAAAAAGTACAGTTATGATGGTAATATGACATCAATAATTGAAGTTTTCATCAATCTCTCAAAATTGAGAAAATGACCAAAAGGGGAGAACTGTTAAAGCAAACTAAATGTGGCCTGAGACTATACTTCTACGTTTGAGTCCTTCTGGATGAACTGCAAACTAACTTGATAGGTAAACGAGATTGAAAACCTAACTCTGGAGTATGCAACTGTAACAATAGCTGAGTCTTGGCCAATCCCAGCAGCCATACTTCAACCACTCATACACTGCTGAGTGTTTAAACTGTGTCAAAATAAGGCAAATGCTGAGCTATAACCAGTCCAGTTGTTTCTGAATCTCACTTCTGATTTCTGTATGTCACTTTCCTCTTTTCTGTCTATAAATTTATTTTTACCATGAGGCATCTCTGTAGTCTCTCCAAATCTGCTGTGATTCTGGGGGCTACCTGATTCACAAATCGTTCTTTCCTCAGTTAAACTCCTTTAAATTTAATTCAGCTGAAGTTTTTCTTTTAACAAGGGAATGCTTTCATTTTTTCCCCATTAAGTGTGATGTTGGCTGTGGGTTTGTCATACATGACCTGTATTGTGTTGAAGTACATTCCTTCTATGCCTAGCTTGTTGAGAATTTTTATCATGAAGATGTGCTTAATTTAATCAAATCCTTTTTCTGTATTGAGATAATCATATGGTTTTTGTTTTTAATTCTGTTAATATATCATATTTATTGATTTGCGTATGTTGAACCATCCTTGCATTCCTGTGATGAATCCCACCTATTCATGGTATATTATCTTTTTGATGTGCTGTTGGATTTGGTTTGCTAGTATTCTGTTTAGGAATTTTACATATATGTTCATCAGGGATATTGGTCTGTGGTTTTCTTTTTTTATTGTGTACTTTTCTGATTTTGGCATCAGGGAGGTACTGACACTGTAGAATGAGTTAAGGAGAATTCCCTCCTCCCTGATTTTTTGGAATAGTTTCAAGAGGATTGGTATTAATTCTTTGCATGTTTGTCTGTATTTGGCTGTGTTATTTTCTTTTCCTTGGCTTTTTTTTTTTTTTTTTTTTTTTTGGTTGAGAGGTTTTTATATTTCTGATTCAATCTCGCTATTCATTATTGGTCTGTTCAGGAGTTCTATTTCTTCCTGTTTCAATCTTGGTAGGTTGTGTGTTTCCAGGAGTTTATCCATTTCATGTAGATTTTCTAGTTTGTGAGCTTATAATAGGAGGAGGAGAAGATTCTTACTGATAATTTAGGTACTGAAGGTGAAAGAATGTTAGGAATAAAATAAAATTGAAGAATATAAATGGTACAATGTTAAAAGAAGTCAGAGGAAACTTATGGGGAGATAGATTTTAAGACTTGAACAGGATGAAAATCAGACTTGGTGCCTGGCTGCCAAGCTGTAGTATTTTCCAGAAGCAGCTATGTTTCTCTGATTGAAACATGTGGAAATGTACCAAGGTGCATTTCCCTGATTGAAACACATGAAAATATACCCAGGAACCTCCTTACTGCTGAGATTTCACTGACAAACCCAAACCTCAGGATTATTTCAATATAACCACTAGGTGGCACTAATGGTACATTCTCCACATAAAGCTGCTATCAACTTGAAGGATCTCTTTCCTGTTGCTGAATTTACTCTGGGGTCACAGTAGGGGATCCTAGTTCTAATACCTCCTGGCTATACCATGAGTAAATGATTTAATACTAATATAACCCGTGTGTTCTTAGAGGAAATGACTTTTATTTTGAGTGTTCCTAGAGAATGTGACTTAAAAATTTATTGAGTACACTTCCCCTATATTTGTAAAATAATAACAAGTCAAGATTGGTCTGTGAGAAACTTACTTTTTTTTGTATGTGCTTTCAGATGGATGAGTATTGTAGATGGTTTTTGTTTTGTTTTGTTTTGTTTTTGCCTGCAGTATCTCCACAGGAGAAGAAGAGAATCTCTTAGGTTAATCCCTCAGGGGCAGATTTCTTGGCATTTAGTTGATTTTTAATTATACTATGGTACAAGGACTTGACTGAACACCTTTTAAGGTATTATGGCTGGTATTGTCTTTGAAACAATTTTCCTATATTTTATCTCACTGCCTACTCAAGCAAGCAGTCAATTTTGGGCTCATTGCTTCAGAGGAGGGATGTAGCAGGACAGGAAATAGATACATGTTGTGAATGTCTCTGAGTATTGTGTTTCAAAATTCTAAATCTTAATGTGAAGAGGATTTATGGGACTAGAACAAGTGCTGATCAGAAGCTGGGAAGACATCAAGGTTATATACCATGTCCCATACTAGAAAAAACTTCCTTCAGGGTGGGAAGTAAAAAGGGATAGAGGCCTATGGGACCAGGGAAAAGAGGGACCTGGGGCAAGAAGGACCTAGGGCTTGCTTCCAGTGCCATTAGGGTGGCTGCAAAATCCTACAGAGGAAGTGGGAATCCTCTGGCATTCTATAACGTTTCTCTCCCAAAGTTGTTTATGGAAATGGCAGAGAGCCATAAAAACTGAAGAGGCTAGGCCATCAGAGATCATGGATGTCACAGTAACAACCCACCTGTGTGGACTGGGCCATTCCTTGTTAATCACTACCCCCACAAACTCCAGTGCCTTGGCACTTCATATAAATTTGGGAAATGGTAAGACTAACATCAAGTATTTTCTATTACTCCATGTCCTGGGGGCTTGGGATAAAAGTTGTTGTAGAAAAGAAATGTATTTTTCTTGTGCATCTGAATAGGTGGACTGGGTTTTATTCTTCCTCTGCTGGGAGGTCTTTTTTCTGTTTAGTTTAGTATCCTGGAATTCTGATTTTTCCCAGCATGGCTGAGACACCACCATCTCCTTTGAATGCTTTTGCTCAGTGGGGTTGAAAATGATCTTTTCTTTGGAACTTTTGAAACATGAAAATTGCCTTATTGGATACTTCTCCATCCTAACTTGAATTGTGGTTACTCAAGAACATGGCATCACAGCAAGGATCATAGTATATGCATGGTTGAAATTTCCATGACATTTAATATAATATGTAATGAATTGATATTTGCTAATGTCAGGGAGTAAGTACAGTAGTATAGTCATATTAATAGTAGTTTGAAGTGAAGCAGAGGATTCACATGGAGCTACATTGGGCTAAAATCTCATGCATTTAAAAATTCTTCAATGGATTGTTAGGTTCTGGGAGATTTTCTTTTTCTTTCTTCTCTTTGATGTTCTAACTACAAATATAAATGCCACTGCAATTAAGGTCAGGAATATTTACCATGACATCATACTCTGTTATCACTGAGAAATTAAGGTTGTGTAGAATCTACATAGTATCTGAAAGACATAATTTTCTTTTCTTTAAAAAATATGTTGATCAATTTTATAAAATGATGCAGGATTGTTGAAAAAAATTGTAATATAGAAAAGTATGGCAAGAAATGTAAAAATCACCTGATATCATTTCAAAAGAAGGCAATTACTATTAACATTTATGGGGGGAGGGCGTGCCCAAGATGGCCAAATAGGAACAACTCCAGCCTCTAGCTCCCAGCGTGAGTGACACAGAAGACAGGTGATTTCTGCATTTTCAACTGAGGTACCAGGTTCATCTCACTGGGGCGTGTCATGTCGGACAGTTGGCACTGGTCCGTGGGTGCAGCCCGACCAGCGAGAGCTGAAGCAGGGTGAGGCATCACCTCACCTGGGAAGTGCAAGGGGGAAGGGAATTCCTTTTCCTAGCCAAAGGAAATTGAGACACACAACACCTGGAAAATCGGGCAACTCCCACCCTAATACTGCACTTTACCAAGGGTCTTAGCAAATGGCACACCAGGAGATTATATCCCACACCTGGCCCAGAGGGTCCCACGCCCATGGAGCCTCCCTCATTGCTAGCACAGCAGTCTGAGATCTAACTGCAAGGCAGCAGTGAGGCTGGGGGAGGGGTGCCCGCCATTGCTGAGGCTTAAGTTGGTAAACAAAGCCACTGGGAAGCTCGAATTGGGTGGAGCCCACCACAGCTCAAGGAGGCCAGCCTGCCTCTGTAGACTCCTGCTCTGGGGACAGGACATAGCTAAACAGAAAGCAGCAGAAACCTCAGCAGAGGTAAATGCCTCTGTCTGACAGCTTTGAAGAGAGCAGTGGATCTCCCAGCACGGAGGTTGAGATCTGAGAACGGACAGACTGCCTGCTCAAGTGGGTCCCTGACCCCTGAGTAGCCTAACTGGGAGACATCCCCCACTAGGTGCAGACTGACACCTCACACCTCACACGGCAGGGTATACCCCTGAGACGAAGCTTCCAGAGCGAGAATCAGACAGCAACACTCACTGTTCAGAAATATTCTATCTTCTGCAGCCTCCGCTGCTGATACCCAGGCAAACAGGGTCTGGAGTGGACCTCAGGCAAACTCCAACAGACCTACAGCTGAGGGTCCTGACTGTTAGAAGGAGAACTAACAAACAGAAAGGATACCCACACCAAAACCCCATCAGTATGTCACCATCATCGAAGACCAAAGCCAGATAAAACCACAAAGATGGGGGAAAAAGCAGTGCAGAAAAGCTGGAAATTCAAAAAATCAGAGTGCATCTCCCCCTCCAAAGGAACGCAGCTCATCACCAGCAATGGAACAAAGCTGGACAGAGAATGACTTTGACAAGTCGAGAGAAGAAGACTTCAGTCAGTCAGACTTCTCAGAACTAAAGGAGGAACTACGTAACCAGTGCAAAGAAACTAAAAACCTTGAAAAAAGATTTGATGAATGGCTAACTAGAATAACCAATGTAGAGAAGTCCTT
>NW_012105421.1:1608938-1640759 GCF_000951045.1 Mandrillus leucophaeus
CTCCTATTCAACATAGTGTTGGAAGTTCTGGCTAGGGCAATCAGGCAAGAGAAAGAAATAAAGGGTATTCAATTAGGAAAAGAGGAAGTCAAATTCTCCCTGTTTGCAGATGACATGATTATATATTTAGAAAACCCCATTGTCTCAACCCAAAATCTCCTTAAGCTGATAAGCAACTTCAGCAACGTCTCAGGATACAAAATCAATGTGCAAAAATCACAAGCATTCTTATACACCAGTAACAGACAGAGAGCTAAATCATGAATGAACTCCCATTCACAATCGCTTCAAAGAGAAATACCTAGGAATCCAACTTACAAGGGATGTAAAGGACCTCTTCATGGAGAACTACAAACCACTGCTCAGTGAAATAAAAGAGGACACAAACAAATGGAAGAACATACCATGCTCATGGATAGGAAGAATCAATATAGTGAAAATGGCCATACTGCCCAAGATAATTTATAGATTCAATGCCATCCGCATTAAGCTACCAATGACTTTCTTCACAGGATTGGAAAAAACTCCTTTAAAGTTCATATGGAACCAAAAAAGACCCCACATTGCCAAGTCGATCCTAAGCCAAAAGAGCAAAGCTGGATAATAACAATAAAACAGATTTTTCTGGGTAGAGGATACAAAATTTGCAGCCTTTTTTTGGGAAAAGACCAGAGCCCCTTTCAGTATCTAATGAATGCTACAAACCTAATCAGGTTAAGTAGCAGAGTTTATTGAAGGAAGGTAAAGTACATTTCTTTTTATTTTAAATTTCCAACTTTTATTTTAAGTTCAAAGTTACATGTGCAGGTTTGTTACATAGGTAAATGTGTACCATGGTGATTTGCTGCACTGATCATCTCATCACCTAGGTATTAAGCCCAGTGTCCACTGGCTATTTTTCCTGGTGCTGTCCCCCCTTCTACTCCCCACCCTCTGACAGGCCCCAGTGTGTGTTGTTTTCTCCCACATGTCCATGTGTTCTCATAATTCGGCTCCCACTAATAAGTAATAACACATGTATTTGGTTTTCTGTTCTTACATTAGTTTGTTGAGGATAATGGTCTGCAGCTCCATCCATGTCCCTGCAAATGACATGGTCTCATTTATGTACCGCATTTTTTTAAATCCAGTTTATCACTGATGGCCATTTAAGTTGATTCCATGTCTTTGCTATTGTGAACAGTGCTGCAATGAACATACATGTACATGAATCTTCATAATAGAATGGTTTATATTCTTTTTTTTTTTTTTGAGATGGAGTTTCACTCTTGTCGCCCAGGCTAGGGTGCAATGGCACGATCTCAGCTCACTGCAACCTCTGTCTTCTGGGTTCAAGCGATTCTACTGTCTCAGCCTCCCAAGTAGCTGGGATTACATATACCAACCACTATACCTGGCTAAGTATTTTTTTTTTTGAGATGGAGTCTGGCTCTGTCCCCCAGGCTGGAGTGCAGTGGCGCCATCTCGGCTCACTGCAAGCTCCGTCTCCCGGGTTCACGCATTCTTCTGCCTCAGCCTCCTGAGTAGGTGGGACTACAGGTGCCCGCTACCGTGCCTGGCTAATTTTTTGTATTTTTAGTAGAGACGGGGTTTCACCATGGTCTCGATCTCCTAACCTTGTGATCTGCCTGCCTCGGCCTCCCAAAGTGCTGGGATAACAGGCATGAGCCACCACGCCTGGCCGTTTTTGTATTTTTAATAGAGAGGGTTTCACCATGTTGGCCAGGCTGGTCTCGAACTCCTGACCTCAGGTGATCTGCCTGCCTTGGCCTCCCAAAGTGCTGGGATTACAGGCATGAACCACTGTGCCCTGCCAGAATGGTTTATATTGTTTTACATATATGTCCAGTAATGAGATTGCTGGGTTGAATAGTATTTTTGCCTCTAGATCTTTGAGGAATTGCCACAGTGTCTTCCACAATGGTTGAACTAATTTACACTCACAATGACAGTGTATAACAATTTCTTTTTCTCCACAACCTCACCAGCATCTGTTTTTCGATTTTCTAATAGTAGCCATTCTAACTGGTGTGAAATGGTATCTCATTGTGGGTTTTGATTTGCGTTTATCTAATGATCAGTGATGGTGAGCTTTTTTTCATATGATTCTTGGCCACATGTATGTCTTCTTTTAAAACATTCCTTTTCGTGTCCTTTGCCTACTTTTAATTGGGTTTATATTTTTTTATATAAATTAGTTTAAGTTCTTTATAGATGCTGGACATTAGACCTTTGCCAGATGCATTCTTTTGCAGAAATTTTCTCCCACTCTGTAGGCTGTTTACTCTGTTGATAGTTTCTTTTGCTGTGCAGACGCTCTTTAGTTTAATTAGATCTCGTTCATCAATTTTTGCTTTTGTTGCAATTGCTTTGGTGTCTTGGTCATAAAATCTTTGTCCATGCCTATATCCTGAATGGTATTGCCTTGGTTTTCTTCTAGGGTTTTTATAGTTTGAGGTTTTACATTTAAGTCTTTAATCCATATTGAGTTAATTTTTATATAAGGTGTAAGAAAGGGTCCAACTTCAGTTTTCTGCATATAGCTAGCCAGTTTTCCCAGCACCATTTACTAAATAGGGAATCCTTTTCCCATTGCTTTTGTCTGGTTTGTTGAAGATTAAATTGTTGTTGGTGTGTGGTCTTATTTCTGAGTTCTCTATTTTGTTCCATTGGTCTATATGTCTGTTGTTGTACTGGTACCATGATGTTTTAACCAAAACCACTGTAACCACTGTAGCATTGTGGTATAGTTTGAAGTTGGGTAGCCTGATTGCTTAGAATTATCTTGTCTATCTGGGCTCTTTCTTGTTTCCATATGAATCCTAAAGTAGTTTTTTCTAATTCTCTGAAGAATGTCAATGGTAGTTTAATGGGCATAGCATTGAATCTATAAATTGCTTTGGGCAGTATTGCCATTTTAATGATATTGATTCTTCCTATTCATGAGCATGGAATGTTTTTCCATTTGTTTGTGTCCTCTCTGATTTCTTTGAGCAGTGGTTTGTAGTTATCCTTGAAGAGGTCCTTCACTTTCCTTGTTAGCTGTATTCCAAAATATTTTATTCTTTTTGTAGCAATTGTGAATGGGAGTTCATTCATGATTTGGCTTTCTTCTTGCCTGTTGTTGGTGTATAGGACTGCTAGTGATTTTTGCCTATTGACTTTTGTACCCTGAGACTTTGCTTAAGTTGCTTATCAGCTTAAGAAGCTTTGGGTCTGAGACTATGGGGTTTTCTAGATATAGGATCATGTTATCTGCAAACAAAGATAATTTGACTTCCTCTCTTCCTATTTGAATACCCTTTATTTGTTTCTCTTGCCTGTTTGTCCTGGCCAGAACTTCCAATACTATGTTAAATAGGAGTGGTAAGAGAGGGCATTCTTGTCTTGTGCCTGTTTTCAAGGGGAATGCTTCCAACTTTTGCCCATTCAGTATAACATTGGCTGTGGGTTTGGCATATATGGCTCTTATTATTTTTAGGCATATTACTTCAATATCTAGTTTACTGGGAGTTTTTAAAATGAAGGGATGTTGAATTTTATCGAAGGCCTTTGTTTCTATTGAGGTAATCATACGGTTTTTGTCTTTAGTTCTGTTTATGTAATGAATCACATTTATTAGTTTGTGTATGTTGAACTAACCTTGCATCCTGGGGATGAAACCAACTTGGTCATGTGGATAATCTTTCAGATGTGCTACTGGATTCAATTTGCCAGTGTTTTATTGATATTTTTTGCATCGATGTTCGCCAGGGTTATTGGCCTGAAGTTTTCTTTCTTTTTTATGTCTCTGCTAGGTTTTGGTAGCAGGCTGATGCTGGTCTCATATAATGAGTTATGGAAGAGTTCCTGTTTTTCAATTTTTTTGGAACAGTTTCAGTAGAAATAGTATTAGCTCTTCTTTGTACCTCTGGTAGAATTCAGCTGTACCTTTGTGTGATTCTGGGCTTTTTTTTGGTTGGTAGGCTATTGATTACAGCCTCAATTTCAAAATTAATTATTGGTCTATTCAGGGATTTAATTTATTCCTAGTTCAATTTTGGGAAGGTGTATCAGAATTTTCTAATTTATATACATAGATGTGTTTGTAATATTCTCTGATGGTTGTTCTTATTTCTGTGGGATCAGAGCTGATACCATTGATTTGTTTTATGCGACCACCGGAGCAGGCACCAGGGATGAGGCAAGTAGGCAAGGTGAAAAAAAACTTTATTAGCTAGCCAATGTGAAGGAGGAAAGGGCGAGGTTCACCGGTCTCCTGCAGTGGAGGCCGAGGAAGTTGCTCCAGCGTTCTCCGGCGAGGTTCCTAGGTCCGCATATGAGGAGGGGCCAAGGAAGTTCGCGCCCATGTCTTCTGGGAGGGGCCTTTTATGGATGGGGCTTGAGGTGGGCAGGACAGGGGTGGGGGGTAAGGGCGTCTTCATAGGCGTGGCTGGGTAAGTTTCGGTTTCTTTGTTTTGATGTCACAATGCGCAGGCACAGACAAGTGGTGTTTTTCCCGGGCATGGGATTTTTTCCCAGTCGCGGGAAAGTTGCTGATGAAGAACCCGGAACTGCGCCATCTTGTTTATCTTCTTTACCTTCTTCCATCTTGTCCTTTCTCCCTCACCCGAACAATCATCCTTATCATTTTGATTGCATTTATTTGAATCTTCTCTCTTCTTTATTAGTCTAACTAGCAGTTTATCTATTTTATTATTATTTTTTAAAAAACAGCTCGTGGATTTGTTGATTTTTTAAAGGGTTTTTCATGTCTCTATCTCTTTCAGTTCAGCTCTGATGTTGATTATTTCTTGTCTTCTGCTAGCTTTGGGCTTTGTTTGCTCTTAGTTTTCTAGTTCTTTTCATTTTTATGTTAGGTTGTTAACTTGAGATCTTTCTAGCTTCTTGATGTTGGCATTTTAGTGCTATGCATTTCCCTCTTAACACTGCTTTAGCTGCATCCCAGGGATTCTGGTATGTTGTATCTTTGTTCTCATCAGTTTCAAAAAAACTTCTTGATTTCTGCTTTGATTTCATTATTTAACCCCAAAGTGACTCAGGAGCAGGTTGTTCAATTTCCATGTAGTTGTATGGTTTTGAGTAAATTTCTTAATCTTAAGTTCTAATTTGATTGTGCTGTGGTCTGAGAGTGTTATGATTTCAGTTCTTTTGCATTTGTTGAGGAGTGTTTTACTTATGATTATGTGATTGATTTTAGAGTAAGTGCTATGTGGCAGTGCAAGGAATGTATATTCTGTTATTTTTGGGTGGAGAGTTCTGTAGATGTTGATTAGGTCCACTTGATTCAGAGCTGAGTTCAGGTCCTGAATATCTTTGTTAATTTTCTCTCTTGATGATCTGTCTAATATTGTCAGTGGGGTGTTAAAGTCTCCCACTATTATTGTGTGGGAGTTGAAGTCTCTTAGACAGTCTCAAAGAACTTGCTTTATGAATCTGGGTGCTCCTCTACTGGGTGCATATATATTTTGGAGAGTTAGCTCTTCTTGTTGAATTGAACCCTTTACCATTATGTAATGCTGTTCTTTTTCTTTTTTGATCTTTGTTGCTTTAAAGTCTATTTTGTCAGAAACCAGGATTGAAACCCCTGCTTTTTTTCTGTTTTCCATTTGCTTGGTAGGTGTCCCCTCATCCCTTTATTTTGAGCCTATGTGTGTCTTTGCATGTGAGATGGGTCTCTTGAAGACGGCATACCAATGGTTCTTGGTTCTTTCTCTAGATTGCCATTCTATGTCTTTTAACTGTGGCATTTAGCTGATTTACATTTAAAGTTAGTGTTGTTTTATGTGGATTTTAAGAGAGGAGTGCGCTGGCCTGACTGAAAAGCAGCAGTAGCAGCAGCAGCAGCAGCAGCAGCGGCAAGGTTTAAAGAGGCAGTACATTCTGAAAGATGAGGCAGATTGGGCTGCATGAGAGAGTGAACCAGCAGCAGTTAGTGCTGGGGGACTCTATGAGAATCTTACATGATTATTTATAAAGGCGCATGAGGGGTGTCACTTGTAATCATGTTTTAGGTGGTTTCCTTGGACCTGCATGTTTTGTGGTTGTACATGCTAGTACACATGTTGTATGTCTCATTTGTATTTAAAATCTCCACCCAGGGTGTGTTTTTTACTATGATTATGAGTAAAAGGCTATTTACTCTAGGGTGAGTTACTGGGGGAGTGAGTATACTCATCAGCAGGGAAAGTCTCTACCATGGTTATCTCTGACTAGGGCCTGATAATTTCCTTCAGATCCAGAGGAGCCCAAGCACAAGGTCACAAGTAGTTAGTGTAGCCATCGTCTTTCTCGTTGACTGTCAGTTGAGCAGCACTGACTATCAGTGGGAGGTGTCTCCAAGACTCTTCCTCAGGGGCTCTCTTGTCTGTTTGTTTCTGGCTGTGTGCCTTCTCTAACAATGTTACAACATCAAATTCAAAATGCAAGATAGACCAATAGATTTTAGTATAACAGAGAAGTTTATTGTTATGGTTTCAGATTCCATATTGTAATTAATATTTGTTGAATCTTGGTGTACAATTATCTGGAAAGGCTTTTAGAATACTCTGCCCTTTTCCAACTATATGGATTTTATTCATATAGGCTGGATTTATAGGCTAGATTTTATTCATATGCTTTAACATTAAACAACATTTTATAACTGATTGAATGCAGAAGCAAGTATGAGAATCCAGCTGTTTTTTATGAAGCCACATGCTAAAGACATTTTTGAAAATGTGAAACAAAATGCCACTGCTTTCACTCAATATATTTGTTTTGGAAAATAAAGTTATTTCTCATAAAAATATGTTATTACTTTGCTGTAAGTAAATTATTATTTAAAATGACTCAATGAACATGTGATTTCAAAACATCCTTGTGTTCATTTCTAAATTACATATTAATACCTATAATCTACATAAATAAAAGATCTTTAAAGTTCTCAATAATTATTAAGAGTACAAAAGGGTCCTGAAACCACACAGTTTGGGACAACTGAGATTGAGAAAGATGAAACTTAACTGGGTTATCCGGAAAGGCTTGTCTGTGGAGGTGACATTTGAGTTGAGAATTGAATGATGAGAAAGAAGCAAGGTAAAGATTTAGGAGAAGAGCATTCCAGGCAATGAGTGGAGGTGGGGAGCAGGCAGTGAAAAAACTCTGAGTGAAAGAGTTTTGAGTGTTCCCAGGAATAAAGAAGCCAGTAGGACATCTGGTGAGAGTGTTGGGCCAGGATCAGGTCATCAGGGTCTTATGAATTGCAATAAGACTGAATACGTAATGGGATTCTATTTGAGAGGTATAGGTAGGGTAGCTATAAGATCTGACTTTCATCTTTAAAAGATCACTTTTTTAAAACCATATAAAAACTAGACTGTAGGTTTTGAGAGTAGAAGACGTATGTAAGTGTTAGAAAGCAGTTGCAGGCTGGGTGCTGTGGCTCACACTTGTAATCCCAGTACTTTGGGTGGGTGAAGCAGGTGTATTGCTTGAGTCCACTAGTTCAAGACATGACTGGGCAACATGGAAAAACTTCATCTCTACAAAAAATACAAAAACTAGCCAGTCCAAGGAGACTGCCTGAAACATGATTAAGAGTGACTATGGTGACCCACATCTGTAGTTCCAGCTACTTGGAGGCTAAGCAAAGATCATACCACCTCACTCCAGCTTGGGTGGCAGAGAAAGACTCTGTGTTGAAAAAAGATAGTGGTTGCAGCAGCTAGGAGAGAGGTAATGGGAACCTGTACTGTTTTAACAATGGAGATCAGATTTAGAATATACTTTTTTGAAGGTAGAAATGACATAATTAAATGTAGCTTGTGAGGGAAAATTATAAAGTGGAGTTTGGTCAGAACAACTGGATGGATTATGGTGTCATTCATTGAAGACTGAGAGAGGTACAGTTTTAGCTGACAAGAGGAGGAATCAGGAACTCCGTTTTGTACTATTTCATAAGTACTCTTATTTCCACATTTAAAAAATGAGGATGCTGTGTTTGAAAGAGGTTATAAAACTTGTCAAAAGTCACAGGTCTATAAATGGTGGAGGCAGAATTTAACCCTAGGCAGTCCAATTTTAGAGGCTGCTCTCTCATCCATTAAGATAAAGAAAGATACTTTGGTTGTGGAAAGGTGACCTCAAGTGATCTTTAATGAGTGATAAAATATAAATCAGATCTTCCCTTCATTCCCCAGCTCATTAAATTTCTCCCTGACTTTCCACTGACGCAGAGAAGAAAATTCAGACTTGCAAGGTTTGGCTCCTGCTTGTCTTTCCAGCCTCACCTCCTACCACTCATCCTCTTGCCATGCTTCAAAACAATGGCCCCGCTTCTGTTCCTAGAACATGGCAAGCCCCTTCCTGGGGTAAGGGATATGCACATTGCTGTTGCCTCTGCCTGAAATGCTCTTTCCCCAGCAGTTTGCCTGACTGGCTCATTCTCACCTTTTAGGTCTCAGGTCAAAGTCACCTTTTCAGAGGGAACTTCCTTGACCACTTATTCTCAAGGAGCTCTCCCAGGCAAAACCTATCTTAGCACCTTGTTTATTTCCTTATAAATATTTTTATAATATGAAATTATCTTGTTTACTTATTTCTTCATTTTATACCACAGAGTTTTTTACCACCAGACTGTGGGTTGCACAAGGGGAAGCTCAGTGTTCTTTCACCGCTGCACTGTTAGGGCCCAAAATAATATCTAGAACAGGCTATGCGTTTGGCAAACATTTGAGTGTTGAATGAATAAATGAAGTACTTTACAAGTGGTGAGTAAAGAAACAGATATTTATAGGGTGCCAAAGAAATAGAGGGAATGATTAGCTCTACCCATTTATTAACCTGAAACAGGACCGATGCTGTTGGAATGAGGAGTGGCCTAGGAAGTCTTCCAGTCCAATGTTTTCTTCCCTACACAAACTGCTTGAAGTTCTTCATTTTGATGTGTTAACACATCCTGAATTACCACAGCATAAGACTGTTTACCAAACATTAACAACTGTTTCTCTTTTTTCCATTTGCTCTTAAAAGACAGATACTCCTGGGAGAGTAAACAAAATGACAGTCACATTTTAGTGGAAAACAGTCCAATCAGCTCCTTTTCTAATAATCTGGACCCTGGAGTGCAGTCGCTGGTCATTCAGAGGATGGCCCAGGCACCAGGCAGCTGAAGTGAAGGGGAGTATAGAAGTGAGTGAAGGGCACAGACAAGGACATAAGACAATTCCAAAGGCAAGTTCCTTTTTTCTCAGGTCTGAACTTCGTAGTCGAATGATGTTTCAACCCCATTCAGGTTGGCTGTAACTTAGTTCATGAAATGTCAAAGTCAGTTATTTAAACCACCCCACATGAATTCGACTGTAAAGGCACTTTACTACCAAAGATTTAACTGATGCAACCTTTGCAGGAGAATCTTATGAATTATTGAAATGGTAGAAGCAGCAGCAAGCAGTTACCTAATTTGCCTTTGATGATGAATGGCAGGGATTTAGAGATTAATCTCTTTATTTGAGACTTATTTTCTGTTGAATGAAGATGTAGACACTATCATTTGAGTTGGACTAGAGTGGAAAATATCTTTCCAAAGTTTATTAGCTTTCCAGCTATGAATGTAATAAACAGCTTTTTGCAAATTAATGTTTGTTTTCATTCTTATGGTTTTAGCAGTTGTTTTCTATTCTGGGGGATAGAAGTGGAGGTGTTGACTTGGGAATAAATTACCTCTGTGGTCTGTAGTTTAAGGCATTGTGATGTAGGCATTTTCTGTGAAGTGAAAAAAAATGACTTTTTGGGGGCATCTATGGCTTATGCTATTTTATGTTACCTATCAAGAGAAAACTTAATTCCTTAAATTCAGAGCAATATTTTCTTCTTTTAAATAAATTCTACTTTACTAGAATTTAATATGCACTCATATGAAATAAAGCATTTTCTTTTTCAAGGACTAATGGTGAATATTTTTATCTTCAGAATATTTTAAAATGTTAATTAGGTTAATGGAATTATTACAAATTCTGAGTAGTTTAAAATTATAATAAGAATCTTAAAATTTTAAGGTATAGCCCAGGATACTGTCTTACAACTGGCTAATCTAAATTCAGAACTTTCTTCCTCTGTTGTTTATTCTTTCATCTCTGAGGCCTACAACAGAACTGGCATATAATAGATGTTTTGTAAATATGTGATGAATGGATGTGGCTGAATGAATTTTAAAAGTTCTGTTTAATGACATTGAAGTATGGTTGTCTTAACAGTATGCACTTTAATAGAATTATAGAGAAATCAAAGTCAGTCCCTTAAGTCCTTTTGATTAGTCTTTCCCCAGTGAGTTTGGAAGACAATAATTGTTAGTATAATGTTCAAAAATTAAGCAACATAAAATGCCAATAAAGAAATTGAAATCAATTTTTAAGTTTTATGGTAACATATATTCCTAAAGAAGTGGTTATGATGTAATTCTTATCAGCAGTAGGAATTTTCATGAGTAAGAAAATAACTAGTATAAAAGCAGTTACTGTTCTATTGGTTGCGGGGTTTGTTGTATGAGCAATTCATCATTGCTACATTCTCTACATTTGTATTCCTGTCACACAGCCATACACCCAACACCATGTTTCCTTAGCTATTTTTTGATTCCTGAACCAGGAAGCATGAAAGTAGAATGACTATTTCTAAATATAAAAGGAGTATCATGATTTCAACTTTATTATGAGCAAGTGAGCCAATGTATTGAAAACAGTGGCAGTAAATCAAGACCTTATGAGCTTATGAGTTCAGAGCTTGGTCTTTCTTACTAGTCAGAGGAGACTTGGAAATATTTTATAGTATGCTTTTATAGTATTATTGACAGTGATAGACTCAGTCTGTATGCTAAGTCAGTCTCTCCCTCTCTCTTGTGCTTGACACCTAGAGATGTTTCTAAAGTCTGTTCCAGAGACGTTACAATACTTTCATTGGAGGTTAGTTGAACAGTAATAAATCATTGAATCCCTGAAGCCAAATATACTCCTTTGGCTATAATCTACACAAGGGCCATGACTGATATTTCATCCTGCTTTGTAGTCCTTTGTGGTTTCTTTGTAGTTGCACTTCTAAAGACCAAAAGCATTTGGAGTCTTAGATCTTCAGAGACACATCATGTACCTTAACATTTCCTTTGCTTTGGAAGCAGAGAAAATTTTAAACGGAAGTTACTGAACAAGAGAACTATGGGGCATATAGGTGTCATCTTAGAAAAGATAATTTACTTTGATCTCAAGAATAATATACTAAGTGGGGATAATAAAGCTTTCATTGAATTTTAGCATTGCCTTGTTAAAACTGGCTTTATTGCATTTTTGTACTTCTCTTAAAAAATAAAAGATGGCTATGTAACTAAAATACATAAGTCTGAAGTGCATAAGGCTGAACATATTCAGCATGGCTTAATGTGAATAACGAGAAAGTGTTCTGCATTTTGGCATGATATGATCTTGTATATAATTTGTTTTTTTCTGCATCTTTTTCCTGTGAGACAGAATGTGCCTGCTCTTTCTATGATTTATAATTATTTGACTCACAAGTCTGGAGATATGTTTATGCTTTTGAATTTAAATTCAACAATATCAAAGTGCCAGTGTGTCTAATGATTAATAGGCAAGACAGAGAATTGGGACAATTTGACTGCAGATCCTGAATGTATGGTTTTATTTTCTTTCTAACAATCCTTCCACCATCAACTTATGTCTTCCAATTATACAATTGTTAAATACTTAATAAGGAGAACTTGGAAACTATAGGAAACTAAAACGAAAGAAACAGCCTCTTTTCAGAGATAACCAGCGTCAGTCAAGAGTTTGAAGTTTCTTTTCAGTTTAGAAGTTGAAAGTTTTAAAAACATAATTTGTAAATATATCTTTAAGTATTTAAAATCCTTTTTTTCATGTAACACCCTTAGAAATATGATTTTCTGCATAATAAATAATGAATATAGTGAGGATTTGTAATAAATATTTGTGTTGTTCTTAGAACTTTAGTTTTATTGGATAAGGATCAATTTTGCTCTTTGGTAAATCTTTTAATGACATTTATATCATATTTAGCATCATGATTACATTTAAATAATTAAAAAGTTACCTCCAGAAACCCAGTATCTTTTTGCTGAAATATGCAACTTACTTACTTTTGTCAGTTGGTACATTGTGAGACTCTAAAAGGCATGTTGACAGATTTCCTTGAAGGTTTGATGCCATGCTGTCTCACATGCTTGGACATTTTGAGAATCTTCATTCTGGAGTCAGTCTTGAAACTCTTTGAAGGGGTTTGGGTACCTTAAAGTAACACTGATGTGTTTTACATAGAATTGAATTGTTGCTAAAATATCAGGCTTTGAATTTGCTCTTATTTATTTTATTCTTCCTCCAATATGAAACTCAAAAGAACTTATTTCCTCATTAGGTCAATTTGGGAAAATGACCTAGTGAGCTTTTTAATTATTGCTGGATTGGCCTAAGTGAGTCTTTTAAAAAATTTTATTTCATTAATATGCTTAAAAGTAGTAAAAACGTAGTGAATTTCAATACAAATAATGTGTGTGAAAAATACTTTTTAAAAAACAACTAAAAAAACTCCTGTAAGAAAAATAAACAAAACAAAACAAAACCTTAATAAATCCAAGGGGACTCCCTCTGAACTTAAGGGGTAACTTGTCAGTGTGTGACAGATGCTTTCTTTGTCTGATACGTTACTTTGGGTAATTATTTAAGTGTATGTTACTATGAATAATTGGTTTAGCAGTAACTCGGTTTTGAAATTATTTTCAGTTTTTGCATGTCTCTACACACAATTTGGGTAAATATATATATTGCCACCATTAGTTTATATTAGTAATTTTTATTTAAATTTTGAAAGGGAGAGGGAGACCGAAAAATCCTCATGCCATTTACTTTTCAGAATGCTAGAGACAGCTTCAGATTATAACAAGAGAACTCACTCCCAAAACTGAGAGCTAATTTTATGCAACTAACATTAACCAGAAGTGTTGTTTCAGTAATTTCAGTTCAACGTCAATGACATTGGCTAGCTTAAAGATTAAAATCAAGATTAATTTTAAAAAATACTATATAGATACACTTAAAATTTTAAAATAAATATTTTCTATTAAAAGTAAGAATAGTTATTATTGGACATTTGAGAATAACAGATCATAGAGAAAAGAAAATAAGGCCGGGTGCGGTGGCTAACACCCATAATCCCAGCACTTTGGGAGGCAGAGGTGGGTGGATCACGAGGTCAGGAGTTCAAGACTAGCCTGGCCAAGATGGTGAAACCCTGTCTCTACTAAAAATACAAATATTAGCCAGGCATGGTGGTAGGTGCCTGTAATCCCAGCTACTTGGGAGGCTGAGGCAGAGAATTGCTTGAACCCGGGAGGCGGAGGTTGCAGTGAGCCGAGATCGTGCCACTGCACTCCAGCCTGGGAGAAAGAGTGAGACTCTGTCTCAAAAGAAAAAAAAGAAAAAAAGAAAATAATCTCACAATTACCTGATATAATCCTTATTTATACTTCTAGATACTCAAATACTATTCATATGTGGAGTCATAACATATGTAACTGTTGTTGAACTCTCAATGTATCAGCAGAAAACCTGTTAATATAGTAAAGCTTATCTAGAACTTATTGTGGTAAGAAAGTCACCACCTTGAAAGAGACTTTGAAGTGGCTCAAAATGGAAAAATTAGAGAAGGGTATTTGAAGAGTTTTTAGGCCTGAGATGAGATATATTTTTTGTCATTTAGCATTTATAACTATTAGAATTAGACATTTTTGTATTGAGTTTTATTATGTTTATGGACACATATATTATTATTGCTTTTATCTATTTTTGGTAACTTACACAGACAAATTAGAAATTATTTTTTAGTGAAAATTTTATATTTACCTCTATTTAAACCAGATTTTTCTAATGATAGGTCTGCCAGATGTTTAAATAATTTTTTTTCAATCTGATTGTCACTGGATTGTGAATAAACCTCACTATTCTTATTACATTCTTAGGGGCAATCTCAGTATGGCAGCTTGATTAACAAGTAAATGAATTGTGAACACTTACCTCTCAAAAGAGAAGGTCAAAGAAATTTAATCCTGGTATCATCTATATTATGCTTATATGAATAAAAGGCGACCTCAGAAATGATGTTCATAAACCCCACCCCTAAGCACTTCTTCTTTCTTTTGCTACATCATGGTAATAATTCTCCCTGTTTGTAGGCTGAATACAGTGCACTAGGAAATCAGATATATTTTTCAGTTGTGTTAAAAGACAATTTTTTTGTTTATATGTATATAAAGACTATGTATTAACTAAGCAAACTACATCTCATAAACAGTAGTGATAAAAAATGTTCAACATTTACAGGTTTTAAGAAACAAGTTCATTTCAAAATGACAATTCTGGTGAGATGCAAAATAATGTGGAAATACATTGCAGGGTTATAAGTGTTTGTAGGAAAGAGCTTTGTTTTATTTTATTTCACTGTCAACAGAATGTAGGCACACTTGGCAATACTTGGGCTCTCTGTTTTTACAATTAAAAAGACAGAACATTTTAATAGTTCTCATAACTTTGACTAGTTTACTCAATACTTTTGATTAAAGCATTCTTATTCTAACTGATTGTTGATATGGTTTGGCTCTCTGTCCCCACCAGAATCTCATCTTGAATTGTAATCCCCACATGTTGAAGGAGGGACCTAGTGAGAGGTGATTGGATCATGGTGGTGGCTTTCCCCCATGCTGTTCTCATGATAATGAATGAGATCTCATGAGACCTGATTATTTAAGTGTGGCACTCCCTTGTACGCACTCTCTTTCTCTCTCCCACTGCCTTGTGAAGAAGGTGCTTACTTCTTTTGCGCCTTCTGCCAGCCATGACTGTAAGTTTCCTGAGGCCTCCCCAGCCATGCAGAACTGTGAGTCAATTAAACCTCTTTTCTTTATAAACTACGCAGTGTCAGGTAGTTCTTTACAGCAGTCTGAAAATGGACTAATACAGAAAATTGGTACCAAGAGTGGGTTATTGCTATAAAGATACCTAAAAATGTGGACATGACTTTGGAACTGGGTAACAGGCAGAGGATGGAACAGTTTGTAGGGCTTGGAAGAAGACAGAAAGATATAGGAAAGTTTGAAACTTCCTAGAGACTTGTTGAATGGTTTTGACCAAAATGCTAATAGTGATATGGACAATGAAGTCCAGGCTGAGGTGGTTTCAGATGGACATGAGGAACTTATTGGGAACTGAAGCAAAGGTCACTCTTGCTATGCTTTAGCAAAGAGACTGGTGGCATTTTGCCTCTGCCCTAGAGATCTGTGGAACTTTGAACTTGAGAGAGATGACTTAGGGTATTTGACAGAAGAAATTTCTAAGCAGCAAAGCATTCAAGAGGTGACTTTTTTTTTCCTGAAAGTGTATAATCGTATGCACTTGTTCACAAAGAGATGATCTGTCATGTTCACAAGGAGATGATTTGAAATGGAAACTTACGTTTAAAAGGGAAGAAGAACATAAAAATTTGAAAAACTTATTGCCTGACCATGTGGTTGAAAAGAAAAACCCATTTTCTGGAGAGAAATTCAAGCCAGCTGCAGAAATTTGCACAAGTAACAAGGAGCTGAATATTAATAGCCAAGAAAATGTAGAATATGCCTCCAGAGCATTTCTGAGATCTTCTTGGCAGCTCCTCCCATCACGGGCTTGGAGGCCTAGCAGGAAAGAATGGTTTTGTTGGCGGGGCCTAGAGCCTTGCCGCCTTGTGCAGCCTTGGGACATGGCTTCTTGCATCTCAGCCACTCCAGCTCTAGCCATGGCTAAAAGGACCCAAGGTACAGCTCAGGCTGTTGCTCCAGAGGGTGCCAGTCCCAAGTGTTGGTGGTTTCCATGTGGTGTTGGGTCTGTGGGTATGCAGAAGAGAAGAGTTGAGGATTGGGAACCTCCATCTAGATTTCAGAGGATATATGGAAATACCCAGATGTCCAGGCAGAAGTCTGCAGCAGAGATGGAGCCCTCATGGAGACCCTTGACTTGGGCAATTCAAGGGAAAATATGGGGTTGGAAGGTTGGAACCCACACAAAGAGTTCCCACACTGGGGCACTGCCTAGTGGATCTGTGAGAAGAGGGCCACTGTCATTCAGACCCCAGAATTGGTAGATCCACTGACATCGTGCACCATGCACCTGGAAAAGCCATAGGCACTCAACGCCAGCCTGTGAAAGCAGCTATGGGGGGTGTACCCTGAAGAGCCACAGAAGCAGAGCTGCCCAAGACCGTGGAAGCCCACCCCATGCATCAACATGCCCTGATGTGAGACATGGTGTCAAAGGACATCATTTTGGAGCTTTAAGATTTAACGACTGCCCTACTGGGTTTGAGACTTGCATGGGGCCTGTAGCCCCTTGGTTTTGATGAATTTCTTCTTTTGAAATGGGAACATTTACCCAATGCCTGTACCCTCATTGAATCTTGGAAATAACTAACTTGTTTTGGATTTTACAAGCTCACAGGTAGGGGGAACTTACCTTGTCTCAGATGAGACTTTGGACTTGGACTTTTGGGTTAATGCTGGAATGAGTTAAGACTTTGGGGGACTGTTGGGAAAGCATGACTGTTTTGAAATGTGAGAAGGACATGAGATTTTGGAGGGGCCAAAGGTGATATGATATGGTTTGGTGCTGTGTTCCCACCCAGATCTCATCTCAAATTGTAATCCCCACATGTCAAGGGAGGGACCTCATGGGAGGTGATTGGATCATGGGGGCAGTTTCCCCCATGCTGTTCTCATGATAGTGAATTACTTCTCATGAGATCTGATAGTTTAGAAGTGTGGCATTTCCTTGCATACTTTCTCTCTCTTGCCTGTTGCCTTGTGAAGAAGATGCTTGCTTCTCCTTTGCCTTCTGCCGTGATTGTCAGTTTCCTGAGGCCTCCCCAGCTGTGTGGAACTTTGAGTCAATTAAACTTCTTTTCTTTATAAATTACCCAGTCTCAGGTAGTTCTTTATAGCAGTGTGAAAATGGACTAACAGAAATGCATATTTAAGGATGTCAAGCAAACCAAAGGAAAAGTAAGTGTTAATTGAATCATAGTTTGTAGACACACTACCTCAGTGCTTAGGATAAGTGAGTTTTAATTTTTTAAAGTTAGTTTTATAAAGATAGGCTGTATGATTTCAAAGATGGGCCTCGCAAAGTGGAAACATTAATTAGGCAAATTTTATAACGTAATAGCCTTGGATTGATTAACAGAGCATGGCATAAGTCTTGAATAGAGATTTGATAAGTGAACTATATTTGATAAGTGAGTGGTCTGTGCAGGTGAGGAGAGCGTTGCCTCAGAAATCAATTTTCAGGGATTTCCATGGCAGGAAAATTATTTGTTGGTTTATAGTCTTAATTTTTCTGGGCAAATAACTGAATCATGTTGATCATGTAGTCTTACTTCTCAGTCCTAAGATCATCTTAATATAGGTGGTCACAGTTCTTGCTGTTTTTGGAAACTTTTTCTTACTTAACATATATATCATGAAAGTTAATACAAAAAGACATGAATTCCAGACAGGCATAATCACCTCTCCTTGGACAGTGTCTTAAAGTATACACAAAGAGGACAGGGTTAAGTGGGAAAAAAATTTATATTTTTATCTAAGCAAATGCCTGGTGAGTTGTGTACAGGATTTATTCTTCAGATTTAACCTGAGCTTCTCTTCCCAGCTTTAAGTTCCATCTTAACCCCAGTTAGCTGCCAAGTCTGAAACAATAACTCAGTCAGGTACTTGAGTGGGCAAAGTAGAGGGAGTATGCTGTTCAGATACCAAATGGGCCTGGCTCCATTTATAAATCTAGCAACTTGGAATAAAAGTAAGAGATATAAAAAACAATTCAAGTATGATGGCCTTTCATATATCCAAGAAGCATCCAGGAATCTGAGCAAACTAATTAACAAGTCCTAAGGGCGTGAGTGGGCAGAGATAATCAAGATGGCAAATGAGTAGAAGAATAAGCTTTCCTTTACTCCCTGGGTGAAAGCCTACCCTCCTCTAAGAGCACAGAAGGTTCTACTATGTCATTCAAAATTTAACAAAAACATATTTTTAAATCGTTTAAACGGTATCCATTTGTTGAACTTTGGGATGAGCATCCTTTTCATTTATGTTATTTTGTATACGCTTAATATTTCTTTAGCTTTAATTTCTAATGGTATAATTAGTGGGTAAAAGGAATGCATATTTTTATGGGGCTCTTGATCCGTAATGCCACACTGTCCTAAGTTATATGTATTTACCTTTTATTTTCCATCTTTGATAGCAGTGGGTGTCCATCATCTGAGTATAATACATTTAAGTATAGTCATGCTACTCTGCTATCAAACATTGGGTATGTTTGTACCCTTTAACCCATTTCTCTGCATCCTCCTTCCTTTCCCCCATGAACCTTCCCCAGTCTATTATCTATTTATCCACTCTCTACCTCCATGGATTTAATTTTTTTAGCCCTTACATATAGATGAGAACATGCAATACTTATCTTTTTGTGCCTGTCTTATTTCACTTAAGATAATGACCTCCTGTTCCATCCATGTTGCTGCAAATGACACGTTTTCATTCTTTTTTTGTGGTCAAATAGTATTCCATTGCATATATATACATCACATTTTCTTTATTCATTCTTCTGTTGCTGGACACTTAGGTTGATTCCATATCCTTGCTCTTGTGAATAGTGCTATTAGGTTGGTGTGAAAGTAATTTTTTTTGTTTTTTGTTTTTTTAAACATTTACAATTACATTTGCACCGACCTAATACAATAAACATGTGAGTGCAGGTGTCCCTTTGAAATATTATTTTTTTTCCTTTGGGTAGATAGCCAGTAGTGGGATTGCTGAATCAAATGGTAATTCTATTTTTAGTTTTTTGAGAAATCTCCATACTTTTTTCAGTAGTGGCTATACTAGTTTACATTCCTAACAACAGTTAGGAATTTTTCTGCATCATTAACAACATCTGTTATTTTTTTATCTTCAAATAATAGCCATTCTAACTGGGGTAAGATAATATTTCATTGTGATTTTGTCTTGCACATCTCTGATGATTAGTATTGTTGAGCATTTTTTTCATATACCTGTGGTCATTTATATGTGTTATTTTAAGAAATGCCTACTCATGTACTTTGCCCACTTTTAAATGGGGCTACTTATTTTGTTCCTGCTGAGTTGAATTCCTTGTATGTTCTGGATATTAGTCACCTATCAGATGAATAGTTTGCAAATATTTTCTCCCATTCAACAGGTTGTCTGTTTACTCTATTGATTATTTTGTTTGCTCTGCACAAGCTTTTAGGTCTAATTGTCTCATTTGTTTATTTTTGCTTTTGTTGTGTATGCTTTTGAGGTCTCAGTGATACATTTTTTGCCTAGACTAATATCCAAGAGTTTTTCCTAGATTTTCTGCCAGTATTTTTATAGTTTAGGTTCTTATAATTAAGTCTTTAATTTATTTTGGATTGATTTTTGTATGTGATGTGAGACAGCAGTCTAGTTTCATTCTTCTGCATGTAGCTGTCCAATTTTCTCAGCACCATTTATTAAAGAAGGCATCTTTTCCCTAATGTAACTTCTTGTCAACTTTGTGGAAGATCAGTTGGCTGTAAATATGTGGCTGTATTTCTGGGTTCTCTATTTTGTTTCATTGGCTCACATGTCTATTTTCATATCAATACCATGCTGCTTTGTTTACTATAACCTTTTAATATATTTTTAAGTCGGATAATGTGATACCTAAAGCTTTGTTCTTTTTGCTCACAATTGCTTTGGCTATTTGGGCTCTTTTTGGTTCTGTATGAATTTTAGGATTGTTTGTTCTAATTCTGTGAAGGATGATGTTGCTGTTTTGGTGGAATTACATTGAATCTGTAGACTGCTTTGGGCAGCAGTATGGTTTTTTTTTTTTTTTTTTAAGATGGAGTTTCGCTCTTACTGCCCAGGCTAGAGTGCAATGGCATGGTTTTGGGTCACTGTGACTTCTGCCTCCCGGGCTCAAGCTATTCTCCTGCATCAGACTCCCAAGTAGCTGGGATTATAGGCATGTGCCACCACACCCAGCTAACTTTTGTATTATTAGTAGAGACAAGGTTTCACCATGTTGGCCAGGCTAGTCTCGAATTCTTGACCTCAGGTGATCTGCTCACCTCGGCCTCCCAAAGTGTTGGGATTACAGGCTTGAGCCACCACACCCGGCCCAGTATGATCATTTTAACAATATTAATTCTTCAGATGTATTAGTATGGGATGTTTTTCCACTTGTTTGTGTCATTGATCATTTCTCTCATTAGTATTTTGAAGTTTTCCTTGTAGAGATACTTTACCTCCTTGGTTAAATTTATTTCTAGGTATTTTTGGTAGCAATTGAAAATCAAATTGCCTTCTTGATTTTTGTCTTGGCTGTATCATTATTGGTATTTAGAAATGCTACTGATTTTGTACATTTATTTTGTATTCTGAAACATCATTGAATTCATTGATCAAATCTAAGAGTTTTTTGGTAGAGTCTTCACATTTTTCTAGGTATAAGATCATATCATTAGCAAAGAGGGACAATTTAACAACTTCTTTTTTTTTTTTTTTCCAGTTTGGATGCCTTTTATTTCTTTATCTTACCTGATTGCTCTGGGTAGGACTTCTAGTACTATGTTAAATGAGTGTGGTGAAAGTGAGTATCCTTGCCTTGTTCCAGTTCTTAGAGAAAAAGCTTAACTTTTTGCCAGCTAGTATGATGTTAACTGTGGGTTTGTTATATGTGGCCTTTATTATTTCCAGATATATTCCTTCTGTGTCTAGTTTGTTGAGAGCTATGATGATGAAGGGATGTTGAATTTTATAAAATGTTTTTTCTGCCTCAATTGAGATAATCATATGGTTTCTGCTTTTCATTCTGATGATGTGATGTATCACATTTATTGATTTGCATTTGTTGAAACATTCTTATATCCTTGGGATAAATCTCACCTCACTGTGGTATGTTATCTTTTTGATGTGCTGTTGGATTTGGGTTGCTAGTATTTTGTTGAGGATATTTATGTCTATGTTCATCAGGTATGTTGGTCTTTAGTTTTCTTGCATGTGGGTATGTGTGTGTGTGTCTTTGTATGGTTTTGGTATCAGAGTAATGCTGACCTCAAAGAATAAAATAGGAAAAAATCTTTCTCTTCCATTTTTTTTTTTTTTTTGGAATAGTTTCGGGAAGATTGGTATTAGTTCTTCTTTTTATGTATGTTTGGTAGAATTTGGCTGTGAGTCTATCCAGTCCTGAATTTTTCTTTGTTGGGAGACTTTTTATTACTGCTTAAATCTCAGTACTTGTTATTGATCTGCAGGTTTTCTATTTCTGTGTGATTAGTTTTTTGGTTAATCTTAAGAAGTTTGTATATTCATTCATTCATTCATTATATATTCACCCTTCCTCAAGGTTTGCCAGTTTGTCAGCATATAGTTGTTTGTAATAGTCTCTAATGATCTTTTGTATTTCTATGGTGTAAGTTATAATGTCTACTTTTTCATTTCTGAATTTTTTTATTTGGGTCTTCTCTCTTCTCGGTTATTTTAGCTAGAAGTTTGTCAATTTTCTTTATGTCTTTGAAGAACCAATTTTTCATTTTGTTGATCTTTTGTGTGTTTTAGTTTCTATTTCATCTAATTCTGCTGTGATCTTTATTATTTCTTGTTTTTCTACTAATTTGGGGTTTGGTTTGATCTTTTCTAGTTTCTTGAGGTTCATTGTTAGGTTGCAGTTTGTAATCTTTTTACTTTTTTGACATAGGTATTTATTGCTATAAACTTTCCTCTTAGCACTGCTTTTACTGTGTTCCACAGGTTTTGGTATGCTGTGTTTTCATTTTCATTTATTTCAAAGAATTTTTTGATATTCATGTTAATTTCCTTGTTGACACACTAGCAATTCAGGAACATATTGTTTAATTTTCATGTATTTGTATGCTTTCCAGAGTTTGTCTTGGTATTGATTTCTAGTTTTATTCCATTATGATATGAGAAGATACTTGATATAATTTTGATTTTTCAAAATTTCTTGAAACTTATTTTGTGGTCTAACATATGGTCTATCCTGGAGAATGCTGCATATGCTGATGAAAAGAATGTATATTCTGTAGTTGTTGGATAGAATGTTCTGTAATGTCTGCTAGATCCATTTCGTCTAGTGTAGAATTTAAGTCTAGTGTTTCTTTGTTGATTTTCTGTCTGAATAATCTGTCTAATGCTGAGTGGGGTGTTGAAGTCCTCCACTATTGTTATATTGTCATCTCTTTCTTTAGATCTAGTAGTGTTTGCTTTATGAATCTAGGTGCTTCAGTGTTGGGTGCACATGCTTTTAGAATTGTTATATTCTCTTGCTGGCATGATCCCTTTATCATTATATAGTGACCTTTTTTTTGTCTGTTTTTACTATTTATGACTTACAGTCTGTTTTATCTGATATAATTATAGCTACTCCTGCTTGCTTTTGGTTTTCATTTGCATGGAATATCTTTTTCTATACCTTTACTTTCAGTCGATTTGTGACTTTGTTGGTAAGGTCAGTTTCTTTTAAGTAGTATATACTTGGATTATGTTTTTAAATTCATTCAGCCATTCTGTGTCTTTTAAGAAGGGAATTTAATCTGTTTACATTCAATGTAATTATTTTCTGGTTGTTTTATCTATTTCTTGTTCCTTTCTTTTTCTCTCATAGTTTGTCATTGTGAATTGATGAATTTCTGTAGTGGTACTATTTAAGTCCTTTTTCTTTCTTCTGTGCATGATTGCTTTACCAGTGAGTTTTTCATACTTTCATATATTTCATGATGGTAAATGTCATCCTATCCTTTTACTTCCAGATTTAGACTCCTTTGAGCATTTATTGTAGTACTGGCCTAGTGGTAACAAATTCCCTCAGCCCTTGTTTGTCTAGGAATGACTTTACTTCTCCTTTTTTTTTTTTTAAATGATGGACAATTTTGCTAGATATAATATTCTTGGGTGACAGTTGTTTTCTTTTAGAGCACTTTGAAAATAATTATCCCATTCTCTCCTGGCCTGTACAATTTCTTTGAGAAATCTGCTGTTAGTTTGATGAGGTGTTCTTTATAGGTGACTGGATGCTTTTCTCTTGCAGTTTTTAGGATTTTCTCTTTAACTTTGTCTTTAGACAATCTGATTATAATGTGTTGTAGAGGAGACCTTTATGCATTGCATCTGCCTGGGAATCCTTGAGCCTCCTGTATGTGAATGTCTACATCTTTTGCTGGACTTGGAAAGTTTTCATCTATTATTTTGTTAAATAGGTTTTAAAATTATTTATTTATTTCTTTGCCCTCAGGGATACCAATAATTTGTTAATTCAGTCACTTTATGTTTTTCCAAATATCTAGAAGGCTTTGCTTATTTTTAAAAAATTATCTTTTCTTTGTTTTTGTCTGACTGGATTATTTCAAAATATCTATCTTCAAGTTCTGAGATTTATTCTTCTGCCTAATCTAGTCTGTTGCAGCTTTCAAATGTCTTTTGTATTTTCTTCAATGAATTGTGCAGTTCCACAATTTCTACTTGGTTCTTTAAAAAAAATCTGTCTTTTTAGTAAATTTCTCATTCATATTCTGAATTTTCTAATATCTTTGTATCTTTTTTAGAATTTTATTGTATTGCACTGAATTTCTTTAAAATCAGTATTTTGAATTCTTTATCTGGGATTTTGAAAATTTCTCTTTAAGATTTACTGCTGGAGATTTATTGTGTTCCTTTGGAGGTATCCCATTTCCTTGCTTTTTCATGTTTCCTGTGTCCTTATGTTGATACGTTTGCATCTGGTGTAATATTTGCTTCTTCCTCTTTTGGAATTTACTTTTGTAGGGAAGGATATTTTCCTGAAGATGTATCTTTGGTTTTGGCTGGATAGGGTACTTGGCTTTGATTCTGGGTGCATGCAATGCTGTAGCCTCTGTATGGTTTTGTTGGCTGTATATAGCATTAGTGGTATCTGTGCTTTACTTAGTGGGTTAGGGTGCAATTTTTAGTGGAGGCTTTGTTGAGTTTGTGCTCAGGACTGGGATCCCAGGTGCACCACTCTTTAGGCTACAGTAGTGGCAGCAGTGGGCTGAGTATGCCTGTATTTGTGACTCATGGTGGTATACCCTGGCACCTGTGTTGGTGGTTATTAGCAGGTTGATTATTGGACCTCCAGGTGGCTTGCTTAGATGCCAGTAGTGGCAGCTGTGGACTGGAGGGTAGGTAGGTTCTTGGACCCATGGGCAGCTGGCGTGGTGTAGCTAAAGAGAGCAGGAATGTTGGATGATTCTTGGGTCCCAAGCAGTGTGCATTGGTGTTGGCAGTGTCTGTGATGGCTGGGAAGGCCAGTCTCAAGGCCCACAGGTAGTGCTTGCAGTTAGGTGCTAGCTACGGTGGTAACAGGTGAGAGTTTAGGCACAAACTTAGGCCTCTGAGAGGAGTAATTAGGTGCCCAAGGTGGCGGATTGGGTTGGGAAGTCCCCAGGACTCTGAGATATGTGCCCTGTCTCAGAGTTTGGGGGCAAACCTGGGCTAGGTAGGATTGTGCTTAGGCCCTGCAATGCTGAGAGTGGGCATCAACTGTGACGAGCAGGTGTGGGGCAATCCTCAGGACATAGACAGAGTGTTTGGAGGGGAAGTAGCAGCTGTGCTAAGGATCTGCCACTGGAGAGGGTGGGTCCTTCCTCAGTGGTTACAGTCTGGGTTGGTGAGTGGGAAATGCATGTACCCTTCATGACCCAGTCTTGGTGGTGCTCACCCCCTTCTCTAGCTGTAAGAACAGATGCCCAGCTCATGACCAAGTCTCATCAGCAACTCATGCCCTGCTCATGTCCCTGTCTCAGGTCTTGGCAATGTAGTGCTCACTTTTTGAGATCAGCTGTTGCTGCCTAGGCCTTACTCACTTCCTAGCTCTGACTGTCAGACTGCTTCTGTCTCACTCCCCTGTCCCAGCAGTGACAGCCTGAGTTTCTGAGATACCCAGTCCTGGTGCTGCTGGATCCCAGGACAGTGTGCAGTTTGCTGAAGGCTAGGTTTGAAAAAGGCACCTTTCTGTAGCTGCTTAGGTCTCAGAAAGGATGTGGGACCCAGCATGAGCTCCTCTCTGGAGCAGGTACGTCTCACAGTCTCCTGGCAGCTCCCTAGGTTAGTTTCGGGGGTGGGGAGGGATGAAGGAGTCTCCCATGGCCAGGATAGGGGGATGTGGGCTCTTGCAAGTCTCTCACTCACCCTTTCTCTGTGCTGGGAAGTCACTACTGGCTCTGTGTCAGTCCTGACCATGGAGGCTTCCTTTCCTCCTTCCTTTTCTCTGCTTTTGGTGTCCTCTGTCATTTTTCTGTTCAGTTCCGGTGTTCTCTCTTGGAAATGTACTTGAAGTATGACTACCTAGTTCTTCAAAGTGGAGGAGGCCAGCATGAAATGCTTCTAATCAGCCATCTTGAAAGCTACTCTAAACAGAATATATTTTAAAGCTTGTGTTTCATCATGATTCTTCAAATTGCCTGTTGAGGTGCTGTGGCATTTTTGTGGAGGTAACAGTAGTCATCTTTATTTTTATTTATTGTAAAAGCTCTTTATATGTAAATTATATTAATCCTTTATCACATATGATATGTTGTAAACATTTTCCCAGTTTGCAATTTTCCTTTAAATTTTGCTTATGATGTATTTTGAGGTACTAAACTATTACATGTTTATGTTCTCAGATGGATTGGTCTCTCCTTTTGGGTTATACTTTTACTAGCATAATTAGAAAGTATTTCCCACTACAAGATTACATACTTACTTTAAAAGATATATTTTATTTTTAAAAAATGGAAATATAGTGTAAATAATGTTAGATTGCTTTTTTTCTCATTTAGAATTATGTTATTAGTATTTTCTGGCATTAAATGTTCTCTAATGACTAAGCTTCTATGTCAATTAAAGTATATCGTATTGCCATATTATCACTTATGTTATTATGTTCTTACTCTTGGGTACTGAAGTTCCTTCCAATTTTTCATATTATAAATAATACTGTTGTGAACATTCTTTCCCATAAACCTTAGTTAGAATTTCTTACTATTTCTTTGGGATAAACTTCAAGGTTTTGATTGTCCATTTGGGAGCATAAGCATTTTAAAAAATTTATTTTGTTTTATATAAAAATATTTAATTGTGGTAGCATACACATAACATACAATTTTCCATCTTAAACTTTTTTTTAGTGTACAGTTCAGTTGTACACCAAATTACATTCACATTGTTGTGCAATCAATCTCCTTTCATCTGACAAAGCTGAAACTCTATCCCCATCAAACAACTCTCCATTCCCCACTCCTTTCGGACCCTGGCAACCACCATTCCATGTTCTGTCTCTCTGAATATGACTTCTCTGGGTGCCTCATGTAAGTAGAATCATACAGTTTTTGTTTTTTGTTTGAGTCTGGCTTATTTTACTTAGAATAATCTCTTCAAGTTTTATCTGTGTTGTAGTATGTGTTAGAATTTACTTCCTTTTTAAATATATTATTCCTTCGTATGTATATGTCACATTTTGTTTATCCATTCATTTGCTGATGAACGAACGTTTACTGTTTTTTAAAGAGGACACTGAATAGAAAACGTCAGTATAAATACCTTTTTAATACTATAGGTTTAAATCACTAAAAAACAAAGTATACAATACATATGACACAATTGCCAGTAAATAATTCAGATTGTTTTTATTTGCTCATTATTTTAGATTAAGGCGTATATTATCTCCTTGTTTTGTGATGCATTTTGACTTTAGTATTTACCATGGTGCCAATGAATGTAGTTGTTGCAACCTGTGGATGGACTACTAAAACCAAAAGCGCTAAAGATAAAAATTGCAACACTGGGAACAGAGCAGGCAAAAATTTGAGGCATTAAGATGTAGTTATTACAATTTCTATAACATGGAGGAAAGGTAGGTTCGAGTTATATATTTGACTGCCTCTGTGTGCTTTGGTTCAAGTGCAGTTGTGGAGGTCTTGGGTCATGGAAAGGAAAAGTTTTTCAAATATATACTGATATTACATCAAGGAAAGCCTTTTCAAAAATGGGATCCAGAATTCCTAACTGGGAGAGGCACATGCAAGGAGAGGTGACAGGTTAAGGGAAAACATCATTGAAGAAAACCAGTCTGAGTGCGCTTTTTAACAATCGAAGCTGAATTACCTGAAACTGAAAAGTGGGGAGGGGCAGCAATGGGGGAGGAGATAAAAGTTTTGGGACAACTGAGAGACTGCACATTTTGAACAGAAGAAAATATTCAATGCCTTTTAAACCAATGTTCTTTAAATATTTGTTTAACATTTATTTTTTGGAAGCAGAGTAGAAATATTTTTTTATTACTAAAAGCAGTAACAATAATGCCAGGCATTATTGTTATAGGCTCTTTATGGTATTTACTCATTTAATTCTCATATCAAGTCAACGAGACAGGTAGCATTATCATTCTCATTTTATTGATGAAAAAATTGAGGGCATGCAATGGTTGAATGACTTGCCTAAGGTCAATTAGCAAGTGGGAGAAGAGAGAGAAGGATTTAGACCAAAGCAATTGGATTCCATGTTGTCTTTATAAATTATGCATAATTAAAAATCATATTTTATATACTTAGTAAATATTGTATAGCTGTTTATTTTTAATGCATATGCCTGCTTTCCTTTCATCTGCTTCTTTGGGACCTCCACATAAAGAAACTTTACACAAGAACGTAGTGAAGACAGAAAATTTGCTTTTCAATTTATAGGAAGGGCACCTGTGTCATTTTAGCACTCTTTGTAGACTGGAATCCTGGATTGTTGCTTGAATGCTTTAATCTAGCTACAGATTGTAAATTTGAAAATGGGAGATAGAGAACAAATCGGGAGAATCTCTGTACATATAGCTGAAAGGAATGAGCTATTTTGAACTTTTTAAAAACTTTTATTTTAGGTTTGGGGTACATGTAAAGGTTTCTACATATGTAAATGCGTGTCATGGGGGTTTATTGTACATACTATTTTATTGCCCAGGTATTAAGCCCAATACCCAGTAGTTTTCTTTTCTGCTTGTCTCTCTGCTCCCCGACAACCCCTCAAGTAGACTCCAGTGTCTGTTGTTTCCTTCTTTGTGTTCATAAGTTCTTATCATTTAGCTCCTGCTTAAAAGTGAGGCATATGGTATTTAGTTTTCTGTTCCTGTGTCAGTTTGCTAAGAATAATAGCCTCCATGAGCGGGTTTTTTTGTTTTTTTTGTTTTGTTTTGTTTTGTTTTTTTGTTTGTTTGTTTGTTTTGAGACGGGCGTCTCCCTCTGTCGCCCAGGCTGGAGTGCAGTGGCGCCATCTCGGCTCACTGCAAGCTCCGCCTCCTGGGTTCACGCCGTTCTCCTGCCTCAGCCTCCTGAGTAGCTGGGACTACAGGCGCCGGCCACCACACCCGGCTAATTTTTTGTATTTTTAGTAGAGACGGGGTTTCACTGTGTTAGCCAGGATGGTCTTGATCTCCTGACCTCGTGATCTGTGCGCCTCGGCCTCCCAAAGTGCTGGGATTACAGGCGTGAGCCACCGCGCCCAGCCCGTGAGCTGGGTTTTAAAGGACTCCATTCAGGATTTTTTTTTTAACCTCTTCTTATTCTTGCCACTTTCAATTCATGTCTGGTGGAAAAAGAAGGTTGGGGCACATTATCTATGACAGTTGCTAATTATTTCAATAAAATTATAGTGCTCTAACTTGTTAGCTTTGATGAAAACTAAGTATGTCTATTTAACTGTCAGAGAGGCAGAAATTTAATTAACTCTGATGCTATATTGAGTGGAGTGTAAATTACTTACCTAAGTGCAGAAGTAGAGTTTATGGGGGAATGCATGTACATCACTTTAATCTACTGTCTTAAAACTCTTTTTAAATTTTCTCTAACCCTATGACAGATTATAAAACTCTCATTTTCTACTTTAATTTCTCTTTTCTTGTTCTCAATCATAGTAAATTCCAATTTTCAATTATGACATTTGATGCTCTTGACAACTACTTGTAAGTTTCTTCTGTAGGATAGATTCACTGGTGGAGAACTAGGTTTTTTGTTTTTCTGTTTTTTAAATTTTGAATGATTTATTCAAGAATAAGTATTCATCACTGTCAGTGAGATTCACCCTTTGTATGCTCAGTGTCTACTCAGTGCTAAGCTTTCAGATGATGGCATTATTGCATTGTCATACTATTCTGATGGTTTTCAGATTTCCTCATTTAAGAAAAGAAAAATGACCCATAATCTTACTGCTCAGTTATGTACTGTTAACATTTGCCATTAAAAAAATTCTTTTTCTCTATCTCTGTCTCCTTCTCCCTCCTATACATATATCCCAACAAGAAATAATTTGATATTGTTTGACATGCTATATAATATATAAAATAAACATAATATTTGTGTAATTATGTACTGTATAGTTATAAACCTAACTTTTTTCATTTAGTATTATGTTGTGGCCACTTTCCTGTCATTCCTAAATTATAAATTATTTTCTAATAGTTGAGAAATATATTTCACTCGTATATTTGAATATAACCTAACTCTTATTTTTGTATATTTTAGTTGTTTCTAACATTTTTTAGATTGTAATAATTTGATATTAAACATACTTGTTTATAAACTTTGTTGTATTTCTGTTTACATACTTGGTTTAAATACCTATAAATGGAATTTCAGGGACAAAAGTTCTAAACAAATGAGGCTCTTTATATATATATATATATATAAAACAAAACTACACTACCAATATAACTCTCACCTATATTGGCCTATTTTCAGTTCCTTAAGTGGTTCATGCTATTATTATTGTTATTTTGCAACATTTGTCCTGAGTTAATGTTTCACTTAATATGCAACAACAACTTAAAAAGGAGGTACTTTTTACAAATAATGAGAGTCTTGATTGTGCCCAAGATCATAGATGACATAAATTTAAAAACCAGGGTTTTACACAGTTGACCTGAGCTTGGCCTCTCTGACTCCAAAGTTCATGCTGTTTCCTCTACTGGGAATGATTTTGAACTCAGGTATATTGCCAAGTTTTTTCTTTCTTTCTTTTTCTTTTTCTTTTTTTTTAAGTGGCAAAGCTCTATTTGAACATTAAAGATTTTTTCATAGGTCTTTTTTCCATTTTTAAGTTTAAACAATTTTATCAGAATTATTTTGCCAGTTTTATTTCTCTGAGAAGCAGGAACCAAGATGGGATTCAATAAGCAAGAGATTTCTTCAGGGAGATTCCTGTGAGGCATAAAGGGGAAGGAACAGGAGTAGACAAGGAAAACATTCAGAATGTGATATAGATTGGACACCTGCAAAAGGAAAGAAGGAAGGAAAGATTGGGTAGGAAGAACCTCAGAGCTAAGCGCAGTTCTTATGTGGTTTCAGCCAGGCCAGTGGGAATCCCTGAGTCAAAACTGCCCATTAGAGGAGTTGTGTTTCAGGCAGGATTGGCTGGCACTAGAACCCCACTAGGCTCATGGGAGCAGCAGCTAGTGCTGTCAGTCAACTACACTTTTTACAGCAGGTTATCTTGAAAGATATCTCAGTGGTACACCTCCATGGCTGTCCTGCTTATGCATGCACACAGTTTAAAAATAAAATGATACTATGATCTTACAATGAAAAAAGTGTCCTGTGCCTATTCCTACCGTTATCTAATTCATTCCCCATAGTCAAGCACTTTTAAGTCTTTTAGCTAATTCTTCTGGGATTTACATAGTTTTAAATGACATTCACATGCTGCTATTTCTAGATTTTGTTCACTGTACATTTAGCCTCTGTTATCCTATTATGGAAGATAAAGTTATAACTCATTTACATATTCCCCAACCACCCCTCTTCTACAACAAGTTTTCCTCCTTGATTTTCTTACTATATATACATAAGCTTTGGTCATTTATTCAGTGTTTATATTATTATAACTTTGTAAATATTATTAACAACTGAGCCAAGTAGTATACTATGATTACATTTTTTTCTTAAATAACTTCATTCTCCCTGGAATTAATTGTCTTTTTTTTTTGAGACAGTCTCTGTCTGTCACCCGGGCTGGAGTGCAGTGGTGCAATCTTGGCTCACTGCAATCTTTGGCTCCTGGGTTCAAGCATTCTCATGCTTCAGGCTCCCTAGTTGCTGGGACTACAGGTATGCACCACCATACCTGGCTAATTTTTAAATTTTTAAATAGAGACAGAGTTTTTGTCATGTTGGCCTGGCTGGTCTCGTACTCTGGACCTCAAGTGATCTGCCTGCCTTGGCTTCCCAAAGTGCTGGGATTACAGGGGTGAGCCACCACAACTAACCAAGTTGATTATCCTTTTTTGTGATGTGATGTGTTTTATTACTTATTCTGAAGCTTTTTACTACAAAGTCTCTGTACATGATTGTCTTCAATTTGGAAGGTTTCTTCCTTCCTTCTTCCTCTCCTCTCCTCTCCTCTCCTCTCGTCTCCTCTCCCTTTCCTTTCCTTTCTTTCCTTCCTTTCCTTTCTTCTTTCTTTTTTTTTTGAGATGGAGGCTCACTCTGTTGCCCAGGCTGGCGTGCAGTGGTGTGATCTCGGCTCACTGCAAGTTCTGCCTCCCAGGTTCACGCCATTCTCCTGCCTCAGCCTCCCCAGCAGCTGGGACTACAGGTGCCCACCACCACACCTGGCCAATTTTTTTGTATTTTTAGTAGAAACGGGGTTTCACCATGTTGGTCAGGCTGGTCTCGAACTCCTGATCTCGTGATCCACCC
>NW_012105421.1:1641999-1657868 GCF_000951045.1 Mandrillus leucophaeus
AGGAAGGGGTCCAGTTTCAGTTTTCTGCATATGGCCAGTCAGTTTTCCCAACACCATTTATTAAATTGAGAATCCTTTCCCCATTGCTTGTTTTGGTCAGGTTTGTCAAAGATCAGATGGTTGTAGATGTTTGGCGTTATTTCTGAGGCCTCTGTTCTGTTCCATTGGTCTATAAACTGTTTTGGCACCAGTACCATGCTGTTTTGGTTACTGTAGCCTTGTAGTATAGTTTGAAATCAGGAAGCATGATGCCTCCAGCATTGTTCTGGTTAACTCATACTCATCCATCAGGTCTCACCGCAGGCTCATTTTTTCAAGGAAGACTTCTGTGACTCTCACTATAGCTGGGTAAAATTCCTATGTTATATACTCTTATAGAATTTTAATTTTTACCCTTATGAACCATTATTTCAGTTGCAAATTGTCTATGTATTAAATTAATGGTTGAAAATACAAAGTGAGCAAGACTTTTTTCTGCTTTTGGTTGCCATAATATTCTTAGCACTTAGTACTGGGCCTGGCAAACAACAAGAAAAGCTTACTAGTTACTACTATGTGCCACTCATTGTTGTAAGTATATCAGGTATATTAACTTACTTAATTCTTAAAGCAATCTTATGAAGTAGGTAACATTACTATCCCTACCGTACAAATATGAAACTTGAAGCCCAGAGAAGTTATGTAACTTGAATCATGAATATGCAGCTAGTAAGTAGCAGAGCTAAGATTGGAACCCATTCTAGCACCCATTAATAGTATTTATCTGAGAAGGTGGAATGAATGAATTGCAAAAATTCATTCCAACTTCTCAGATAAATACTATTAGTGGGTGCTAGAATATTCTTTAGGACTCTTTTAGATGAAAACAGTAACGTAGTGGGCTGCTGTTGGTCCCCTGTAGATACAATATTCATGAGTAGTGAGTACATGCTGTATTATTATGTCATTTTTAAGTAAACCGAAAGACAGACAGCATTGAAAGCATTACATCCAGCACTTAATTCACTTAGGACTATGTAAAAAAAAAACTGTGCCCATTCAAACTCAACCTTCTAAATCTCCCAAATGTTAACTGCCAAAGCTCTCCAAGGAAAATGAAGTGCCTTTGTTTAGCAGATGAGCTAGTTGGGTGGTTCTCCTACTTTCCCTTACTTTTTTGATGATTTATGCAGCAAGTACTTTGTTGAATATTCTAATCTGTTACCTAATCTGTTGAGATATAGCATTTTTGTAAAACAAATCAGATCTGAAAAATTCTAGTTTCTTATTTTGGGCTCTGACTTACTCATTTTTAATGCTTTCAAGAATTCAGTTCACTAAGAATGAATTTAAAAACATAGCATGCCTGACTGTTTTTCTGTCTGTGATCTTAATATTTCTCTTTCCTTAGCATACCAAGTTTCAACCTTTAATGCACAACAAAAACCTTACCAACTCCTCATACTCCTATTCTTGGCAAATTTGTAAAATGGCTTTTGTTTTCTTAGAAATGGTTAAAGATAAATGTTACAGTAAAGCATTCTTTCTGTGTAACATGTCCAGATTTGTTTCCCACTTCAATTAGCTGAGGAGGTTGTTTTAGTGGATGTTGCCTTATCTTATTAAGAACTTTAGCTAGCATCTAAAATAGTATTGGCAGGATTAATTGACAGAAATCAAATCCATGGGTTTGTTATAGATAATTTACAACTTGAGGTTACTTCTCTAATATTTTACTTTTTGAAATGGAATCAGGTATGCTTTTCCAAAAATGATGGTACAGTGTTTCAGTAGAGTTGAAAGTTTCATTTGATATTTGCATTTTTACAAGACAGACTGTGGTATAAAAGTAACAGTGAAAGGCATTAAAAATTACTATGTTCTACTAGAGAAATACAGTTGTTATGAATCAGAATGGAAGTTAATCAGAAATTGAAATGCTAATTTTTTTTTTTTTTACAGTGTTCTGAGTTAACTTTTTGTCAGAATACTTGTGCTGTACTTAAGTAAGCTTAAGTAGAAAAGATTTAGTAAGAGGCTTAACATTATGTAAAAGGGGAAAATTTGTGCCCTCCTTATTGGTGTAATTTGAAGGATACTAAAATTAATGTAATTGTAAAATTTAGGAAAGTTATGGGGTAACCTTTATGAATGATCAGGCATGGATAAGATATTATACTGGTTTAGGCAGCCAAGGAATGGTTTGATGATCATGTTGTAGTGATGGAGTGGGAATGGAGGTAGAATAATACCAAAGATAAATAGGACCTGCTTTATAATTTTGCACAAGTGTTTAACTTGTCCATTTGCTTTCACTAAGAACCAGAAAATGAGGAGTAACAGCCTAGATTCCACTGAGGACCAAAGTCAATCAGAAGAGGCAGCTTTAAACATTGAGATGTTTATGAAAGACACTTCATATCCTGAGTGCCTTTCACACAGTAGATACTATATTGAATGAATGAATGAAATGGTATGTAGAAAGAAGAGGCTAGGAGAAGAAGAGGCTAGGAGAAGAAGAATTATTTTGTTTTAGAGGGCAGTGGCCATAATCATTTTGTCTCTTTTTTAGATTACCTCCCTTTCTACATTGCTACATACTAGGAAAAATGGCTACCTATGATAGTCAGATTAAACCTTGAAATAGGCTTATATTTGAACAGAGAACTGGATGAAGTGAGGAACACAGCCAAGTAGATATCTGTTGAGAGCATTCCAGAGGGAAATGAAGAGGTGGCTGCTGCAAATGATTTGGTCCCCATAGTACCTCAGTATCTGTTTTGCCAGTAAGCTGCCTTGAGCTTCTAGGACTTTTTCAATATATCCCACCTTTCTGTCTTCTTGGAGAAACTCCAGTGATGTTCCTCTTTATTGCTCACCTATTAAGAATAATATCTCTCATTTCCTCAGTTCCAACCAAGTCCCCAGACACGGGTTATTTAATTTAATTCTCGCAACAACTATGCAAAACAGGCTTTGCTAGCTCCATTTTGAAGATGAGAAAACTGAGCACCCAAGAGTTCACATAATTTGGTAGCAGTGGCAGATCTTGGCATTGAATGGAGGCTTTCAATTATGAAGCTCGTTTTTTTCCATTTTACATGGTTTCTAAATATTAATTTGGCTTATCTGTGTCCTACAACCTTGCTTTCAAGTAAGAGCATGTGTATCTAATAGCCAAAATCATTTAATGGATATTTAAAAAAATTTAAATGTTTTATTTTGAGATAATTGTAGATTCACATGTGGTTGTAAGGAAAAATACAGAGGAGATCTTGTGTATCCTTTATCCTACTTTTCGTAATGATAACATCTTGAAAAACTGTGGTACAATTAGGAAGAGAAGAATTGAGGCAAGTCCTAACGATTGCACACAACTATAACATACTACAAGGATTTAACATTGACACAATTCATTGATCTTGTTCCTATTTCCTTTGTTTTACCCCTACTTGTGTGTGTGTGTGCATGCACATGTGTATATGTGTTTAGTTTTGTGCAATTTTATCACATGTACAGGTTTGTGTATATATCACCACAGTCAAGATACAGAACAGTCCCATCACACAAAAATCCTTCACGTTGCCTTTTTACAACTACACTCATTTCTCCCTGCCTCCAAATGCCTTGCATTCTTAACACCTGGCAATCACTAATCTGTTTTCCATTTCTATAGTTTTGTCATTTCAAAAATATTATATAAGTGGGATCATATAGTATATATCTTTGGGATTGTCTTCCCCCTCCCCATTCATCATAATTCTGTAGAGATTCATTCAAGATGCATCTATCAATACTCCAGTCCTTCTTATTGCTGAGTACCATTCCATGTTTTGGGCGTACTACAGTTTGATTAACCATTGAATGGGTTGATATTTTACGCCTCTTAGGAAATATGTGCATTTTAATAATGACTACCAGCAGTCAATGTCCTAATTCAAAGATAGAGAATTTAATGTTGAGAACATCAGTTGATAAAGACTAGAGGATTTTAGGGAAAGGTATGATCTTAAGCTTCTTCTTGGTTACACCATGCAAGTATATGATAGTAGGAAACGTACATTTCCATTTTATGCTTGATCTCACTGACGGTGTTTCAGATGATGCTGCCATGGTATTTCCTGTAACTGGATGAGATACAGTGCTTTGCAGGAGAAAAAATGCTTTCATCTCATGTACATTGTCTTGAATTTTAAGAAGGGTTTCTATGTAAGCAAGCATGGTTCAGTTATACAAAAGAAAGAAAGACAGACAGTAATGAGAAATGTCATGTTTATCTTTTATATCTTATGGATGAATCTCAAATAGTTTTTCTTTTGGCTGCTTATTCTCAACTCTAACCAAGTGTCACCACTTATCATCTGCTGTAAACCTCAGGTAGGTCAAATTTGTGAATTGCCTACTATTGACCCAGGAAGCTTATAAGGTTCTTTTTTTCTTGATGCAAGTGGTTGGTTTTATTAAAACAAAAAAAGCATATATTCTTTATGTGTTGCTTGGCCTCAATTTGCTTTACAGGTTTCAATTACTGATCCTCTTACCATGTTTGATTGTAGGTATCCAAGTTGCCTCACTGGTTTCCTCCTGTCCTGCCTATACTTACCTTGAGACTTACCCACATTTTAACACAATTCTCCTTTTCATTATTGCATATCCACTGCCCATTTAAATTCACTGGCCAGTGAGGGTTTAAAACTAAAATCTGTGTAGTGCTATGATGTATTTGACTGAGGAATATGCACCTTTTCTTTTAAACTATGAGCCTGAGTTTTTATGAAGAGAAGGGTGAATAGCACTTCAATTTCTATATTAATTCAATTCATATTTATTGAGCATTTATATTATGTAAGTCACCATGACAAATGTGATGGCCGTGGAGATGAGTTGACCTTCAAGGAACATGTTCTAACAGCAAAGATAAGACAGGGTTATCTTATCTAATGCGAGATTTATCTAATACAAGATGCTGATAAGGCTAATGGAAACCAGAAAGGATCATGAAGATTTGTTGACCTTAAATTTTTGCCTTGTAATATTAGTCTGATGACTGTTACCTGCTACAGTTTGCAGAATGCATTCACAGCTTACATAGATATTCTTATTTAATATTTATGATTCTTCTTTATAGATTAAGACAGTGAAGCTTGGACATGTGGAGACAGAGTTCAAAGAAAAACCCAAGACTTTGAATGTGGCATTTATGAGACTTTACCAAGAGGCTTTACATTAATATGTTTTGTTTCAGCAAGGATCTTAGGTTCTAACATTTTACCTAAGGTTGCATAGACTATCTTGCAACTGAATGATATAGAGGTGATGAATTCACAAGTCAATTAAAATTCCTTCATTTTCCTTTAAAATAATAACCCTCAAAATAAATATATTTTTCTCCTATAAAATATGTGAATTAACTCTCTCTCCATGGATATAATTTTGAATTATGTTCATTAGAGGGTAAATCAGGAGAACTGCATGTGAGAATATGAATGTTTAAATAATTATCGTTAATTTAAGTGTCCTTAAGAGAGCTTTAGCTGCTCAAGTGAGCATTTGCTTAATTTAAATTGAATTAAAAATGATCTATGGGGGAAACAGTTTCTAAAGCACAACCAGAGTTTCATGAAAATGAGAGGAATCGGAGATGTGTTACAAAGACCTAACATGGCAAGGATGGAATTTTGAGCCACACTGATGTAGATATTCCTAAATGTTATATTTGTGCAAAATTACAATGTCAAATAGTGCTTCACAGGGCAGAAAACTTAATGCTGCATTTTTCTTTCCAGTGGCACAGAGCTCTATGAAAGGTTCATTTCTTGCTTTCAAATTTAGGAGGATCTATGAAATTCCTTGAAGGATAATTTTATGTAGAATGTATTAAAATATTCCAATATTTTTTCACATTCTGGGAGGCTGATCAGAACTTACAAGGAAAGGACAATACATAAGGGCTCATAAGTAACATTAAATAGGTGAAGTTTCCTTGTTTTAGATACATAATTTTAGGGAATTACATAAACAAACAAGTATATATAGTATGGTTATTGGTTCACTGATGGGAATCACTTGAGCGTGGTTTGAATCTTAAAATCATCCTGTCTGGCTTGGCACCTCTATTTCAATGGGAAAAGCACTGCTAGAAGCAAGAGTAGAAAGTGATGAGAGGGACAGCAGCTCTAGAAAAGCGCTAGTGGAAATGAACAGTACTGTCACAAATATGAGGAGGCTCTTGTGTACTTGTCACTGCCATCATTGTGCTTTGAATACTGATAAAAGAAGGTGCACAAGACTGCCTTTCTTTGTTTACCAAGTAGGTGAGGTCAGGCAGCTGAGGCCAAAAACAAACAAACAAACAAAAAAAAACCAAAAAACAAAAAAACCTGAAAAATCCAGCTAAAGACCTTAAGACATGGCCCCAGGAAGTTTAAAAAAATTTAAGAGGGCTTAATCTTCCAGAATGTATGAGATTGGGAAAAGGGTTCAAGTCAAACTCATCTAGATCTCAGGTGGCAGGGAACCTGCATAGGAAAGAGCTAACATAGCTGGGCTGAGACCATTTTTAGAAAGGCCTGGTTGCAGGGTTGGCCCTTGGCTGGCATCTGGGTACTTAGATTTTGGGCATGTTTCCCACCATTCTCTGACTTATAAGAGTAGTTTATTGTGCTTAAACTATTTGTGCAAACAATGTGGCTTATGTTAAGCACCTGCTTTCATTCTGAGAATCTGGAATTTAGGTATGTCCTAGGCAGAGATTCTTATATGGCCAGCTCCCAGTAAAACCTTGAGCACTAAGTCTCTAATGAGATGTCCTAGGAGGCAACATTTTACAAGTGTCACAGTTCAATGCTGAAGAAATTTAAGTTGCCTTATGTAACTCTACAGGGACAAAATTCTTAGAAATGTGTACTTGGTTTTCCTTAGACTCTGTCCCATGTACTTTTTCCTTTTACTGATTTTGCTTGTACCCTTTGGCTGTAGTACATCATAACTGTGAGTTCTGTGAGTCTGCCTAGCACATCACCAAATCTGGGGATGGACTTGGGGACTCCAGGCACAGAACCATAACTGGAATAGACTTATAGGTGAAATAAAAGTTGTCATGTGGGATATGATATGTTCTGGAACTTTAACTAAGGATGTTTGAAATAACTCTTTACTAGTATTAAACTCTTGACAACTGTATCCAGAAATTAACATGTGTGGACTGAGGCCCTTCTAACATAAGAACAATAAAATCAGATTAAGGGAAGTAGAGCCCATATAATGTTCCCCTGCTCTCAATATAAATGGAATCTTGTGAATTTAGTCTATTAGAAGAGTAGTTAATAATCTCCTAATGGAAAATCCCTAAATGGATCTTTTGGTAGAAAACTCCTAGTTCTAGCAATGCAGGCACAAATAAGGGGAGAAAGCCCCACTGACAGCATGACAAGAATTTTATGACCTGATGTTAAGCATCCATAGTTAATGTGATAAATTTTTCTTAGTTAAATGCAAACCAAGTTCCTTTCACCTTTCTTCTTTGCTGAACGTTTTTAAATGTTAGAGTTTGACAGCAAACTCCGTTAGAAATCCAAGGAAAATGCCCTTACATCTAAGAGAAAGTGCTAACTGAATTGTAAATGCGTGCAATTTAGTGTTAGGACATAGTCTGACTTGTACAACGTGTCCAAGTGGGACAAAGGCTCCATTTGGGGAAATAAATCCCTTTGCTTAAAAAAGTTGCAACAAAAAATTCCAGTCTTTTCAAAGACTATTTAAAAGAATGTTTGACTTTTCTTTTATCTATTCATTCTCAAACTGAAGTAGGAAAATATGCCTTTGAAGCTGTTTTTTTTTTTATATGCAGTTTATTTATATAGCCCTTTTTGGTGTTTTGACACTAAAAGGTTTATGAAAGCATGGAGAGCTGCTTCTCTACTACATTTAGAACTCTACAAAACTAACATTGAAGGTAATGACTTCTTACATGAACAAACAAAACTGGATTTATACACTGCCCTGTTACCAGAGATAGGACCTAAATTAAGGGGGAATCTTGAAGTCATGTTTTCCGGGTTCTGCCTTGTTCTTACTATCGACTACTGGTTGGTGTCTTCACATACTGATAAGGTAACTGGCATGTTACTCAAAAAGCAAATGCATTTGGAATATGTGATATAGTTGATTAATTTGGATATTTTAGATTAAGATGAATTATTTTGGAGCGAGGTGAGGGTGTTACTTTCCTTTTTTATGTAGAGATAGGTCTTTGAATTAGATCAAATAGGATGATCATAAAACGTATCATTCAACAGGACACTTCTGAGAGTGAAAGGGAAAGCTATTAATAATTACATTGGGATAAAATGTATAATGTATAAACTGGGATTATTCCTGAGAGAACTGAGATATGTGGTCATCTCAACATTGAACACTTATTTTCTACTCTTTTTTCTTTCATGGGTATTATGGGTATTTGTGAGATTGTGAAATATTTTAAATGTTGTGGGAGAAAATAATCATCAAACCTGTGTTTGTTGATATTAAAATACGGCCTCAAAATTCTTTGTCACTTAACCCATTGAGAGGTGGGGTATTATTTTCTCTATGACATCACCCCTTGTATCTGAGTGGGCCTATGGCTTCCTTGAACAATAGAGTATGATGGAGGTGAAGCTGTGTGATTTACAAGACTGAGTCAATAGATCATGTAGCTTTTGCCTTGCTCTCTGGGGCACTCCTGTTTGGAGCCCTGAGCTGCCACATAGGAAATCTAATTACCCTGGGACCATCATGCCATGAGGAAGCAAAGCCACATGCTGGTGCTCTGGTCAGCAGTCCTAGTCTTCACGTCATCACAGAGTAGATATATGTGAGTGAACAGGCCTTTAGATGACCCCAACATGTAGCCTTTAAATCTTCCCAGTTGAGACCAGTGTCACTGTGGAGCAGAGATGAGCCATCCTTGAGTTACCCTTTCTAAATTTTCTGACTCACCAAATACGTGAGCATAATAAAATGTTTTTTTTTTTTTTTTAAGCCATTAAGTTTTAGGGAAATTTGTTATACAGTAATAGTAATGGGAATACTGAGCTTTCTATTTTTGCATTTATCTGTTTCAAGGTACTCCTGGACTTTCCCTAGTACCCTTGGCTCTGAGCAGAAAAATCTCAGATTTTTTTCTTGATGATTATTTTCTCCCACAACATTTAAAATACTTCACAATCTCACAAATACCCATAATACCCATGAAAGAAAAAAGAGTAGAAAATAAGTGTTCAATGTTGAGACGACCACATGTCTTAGTTCTCTCAGGAATAATCCCAGTTTATACATTATACATTTTATCCCAGTATAATTATTAATAGCTTTCCCTTTCACTCTCAGAAGTGTCCTGTTGAATGATAAGTTTTATGATCATCCTATTTCATCTAATTCAAAGACTCTTGTTTATAATTAAGCATCTCTTGGCTTATGAAAGAAACAGCCGAGATGCAACAATGTGTTCTACAAATGCACTGTTGGTCCTCTCTGAGATGGATCCCTATGTCTTGAGTCACTCTATCAACATATTAGCTCTCTTAAGGCACGTTTAGTTTCTTGAAATTTATTGTGGACTCTGATACACACTGGCTTTCTTCTGTGAATCATGATATTATCCAGTATAATATCAATAGTGTGTCAACAGAACTTTAGTCTATGCTATTTGTATTGCTCACTGTTGTTTTATATGTATCTTTTCTCCTCAGGTAGGTGGTAAAACAAGTTCCTTGAGGATAGGAGGCATGCTGTGTATTTTATATTGTGTAGCATAATATAGTGGTAAACACAGGGGAGAGATTATTTTCCTGGTACTTCCTGATACCATATTTGTATTTTCAATATTTCCCTTTGATCACAAAGTATGGTAGATCCCTGATATTGGCATTTAAAAGCCATTATCAGGGATAATTTTGAATTGTAAAGAAAGAGCAGAAGAGATTATTTTAGATGTGCTTGTGCAAGATAAGTTAATGAGATACTGGAAAACAAAAGCACAAAATGAATAGCTTTATTTGTGGGATAAACAAGGCTCTCAGAGTGTGCCAATAAAAAATTCTTTATTATTAGGTGGATTTAGATGTTTTTAAAGCTTTTGATCATGTTTTATGGCTAATAAAGTTTCTTCAGGGAAAAGTAAAGTCTAAAATCTTTCCCATAAATGAGTTGATGCTTTTATTTTTCCTAAATCCATGATCATGTTCAAATAAGGAAAGCTTTAAGGGAGATTCCTTAGCAATGGATAAAAAGAAATTCTTAAAGAATTAGAAATATGCTAAGGAGATGCAGAAGAACGTGTTAAGGTTAATTGCCTAGGTGGATTTTCAGTATTTTCAGGTTCCAGGAGTATAAAGATAGGGTAGTCTTGATAAAATGTGTTACTCCTGCAGTGTCTTCTGGGCTGACAATAATACCATTTATTTCCTCTTCCTCATCCTTACTCAATGCTGGAATCTACAGTAGAAGATTGGAGTAAAAGTTTCTAAGTTCTCCATTTCATCTTTTGGGAGTAGCATAAAGTAGCAAGGAAGATTTGAATATGGAAAAAATATGTGAAACTGTAGATAAATGTTGTCAGAGAACATTCAAATAAACAAACAATGAAGACACCATTACACAAAACTAGTCATCTGAGAGTGCTCTCTTGCTTAGTAGTTTTAAGAAAGAGTAAAAGCCCAAATGTAAGTTTTAATTTGCTATAGATTTTTGATTATACATGATGATCCTTCAGTTTCTGCTTCTCAGGATTTTATTCTATCTCAGAAGTTGCCTTCTTCCAGGTCTCCAGGTCAGCATAATATCTTTGTTCCTATAAAAAATTTTCACATTCTACTACTTTGAGGATGTGATAAAGGGTTCAAGAGATAAAGGGTTCAAGAGTTTTTAGTAATTAATCACTTTTTTAAAGTACCTTTGACTTTACCAGTTCTGTGACTCCTAATTAACCTTACCTTTGAGCGCTAGAAGTAATGGTTGACTCAGAAAGTGTTCTCTTTTTAGACCCCACACAGGAAGACTGTTCAGGATGTCTGTGCCACAACTGTTCTTGAAATAAGTTCAGGAACCTAATGATATATGCTGATGGGCTCAGAAACCAATTTTAATCAGGTGATTTAGAAAACATTTCAAAATATCAGTCAGTGAATGCCCACAGGGCAATTGATAATGGATACATAGCTTAATTCTAAAGTGTAGCAACATGAGCAGAAAGAGGTTGGCACAACATGCCCTGTGGCTTCTACATCTGAGGACTTGGTTGCTCAAAGGTAAAGTGAATTGGGTCTGTTGACTCTTGTTTATAATTAAACATCTCTTGGTTTATGAAAGAAACAGCGGAGATACAACAATGTATCTTTGAGAATCATATACATTTAAAAAGTATGCAGCTCCAAGTCATTAGAGAAAGGGTGGATTCTGCAGCACACATATATATTGTGGTTGATAGTGTCAGTGGTGGTCATCCTCTGCTTCTTTGTTGGCTGGGTATCTATGAACATAGGGAAAGGCAGGTGGCAGCATCTTTCTATGTTCTGAATGAAATTTTAGAGAGTTCTATATCATGCATTCTACTTGAAATGAGAGGTTCACAGTGAGCAAAGATTAAGAAAGGAAGAAGAAAAAGTCAAGTCATAGTTTCCCATGGGCCAGGAAACATTTGTATCAAGGAAGGACAATAATAAAATTTACAAATTAACTTTTTGCTTACTTTTAATAAAAAAACTATGTTTAGTAAGGTTGATTAGGCATTTGGGGAATGAAGTATAAGCAGAAGCACAATTCACTAATTTGTTAATTATTTTCTTTGTTGTGGACCTCAATTAGTTTAGTGTTTAACAGTGATAAAGCATAGTCAGAAAGAAGTGAACCTTGTTAAGGGAAACTGCTTACTGGCTATTATTCACTCTGAGTCCCAGAAACTGTCCATACTCCCTATTTGTACAAGTACTATGCACTCTTACTATATATTTTTTAAATATAAAGTAAGAAAACAAAAATCCTTACATTGCTACTCTAGATAGAACTACTCTTAACATTTTTTCTCATTCATAATTTTATACATTATTGAGATACTACTGAATATATAAAATTTTCCTGCTTTTAATATAAACATTTTGCAGGTTTATTGCAAAGTCTTCATGAACATGTTTAACGCTGACATAATCTGTTGATTCCTGATTTAATGCCCACAACCTACTTTGAGCAGAGTTGACCCTTCTGGGTATTAGCAAGCAATAGAGTGAGCAATCTAAATGGCAGGCTGCTGCAATTGATCCAATCCCAAGCCAGTTTACCCAGGCCATCAGGAAAATGAGCTTTGTGTTTTTCCAGCTAAAAGTCTCTTTCTGGTAATGATGCAGAAGAGTATAATACATTTTTATGAATGCACAAAACTCCTTTTGTTTATACAGGCTATCACCAAATTCAGCAATAGGAACAACGGGTCTACCATACCTAAGACATTCCCAAGCATCCAGCTGCAGTGAAATTCCTGAAATATAAAACCCAAATTTATTCTCTTTGTCATTTAGAACCTTTTACTTGACTAATTCAGTGGGCCTGTCTCAGAACTTTCCCTAAGATGAAACTAACTAGGACATTTTGCTTTACTTCTAGTTAACAATTACCACATTTATATATGGAATTTTATCAAAATATAGATGGCATAAAGAGAAGGAACCGATCTTAGGACAACAGAAAAAGGTACATTTTCAACTCCATTTTTGCTTAGATCTTAGCCCTACTAGGTTAAGATACCTCCCACAGAGGTATTGGCAAACCTCACTTCTATAATTATAACACTGTAAATTTTCTGTTGAGTTTTTCCTGTTTCATCTGATTTTGCATAGGGTTACACTTATTACTATATTCTACAGTGAATTTACTGACTGATGACTTCTTTTGTTTCTAACAATACTTAATAACAATTTATCCTCCAGTATTGATATCTCTGATCAATACCATCTAACACATTACCTAATATATTCCAGTGTATGAAGATACTATAATTTTCTAACATTATGTAATGTGAGCATCCTTGAATTTTTTTTTTTTGATGTGTGTTGGCCCCTTCATTCTTAGGATTTATTTCCTGAAATAAAATTACTAGACCAAAATTTGTCAGAGCTGGGTGAAGTGGCAGATGCCTGTAATCCCATTTATTCAAGAGGCTGAGGTGGAAGAATTGCTTGAGCTTAGTTTGAGACCAGCCTGGGAAACATAACAGGACCCCCAAGACCCTATCTCAAAAAAATTTTTTTAAATGAACATTTTAAAGTTCTTAATATATATATCCAAAGTGCTTTCCACTGTGGCAGCATATGGTATAAGTATGAGGCAATTACTGGTAGTGATGTCAAGATTGTGACTATGTTTGTTAGGAAGCATCTATTAGATATAAGTGTACTTTAATGTATATTTATGGTTATCTGTCTATGAGATATTTTTAATTTGAAGCTTTATGATGAAACAAGAAAGACTGCGCTTCCCAATATACAAATGATAGTACATTTACTCTGTAATTAATTTAAGCACATATTAAATATAAAAACCGTGAATACTATAAATATTGTTGTAATATCCATTTCCAGTTGTTACTAAGGAATCAGGAAACATCCTTTGTTTATTATGCCAAGAGAATTGTTGCTCTTTCAGTGTGAGCTCTCTCTAAAATTCCCCTGTCTAAAGATCAAAATACTCTTTTGCATGTTCCATCCTCTTTCCTAACTCCCTCTCAGCAGTTGGTCCTTTTATTATTGAAGGGTTCTTCTTACCATTTGCAAGAATTTCTTGTTTTTGTTACTTCTAAATACCCAAAATTTCTTAACGTCATAGATGTTTGTTGACACATTAGTTAAGAAGTGTTGCTTTTGCCATTAGATTTTTGGTAGCATGCTTTACTCATTGCTTGGGAATTGCTTCTTCCTGCTCTCTCTCTTTGTCTTATTCATTTTCTTATTGCCTAGTAACTCACCTGCTCACATTCTGAATGGTGATCTCTACCTATTGTTTTAAATGTCTCATTTATTTAAATGTTAGCCAGTAACTCCCAAATTTTCAACTCCGTCCCAGGTCTCCCCAACTCCAGATTTGCCCAGATCTCTCCCCACTTCATATTTGTATATCCAGCTGCCTAATTGATGTTTTCACTGAGATGTTGAATAAGCATCTTAAACTTTATATATGTAAAATTCAACTTCTAACCTCCCTATTCCTAATTCTTTTTTTTATTATTATACTTTAAGTTCTAGGGTACATGTACACGATGTGCAGGTTTGTTACCTATGTATACATGTGTCATGTTGGTGTGCTGCACCCATTAACTCGTCATTTACATTAAGTATATCTCCTAATGCTATCCATCCCCTAGCCTCCGAACCCACAACAGGCCCTGGTGTGTGATTTTTCCCCACCCTCTGTCCAGGTGTTCTCATTGTTCAATTCTCACCTATGAGTGAGAACATGCAGTGTTTGATTTTCTGTCCTTGTGACAGTTTGCTCAGAATGATGGTCTCCACCTTCATCCATGACCCTATAAAGGACATGAACTCATCCTTTTTTATGGCTGCATGGTATTCTATGGTGTATATGTACCATATTTTCTTAATCTAGTCTGTCATTGATGGACATTTGGGTTGGTTCCAAGTCTATTCACTATTGTGAATAGTGCCGCAATAAACATACGTGTTCCTGTGTCTTTATAGCAGCATGATTTATAATCCTTTGGGTATATACCCAGTAATGGGATATCTGGGTCAAATGACATTTCTAGTTCTAGATCCTTGAGGAATCAGCACACTGTCTTCCATAATGGTTGAACTAGTTTACAGTCCCACCAACAGTGTAAAAGTGTTCCTGTTTCTACACATCCTCTCCAGCAGCTGTTGTTTCCTGACTTTTTAATGATCGCCATTCTAACTGGCATGAGATGGTAACTCATTGTGGTTTTAATTTGCATTTCTCTGATGGCCAGTGATGATGAGCATTTTTTCATGTGTCTGTTGGCTGTATGAATGTCTTCTTTTGAGAAGTATCTGTTCATATCCTTTGCCACTTTTTGATGCGGTTGTTTGATTTTTTCTTATAAATTTGTTTAAGTTCTTTGTAGATTCTGGATATTAGCCCTTTGTCAGATGGGTAAATTGCAAAAATTTTCTCCCATTCTGTAGGTTGTGTATTCACTCTGATGGTAGCTTCTTTTGCCATGCAGAAGCTCTTTAGTTTAATTAGATCCAATTTATCAATTTCGGCTTTTGTTGCCATTGCTTTTGGTGTTTTAGTCATGAAGTGCTTGCCCATGCCTATGTCCTGAATGGTATTGCCTAGGTTTTCTTCTAGGGTTTTTATGGTTTTAGGTCTGACATTTAAGTCTTTAATCCATCTTGAATTAATTTTTGTATGAGGTATAAGGACAGGATCCAGTTTCAGCTTTCTGAATGTGGCTAGCCAGTTTTCCAAGACAATTTATTAAACAGGGAATCCTTTCCCCATTTCTTGTTTTTGTCAGGTTTGTCAAAGATCAGATGGTTGTAGATGTGTGGTATTATTTCTGAGGGCTCTGTTCTGTTCCATTGGTCTACATATCTATTTTGGTGCCAGTACCAGGCTGTTTTGGTTACTGTAGCCTTGTTGTATAGTTTGAAGTCAGGTAGCATGATGCCTCCAGCTTAGTTCTTTTGGCTTAGGATCGTCTTGGCAATGTGGACTCTTTTTTGGTTCCATATGAACTTTAAAGTAGTTTTTTCCAATTCTGTGAAGAAAGTCATTGGTGGCTTAATGGGGATGGCATTGAATCTATAAATTACCTTGGGCAGTATGGCCATTTTCATGATATTGATTCATCGTATCCATGAGCATGGAATGTTCTTCCA
>NW_012105421.1:1659203-1690633 GCF_000951045.1 Mandrillus leucophaeus
TTTGAAGGGCTTTTTGTGTCTCTATCTCTCAGTTCTGCTCTGATCTTAGTTATTTCTTGCCTTCTGCTAGCTTTTGAATGTTTTTGCTCTTGCTTCTCTAGTTCTTTTAATTGTGATGTTAGGGTAATTTTAGATCTTTCCTGCTTTTCTTGTGGGCATTTAGTGCTATAAATTTCCTCTACACACTGCTTTAAATGTGTCCCAGAGATTCTGGTGTATTGTGTCTTTGTCGTCATTGGTTTCAAAGAACATCTTTATTTCTGCCTTTGTTTTGTTATGTACCCAATAGTCTTTCAGGAGCAGATTGTCCAATTTCCATGTAGTTGACTGGTTTAGAGTGAGTTTCTTAATCCTGAGTTCTAATTTGATTGTGCTGTGGTCTGAGAGACAGTTTGTTATAATTTCTGTTTTTTTACATTTGCTGAGGAGTGCTTTACTTACAACCGTGTGGTCAATTTTGTAATAAGGCAATGTGGTGCTAAGAGGAATGTATATTGTGTTAATTTGGGGTGGAGAGTTCTGTAGATGTCTATTAGGTCCACTTAGTGTAGAGCTGAGTTCAATTCCCAGATATCCTTGTTAACTTTCTGTCTTGTGGATCTGTCTAATGTTGACAGTGGGGTGTTAAAGTCTTCCATTATTATTGTGTGGGAGTCTAAGTCTCTTTGTAAGTCTCTAAGGACTTGCTTTATGAATCTGGGTGATCCTGTATTGGGTGCACATATATTTACGATAGTTAGCTCTTCTTGTTGAATTGATCCCTTTACCATTATGTAATGGCCTTTGTCTCTTTTGATCTTTGATGGTTTAAAGTCTGTTTTATCAGAAACTAGGATTGCAAACCCTGCTTTTTTTTTTTTTTTCCATTTCCTTGGTAGATCTCCCTCTATCCCTTTATTTTGAGCCTATATGTGACTCTGCATGTGTGATGGGTCTCCTGAATACAGCACACTGATGGGTCTTGTCTCCTTATCCAATTTGCCAGTCTGTGTCTTTTAATTGGAGCATTTGGCCCAATTACACTTAAGGTTAATATTGTTATGTGTGAATTTGATCCTGTCATTATGATGTTAGCTGGTTATTTTGCTCATTAGTTGATGCAGTTTCTTCCTCACATCGATAGTGTTTACAACTTGGCATGTTTTTCCAGTGACTGGTACCAGTTGTTCCTTTCCATATTTAGTGCTTCCTTCAGGAGCTCTTGTAAGGCAGGCCTGGTGGTGACAAAATCTCTCAGCATTTGCTTTTTTGTAAAGGATTTTATTTCTCCTTCACTTACAAAACTTAGTTTGACTGGATATGAAATTCTGGATTGAAAATTCTTTTCTTTAAGAATGTTGAATAGTGGCCCCCACTCTATTCTGGCTTGTAGAGTTTCTGCTGAGAGATCCACTGATAGTCTGATGGGCTTCCCTTTGTGGGTAAGCCAGCCTTTCTCTCTGGCTGCCCTTAACGTTTTTTTTCTTCATTTCAGCCTTGGTGAATCTGAAATTATGTGTCTTGCAGTTGTTGTTCTCGAGGAATGTCTTTGTGACATTCTCTGTATTTCCTGAATGTGAATGTTTGCCTGCCTTGCTAGGTTGGGGAAGTTCTCCTGGATAATATCCTGAAGAGTGTTTTCCAACTTGATTCCCTTCTCCCCGTCACTTTCAGGTACACCAATCAGACGTAGATTTGGTCTTTTCACATAGTCCCATATTTCTTGGAGGCTTTGTTCATTTATTGTTACTCTTTTTTCTCTATACTTCTCTTCTCACTTCATTTCATTCATTTGATCTTCAATCACTGATACCCTTTCTTCCAGTTGATCCAATTGGCTACTGAAGCTTGTGCATGTGTCATGTAGTTCTCGTGCCATGGTTTTCAGCTCCATCAGGTCATTCAATGTCTTCTCTACACTGTTTATTCTAGTTAGCCATTCATCTAATCTCGTCTGAAGGTTTTTATCTTCTTTGCGACGGGATCAAACATCCTCCTTTAGCTCGGAGAAATTTGTTATTACCAATCTTCTGAAGCCTTCTTCTGTCAACTTGTCAAAGTCATTCTCCATCCAGCTTTGTTCTGTTGCTGGCGAGGAGCTGTGTTTCTTTGGAGGAGAAGAGGCACTCTGATTTTTAGAATTTTCTTCTTTTCTGCTCTGGTTTCTCCCCATCTTTGTGGCTTTATCTACCTTTGGTCTTTGCTGATGGTGATGTACAGATTGGGTTTTGCTGTGGATGTCCTTTCTATTTGTTAGTTTTCCTTCTAACAGTCATGCCCCTCAGCTGTAGGTCTGTTGGAGTTTGCTGGAGGTCCACTCCAGACCCTGTTTGCCTGGGTATCACCAGTGCAGGTTGCAGAACTGCAAATATTGCAGAATGGCCAATATTGCAGCCTGATCATTCCTCTGGAAGCTTCGTCTCAGAGGGGCACCTGGCCATATGAGGTGTTGGTCGGCCCCTGCTGAGAGGTGCCTCCCAGTTAGGCTACTCAGGGGTCAGGGACCCACTTGAGGAGGCAGTCTGTCCGTTCTCACATCTCAAACTCTGTGCTGGGAGAACCACTACTTTCTTCAAAGCTGTCAGACAGGAATGTTTAAGTCTGCAGAAGTTTCTGCTGCCTTTTGTTCAGCTATGCCCTGCCCCCAGAGGTGGAATCTACAGAGGCAGGCAGGCCTCCTTGAGCTGTGGTGGGCTTCACCTAATTTGAGCTTCGTGGCCACTTTGTTTACCTACTCAAGCCTCAGCAATGGCGGACGCCCCTCCCCTTGCTTCCACCTTGCAGTTCAATCTCAGACTGCTGTGCTAGCAGTGAGTGAGGCTCCGTGGGAGTGGGACCCTCCAAGCCAGGCATGGGATATAATCTCCTGGTGTGCTGCTTGCAAAGACCATTGGAAAAGCATGGTATTGGGGTGGGAGTGACCCAATTTTCCAGGTGCCATCTGCCAAGGCTTCCCTTGGCTAGGAAAGGGAATTCCCTGACCCCTTGCGCTTCCCAGGTGAGGCAATGCCTTGCCCTGCTTTGGCTGACGGTCTGTGGGCTGCACCCACTGTCCTGCACCCACTGTCTGACAAGCCCCATTGAGATGAGCCTGGTACCTCATTTGGAAATGCAGAAATTGCCTGTCTTCTGCGTCGCTCACTCTGGGAGCTGCCGACTAGAGCTGTTCCTATTTGGCCATCTTGGAACCTCCCCCTTCTAATTCTTACAACAGAGATACTGAAACGTGATTTGTTAGCAGTTTTGTTTGTTTGTGTGTTTTGCTCAGTTGATGGCAATTTATTCCTTCTAGATTTTTCAGGCCAAAAGTTTGAACTGATCATTGACTTTTCTCTTCCACGTTTTACTTTTAATCTACTCATAAATCTTGTTAGTTTACCTTTAAGATAGAATAAAAACCTAACATTTCTTACCATCTCTACTGCTAACCATTTTCAAGTACCATTAATTTTTACTAATGAATTATTGTAATCACTTTCTAACAGGTCTTCTTGCTTACATCCCTGACTTACTATACTGGGCTGAATTGTGTTCCCCCCCGGAAAAAAAGTTCATATCCACCTGAAACCTCAGATTGTGACCTTATTTGGAAATAGGGTCTTTGCCGAGATAATTAATTAAGATAAGTTCTTACTGGATTAAAATGGGTTATAATCCAATGGCTGGTGTCCTTATAAGATGAGTAAGCAGAGACACAGAGACACACAGAGGGTGAGAAAGCTGTGGGAGAATGGAAGTGAAACGAACCTCTATCTACTATAAGCAAAGGACTGCCAAGGACTGCCACTAGCCACTAATAGCTAGAAGAGTCAAGGATGAATCTTCTTGAGTTTGCAGAGAGAGTGTCCCTACCAACACTGATTTTGTACTTCCAGTCTCCAGAACTATGAGAGAATGAATTTCTATTGTTTTAAGCCACTCAGTTTATGGTACTTTATTATGAAAGCCCTAGGAGATTAATACACTCACTATCGTTGATTTTCAGTAGAGCAACCAGATGGCTGAAGAGTTATCTCTCTTATTCCTTTATGGTGATTGCACGAATGTCACCTTCTTAATGAGGCCCAGCCTGACCACCATATTTAAAATCATAAACTGCTCCCTGCTCTGACCCCACTCCTGATCTTTTTTAAAAAGTTATTTTATTTATTTATTTATTTATTTATTTATTTATTTATTTGAGACAGAGTCTCACACTGTAGCCCAGGCTGGAGTGCAATGATGCAATCTCAGCTCACTGCAAGGTCCACTTCCCGGGTTCACACCATTCTCCTGCCTCAGCCTCCCAAGTAGCTGGGACTACAGGCAACCACCACCACGCCTGGCTAATTTTTTGTATTTTTACTACAGACAGGGTTTCACTGTGTTAGCCAGGATGGTCTTAATCTAACCTCATAATCCACCCACCTTGGCCTCCCAAAGTGCTGGGATTACAGGTGTGAGCCACTGTGCCAGACCAAAAGTTATTTATTTTTAATTTCTGTGGTTACATAGTAGGAGTATATATTTACGGAGTAAACGAGATGTTTTGGTACAGGCATGCGATGTGTAATAATCACATCGTGGAATATGAAGTATCTATCCCTCAAGTATTTATCCTTTTTGTTAAAAAAATTCAATTATACTCTTTTAGTTATTTAAAAATGTTCAATTAAATTATTATTGACTATAGTCACCCTGTTGTATTATCAAATAGTAGATCTTATTCATCCTTTCCAACTATTTTTTTTTTTACCCATTAACCATCCCCATCTTCCCCTGATTCAACTGCCCGCTACCCTTCCCAGCCTCTGGTAACCATCCTTCTCCTTCAGCTATCTCTATGACTTCAATTATTTTGATTTTTAAATCACACATGTAAGTGAGAACATGTGATTTTTGTCTTTGTGTGCTTGGCTTATTTCAGTTAATATAATGATCTCCAGTTCCATCCATGTTGTTGCAAATGACAGAATCTCATTCATTTTTATGGCTGAATCGTACTCAATTGTATATATGTACCATATTTTCTTTATCCAGTCACATGTTGATGAGCACTTAGGTTGCTTCCAAATCTTGGCTATTGTGAACAGTGCTGGAACAAACATGAGAATGGAGATATCTCTTTGATATACTTACTGATTTCCTTTATGTTGGGTATATACCCAGCAGTGGGATTATTAGATTATATGGTAATACTATTTTTAGTTTTTTGAGAAACCTCCAAATTGTTCTCCATAGTGGTTGTACTAATTTACATTCCCACCAAGAGCATACACATCCTCACATCCCTTCAGCCTTTGTTCTCCACATCCTTACTAGCCTTTGTTATTGCCTGTCATTGGATATAAGCCATTTTAACTGGGGTAAAACAATATCTCATTGTGGTTTTTCTTTGCAGTTCTCTTATGGTCAGTGATGTTGATGTTGATCATATGCCTGTTTGCCATTTGTATGTCTTCTCTTGAGAAATGTTTAGTCAGGTCTTTTGCCTATTTTTTAACTATTTGATTTCTTTCCTATAGAGTTGTTAGAGCTCTTTATAGATTTTGAATATGAATCCTTTGTTAGATTGGTAGTTTGCAAATATTGTCCCCCATCCTGTGGGTTATCTCTTCTCTTTGTTGATTGTTTTCTGTGCTGTGCGGAAGCTTTTTAACTTCATGTAATCCCGTTTGTTAATTTTTGCTTTGGTTGCCTGTGCTTATGGGGTATTACCCCAGACATTTTTGCCCAGACCAATGTCCCGGAGATTTCCACTAATGTTTTCTTGTAGTAGTTTTATAGTTCGAGGTCTTAGATTTAAATTGGTAGTACATTTAATTTAATTTTTGTATATGGTGAGAGATAAGGGTCTAGTTCCATTCTTCTGCATAGAGATATCCAGTTTTCCCAGCACCATTTATTGAAGAGACACTCTTTTCCCCAATGCATGTTCTTGGCACCTTTGTTGAAAATGAATTTACTAAACAACAGATGTTGGCGAAGTTGTGGAGAAATAAGAATGCTTTTACACTGTTGGTGAGAATGTAAATTAGTTCAACCATTGTGGAAGGTGGTGTGGTGATTCCTCAGAGATCTAAACCAGAAATACCATTTGACCCAGCAATCCCATTACTAGGGATATACCCAAAGGAATATAAATCATTCCATTACAAAGATACACACACTCGGATGTTCATTGCAGCACTATTTACAATGGCAAAGACATGGGATCAACCCAAATGCCTATCAACGATAGACTGGATAAAGAAAATGTGGTACATATACACCACACCATGGAATACTGTGCAGCCACAAAAAGTGACAAGATCATGTCTTTTGCAGGGACATGAATAGACCTGGAAGCCATTATCCTCAACAAACTAATGCAGACAAAAAAAAAAAAAAAAAAAAAAACCTCAAACACCACATGTTCTCACTTATAAGTGGGAGCTGAACAATGAGAATACATGGGCACAGGGAGGGAAACTACACATACAAGGGCCTGTTGGGACTAGGGTGGGAGGAGAGAAGGCATTAGGAAAAATAGCTAATGCATGTTGGGCTTATTACCTAGGTGGTGGGTTGATAGGTGCAGCAAACCTCCATGGCACAGAAACCTACACATCCTGTACACGTACCCCAGAACTTAAAAGAAAAAGAAAATGAATTTACTATAGGTGTATGGATCTGTTTCTGAGCTCTCTATTCTGTTCCATTGGTCTGTGTGTCTGTTTTTATGCCAGAACTATGGTCTTTTATTTAATATAGCTCTGTAGTATAATTTGAAGTTAGGTAATGTGATTCCTCCAGTTTTATTCTTTTACTCAGGATAGTTTTGGCTATTCTGGGTCTTTTGTGGTTCCATATAAATTTTAGGATTTTTCCCCCTATTTCTGTGAAGAAAGTCCTTGGTATTTTGACAGGGATTGAATTAAATCTGTAGATTGCATTCGGTAGTATGGAAATTTTAACAATATTGATTCTCCCAATTCATGAACATGGAATATATTTTCAGTTTTTGGTATCCTCTTCAATTTCTTTTAACAGTGATTATTAGTTTTCCCTATAGATATCATTCACTTCTTTGGTTAATTCCCAAGTATTTAATTTTATTTGTGGCATTTTAAATGAGACTACTTTTAGGATTTCTTTTTCAGATTGTTTGCTGTTGCCATATAGAAATGCTACTGATTTTTATATGTTCATTTTGTATCCTGCAACCTTCCTGAATTTGTTGATTAATTCTCATAAACTGATACTTGTGTCAGTTTTCTGGTGGAGTCTTCAGGTTTTTCCAAATATAATATCATATCATCTGCAAATAAGAATAATTTGATTTCCTTCTTTCCAATTTGGATGCACTTTATTATTTCTTTGCCTGATTGCTCTAGCTAGGACTTCCACTGCTATGCTGAATAATAGTGGTAAAAGTGAACATTCCTTACAAAATCAACCTAGAAAAATCACTAGCATTTCTATACACCAACAACAGTGAATCCAAGAGCCAAATCAGGAATGCAATCCTGTTTACAGTTTGCACAAAAAGAATAAAATACCTAGGAATACAGCTAATCAGGGAGGTGAAAGATCTTTACCATGAGAACTATAGAACACTATTCAAAGAAATCAGAGATGACACAAACAAATAGAAAAACATTACATGCTCATGGATAGGAAGAATCAATATTGTTAAAATGGCCATACTGCCCAAAGGAATTTATAGATTCAATTCTGTTTTTAGCAAACTACCACTGACATTCTTCACACTACTAGAAAAAAACTATTTTAGAATTTATATGAAACCAAAAAGAGCCCAAATAGCCAAGACAATCCTAAGCAAAGTGAACAAAGCTGGAGGCATTCCTTCTCCATGTTATTCTGAATTTCTTTGAGTTTCCTCAAAACAGCTATTTGGAATTCTCTGTCTGAAAAGTCACATATCTCTGTGTTTCCAAAATTAGTCCCTGTTGCCTTATTTGGTGAGGTCATGTTTTCCTGGATTATCTTAATGCTTGTAGATGTTTGTTTGTGTCTGGAAATTGAAGAGTTAAGTATTTATTGTAGTCGTCACTGTCTGGGCTTGTTTGTGCCTGTCCTTCTTGGGAAGACTTTCCCAGATATTCAAAAGGACTTGGGTGTTATAATCTAAGCTGTATCTACTTTAAGGGTCACCCCAAAACTGGTAAACTTGTGGTTCTTGCAGATGCATAGAGGTACCACCTTGATGGTCTTGGACAAGATCTGGGAGAATTCCCAGAATTAACAGCCAGAGACTCTTGTTCTCTTCCCTTACTTTCTCCCAAACAAATGGAGTTTCTTTCTTTGCTCTGAGCTACCTGAAGCTGGGGGTGTAGTGTCACAAGCAACCTTGTGACCACCACCATTGTGACTGTGCTAGGTTAGACCTGAAGCCAGCACAGCATTGGGTCTTGCCCAAGGCTTGCTCAAATCAACTCCCTGGCTGCTGCCTATGTTTGCTCAAGGGTATGAGATTTTACAATCAGCAGGTGACAAAGCCAGCCAGGCTTGTGTCCTTTCCTTCAGGGTCACAAATTCACCCAGGCCCTGGGTGAGTCCAGAGGTACTGTCCGGGAGACGGAGTAGAGTAAAAAACCTTAGAAACCTCTCTGGTGTTCTACTGTACTGCAACTGGGCTGGCGGTCAAACCACCAGACGCAGTCTTTCCCACTCTTCCCTCCCCTTTGCAAAGACGGAGGAACCTCAGCCTGCGGCCACCACTTCCACAGGCCCATAGGGAATACTGCCAGACTACCACTGATGTTCTTTTAAGGCCCAAGGGCTCTTTAGTCTGCTTTTGGTGAATGTTGCCTGGCCTGGGACACACCCTTCAGGGCAGTGGGTACTCCTCTGGCCCAGGGCAGGTCCAGAAATGTCATACAAGGGCGAAGTCTTAAAATTGGAGATCCCAAGAATCCACTTGGTGCTCTACTGCCCTATGGCCAAGCTGGTACCCAAAGTTCAAGACAAAGTCCCCTTTATTTTTCCCTCCACTTTTATTAAGTAGAAGGGGTCTTTTCCCACAGCCACCACAGCTGGGACTGTGATGAGTCTCACCTGAGGTCAGTAAATCTCAGAATCTCACTCAAGTCCCTCAACATAATACCTGGGTATTGCTGCTGGTTATTCAGGGCCCAAGGGCTCTTCAGTTAGCAGGCAATGAATGGTGCCAAGACTTAGTCCTTCCGTTTAAGGTAGTAGGTTTCCTTCTGGCCCAGGGTGTGTCTAGGAGTATTATCTAGCAGTTTGGGCATGGAGAGGAGGCCTCATGACTCTGACTGGTACCCTATCCTGCTGTGGCTGAGCTGGTATTTCGGGATACAAGGCAAAGTCCTCCCCACTATTCCCACTCCTCTCTACAAGCAGAAGGAATGGGTCTCTTTTGGAGCCATGAGCTGTTCAGCCTGGGGTTAGGAGGGGGTGATGCCAACATTCCCTTAGCCTCCCTGGCTGATGTCTCAGTATGTCACGTGTCCTCCTATCCTCTGGCTCTTGGCCCAACTTATCACTAGGACTCATCTAGGTGTTGCAGCCTAGACTGCCTTTCAAGTTTATTTAGAGCTCCAGAGCACATTAACCCCTGGTGGTGATGCTTGTGGAAACTCAAGTACTCTCCACTGGGATTAACAATTTCACCCCAGCTAGGGCTCCTTCCATAGGTGGGCATAAGCTGAGTTTGGTCTACTTTTCATTTCTGTTTTAACAGGACATTTTACTGAGTTCAATCCCTCAAATTGCTGTGCTTTCCCTGCCTCAGTGCACAGAAACCTCTGTGGACCACTCTGGCACTGCTGTCAGGGGATGGGAGAAGGGTAGTGTCAGTTATTCAAGACTGTTTTTCTACCTTTTCAGTGTCTGTTTCAGCAATATGAAGTTAAAGTCAGGTACTGTGGCTGGGCTTGGTGGCTCACGGCTGTAATCCCAGCTCTTTGGGAGGCCGAGGTGGGCGGATCACGAGGTCAGGAAATCGAGACCATCCTGGATAATATGGTGAAACCCCCTCTCTACTAAAAATAAAAAAAATAAACTAGCCGGGCGAGATGGCAGGCGCCTGTAGTCCCAGCTACTCGGGAGGCTGAGGCAGGAGAATGGCGTGAACCTGGGAGGCGGAGCTTGCAGTGAGCCGAGATTGCGCCACTGCACTCCAGCCTGGGCGACAGAGCAAGACTCTCTCTCAAGAAAAACAAAAACAAACAAACAAAAAACAGGTACTGTGAGTGGTCCCCTGGTTTTTGACTCTTAGGAAGGTGCTTTGTGTGTGTGTGTATGTGCATAGATAGTTGTTAAATTGGTGTCCTTGCAGGAGGGATGATTGGCAGACCCTTCTATTTCACCATCTTGTTCCACCTCCCCACTGCTGATCTTTATCTCCCCCTGTTTATTTTTCTTAGCAAAATTATCTTCTAATATACCAAATAATTTATTTACTTTTAAGTACTATGATTTCCCCTTACAAGCATTATAAATGTGGCAACATTTGTATGTCTTGTTTAATAGAACAGTGTCTGGCCTGTAGGAAGTCTTCAAATATTTTCTAATGGATTCATTCATTTATTCCAAAGTATTTTACTGTGTATGATGTGTTATGCAGTGCTCTTACTGTATTTTCATGTGCTGCATTTTCTGTAGTGCTATAGTTCATGGAAGTATTTTAAATTCTTTTAATAACTATCGTTCAGGGCTATTTGTGAGTATTTTGTGAGTTGTTAGATATAATGTACCTAGGACAATCTTGGTACATACTAAGTGACATATAAACGTTAATTTTACTTTTGGAGGGAAAAGGAATTGCTTCCTATAATAAATACGTTCTAGGTTGGAAGTAGATTTCCTAGACTGGAAAGAAATATAAATACTATTATTTCTTGGCTTTCTTGAATACAGCAGCTCAGAGGTGTTCTTTTAAAATAATTTCACATGCACCATTTTATGGGATATAGTAGAATATATATAATGCAACCATGCTATTTTATATGATAAAAAAGGGCTTTATGTGAGACAAATGGGAGTGGGTTGGTGAGAGAGTAAATATACTTAGTAGTTTCATTTGATTTTCAAGTAAGTGTATTTTTAGATTTTGGTACATTTTAAATTTCTTTCTGAAGGACCAGCGTTAGTATATTTATCTTACAACATTGTATTTACAGAGAGTACATTCTTTTAAAAATTCCAGAGATTCAATATTCACTTGAAAATTCAGTGTAGCCTATACTAATCTAAATAAAATAAGGAATATGATAAATGGAATTGCAAATAAAAATCCTTTCTTAACTCTTTGCTGAGATTTGAATAAACTCTAGGACAGAATAAAAGCTGATACAAAAATAAAGTCTCTAAGTGAATGTATATATGTAAGTGTATGAGCATATATATATATATATTTTTTTTATTTTCTTCTCTATAGGTCTATGGATATATCTGGTTCTTCAATCTTTTTCTATATTATTGCTTAGGTATTTCCTTAGTCTTCTGTTTCTACTTAACCAATGTGGTGGTGTTTTTTTCAAAAGCAATTTTTATTTTCTCACAATTTTTTAAATCTGGTACATTTTGATGTTCTTTACTGTTTTCCTTATGTTTTATGTATATCAAGCTCGAATTATTTTTACACATTTAATTTGCCACAAGTGGATTTTTCATGTTTCATTATTTGTACTTGCAATTCTTAATAACACCTTTTTATTTATTATTTTTTTCTATTTCTCTCACCATTTTTCATGTCCACCGAAGTAAAGGTTATTTCATTTTGTCTCACTTTTGCAATGATCTTTTGTTTCACTGGTATACCCATTCCCCTCTTCCTCATCCAGCAAACCTCTACTTGTCCGTCATGATTCAGCTCAGGTAAATGCCACCTTCCCTATTAGGTCCTGGCTGACCACCCACACCCTTCCCAGATAGGAATAGGTGGTCCTTTTCTGCACTTCTGCACCAACCAGTGCATATGCCTATAATCACATTTATTTTTTATTTGTTTGTCTTTTATTTGATAGCGGGATTCTTTTATTCACCTCTGATTTATCATATCCCCACGCATCTCCTGGAACAAAGTAGATAACTCCATACCTTTATTTTAAAGATCCTTGATAAGACATTTTGTATTTTAAAAAGGTTTATAGGTGGGAAAATACTTTCTTTTGTAGATACTTAAATTCAAATTGTTTAGATGTATTTGAAATAGTCCTGAAATCTTAAAAAATGCTAAGCATTACAAAACAAACATTTGGCCAAAGTATATTTTTTACAGATATCAAAGTAATTATTCTAAGACATTAACAAGAAGTTTATGTACACCATTAAGGCACTGTGTCATGTGGTTTTCCTAAATGTATTCTCATTTTGGTTCTTACAACAACCTTGCCAATATAATTATCATGTTTATAGAAATAGATACTGAGTGAAAAATAATGTCCCTCTTTACCTCTTTAGAAACTAATAATGATCTTCTGTGACTTATCTCTTTCTCTTTGGTATTTACATTCTTAGTGAATGGCATCTGTCTTCACCAGGTTGTTTCAGTCAGGAACTAAGGTGCCATTAGTAACTGACAGTCTTGCCTCTCCCCACCTATAGCCCATCACCAAGTCCCATTGACATACCTACCTCACAATAGAATCCATCCACTTGTCCCTGTTAATGTGGCTGCTCAATTAGTCCAGGCTGCTTTCATTGCTTACCTGGGTTCCTGCCACAGTTTCCTAACAGGCCTCCTTGCGTCCAGCCTACCTGCAATTCAATTTGATTTCTATCATTCCTCTTGCAATGAGAGGAATCTTTGTGTAATTGTGTCACTGTCCCTCTAAAAATATGCTCTCAGGATAAAATAAAAATTCCTTCCTTATCTGGATCTTTCTTTTCTTCCCTCTTCATGAATCACTGTTCTGCAGTTTACTCAGTCCTCCAGTCAGATAGGATATTCTGTTCTCCTGAGCTTTCTTGCTCTTCTCCCTTCTCCCTTCTTTCTAGGACTGCATGTGTTTTATGTGGCCGTGGAACATTTTGCCTGCCTGCCTTCCTGTTGTTATCTCATGTTTCTGATACCTGCTCATCATCTTAGCCCTTATTCTAGAGATTCTACTCCTCTAAGACACTTTCCTGCTCAATGCTTATTTTGCCTGCAACACCATCACCTTCATTCAAATGAGATGTGCTTCCTCTGTGCTTCTTTGGCATCTTGCATTTCATCTTTAATAACATTTGCCACAGCAAATTGCTTCTGCCTATTTATTTCCCTGTGTCCCAAGGGCTGCGCCAGTGCCTTGTGCATTGTTATATTACAATCACTTAATACTGTGCTTAGTACACCTTAGGAGGAATGCAAATAAAGATTTGCTAGATGAATGAACAAACTTTCAATCCTATCTGAGAAAAAGAAATTGCCGTATTGCTGTAAACATTTTTGAGTATATCTTCAGACAAAATTCAAATGTTAATGTCAAATATTTTTATAAAATTATTAAAACTAATATGTTTGTTTCTATTTTTCTTTAAAGGGAGTTGTTACCTTTTTTTGCTCCAATGTACTTAATAGTTGGGCATTTCAGGGACCAAGACTTTAGTGTAATATATCAAGGAACATATAAAGAATACTAGCGTTAATTATATAGAGTCTAGGTCAATTTCTTAGATTGAGGTAGAGAGAAGTAACCCCATGGAATTTTTATGAATTAGAAGTTGAAAAGGTTATCTGAAATACATACGGGACACAGTGACTGCAAGACTCAGATTTGCTTAGAAACATGGGAAGAGTAGAATAAGCTAAAAAATAATTATAAATCTGGCAATCATAAGAGAAACAAATATGGAAAGAAAAGGAAGGATGATATGTCCTTTAGCTGAAGGAAGAAAGGAATTCTTTTGGGGAGAATGATTAAGATATATGTCCATGTACATAGGTTCATAGGGTAAAGAAAATATATCACCCTTAGACCCAGAGTTTGCCTAGGACCATGAAAAAATAAAGAAATATCTTTTGAAAGTTGCAGATAGCGAGTCAATACAAGAGCATTTGGGGAGTCTTCTTTTGGTGACCAGAAAGGCTTCGCTAGTGATTATAGAAAATTTGGACAGGCTTGAGATGGCTAAGCTGGAAATTTCAGCACCAACCTTGGACATTATTTGATGAGTTTCAGGGTGAATAAAGTAATTGCAGGTAGGGAAGCACATATTTTTAAGTCCTTTGGGGGAAACATTGCCATGAACTTATAAACTTTTTGACTTTATGAGAATGCACATTAATTATGAGGCACATTAAAAATGAGGATTTTCTGTTAGGAATTAGAGGATGAATAGACATAAGTACAGGGTAAGTCACATCAAACTATTCTCTTTTCACTATTAATATGCTTATGATATTGATAAAGAATGCCTAACAATAGATGTACTATACCTTTATGTTATTAGGGCACTTGACAAAGTATCTTATGATCCTTGTGCCAATAAAATGGCAAAATGTAGGCTGAATGAGAGGACAAGATTAAGAGGCAGCTGAAAGCTTGCCATCAGAAAATTGGTTAGCCAGAGTGGTGTCAATTTGAATCTAACTTTTAAGTAGAGCAGGCTTTGGAAATATATACCTGAATTTATCTTAGTGAATAACTGTATCCTGCAAAGTGAGAGTAACCAGCAATATTTTGGGATACATAGAGTTTATGCAGTATGCTTTTCTCCCTGAAAGCACAGGAAAAATCCCCAAACCCAAAGGTTATATTTACAGGCTTTTGAAAGTCATCTTCTGCCATCATGGATCTAACTCTTAAATTTTTCACTGACAGAACACCTACTATAAATAACTGGGAGATAAACTCTGATTATAGCTTCCATTTAATGAACATCCACTCCTAACAGAGCTTATTATTTGCTCATGAAACTGAAATTTACTATGGTATAGAACAATTAATGTCTCATATGTATTTTAGCTCAGAGGAGAAGAAACGTGGAAGTAGGAAGTTAATGAAGAAAATGGATGTGCATCAAGCTAGAAAGAAAATGTTCACTTTTGTAAATAGGATTTTACTTTAGGGCCATGTTTCTTAACTAGGGGATACTGTGCTTTCTAGGGGACATGTGGAGATATTTTTGATTGTCATGACAGGTGATGGACTTCTACTGTCATCTAGTAGGTAGTGCTGGGGATGCTGTTAACCTGTCTGCAATGCACAAGATAGCTCCCCAAGACAAATAGCTATCTGGTCCAAAATGTTAATAGTACCAAGGTGGAGAAACCTTTCTTTAGAAAGAGCTTCTTACATTTTGGTGAGCATCAGAATCGCCTGGAGAGTTTGTTAAAACATATTCCTATGTGGGGGTCTAGAGTTAGAATTAGAGTTTCTAATTCAGATGTCTGGATGGGACCTGAAAATATAACACATCCTAGAAACCCTGATGTTGCTGCTCTGAAGATCATACTTTTCAAATCACTGCTCTAGAGCTAGTATTTTTATTGTATTTATCTATTTATTTATTTGAGATGGAGTTTTGCTCTTGTTTCCCAGGCTGGAGTGCAATGGCACGATCATGGCTCACTGCAACCTCCGCCTCCCAGAGTCAAGAAATTCTCCTGCCTCAGCCTCCCGAGTAGCTGGGATTACAGGCATGCGCCACCACACCTGGCTAATTTTTGTATTTTTAGTAGAGACAGGGTTTCACTGTGCTGGGCAGGCTGGTCTCGAACTGCTGACCTCAGGTGATCCACCCTTTGGCCTCCCAAAGTGCTGGGATTACAAGTGTGAGCCACCGTGTCCGGCGAGCTAGTATTTTTAAAAGCAATTTTTAAAACTGCTGAAATAAAAAATAAAAATTAAAACTAAAAACTACCAATATTTTCATGATATAGAACAGTTTCATCACTACAAAAAATTTTCCTGAGTAATCCGTTTGTAGTCACATCTTCTTTCTACCCCTAATCTCTGGCTAATCACTGATTTATTTATGGTCACTATCTGTCTTCCTGAGAATGTCATGTAAATGGAAGCATGCAGCGTGTAACCTTGTGAGAAATCTTTGGTTTCTTCCACTTAGGCTTATGCCTTTGCGATTCAGTCAAGTAATTCTGTGAATCAGTAGTTTTTTAAATTGCAGAATAGTATTCCATTGTATGGATACATCACAGGTGTTTTGTTTGTTTCTTTGTTTAATCCAGTCACCTGTTGATGGGCATTTGGTTTGCTCCCAGATTTTTGTGGTTATAAATAGAGTTGCTATAAGCATTCCAGTGGTACAGGTTTTTGTGTGAAAATAAGTTTTCATTTCTCTAAGGTAAATACTCAAGAGAATGATAAATGTTTATTTATTAGAAGCTGCAAAACTGTTTCAAGAGTGGCTATACCATTTAATGTCCCCAAAAGCTATGTATGAGAATTCCAATTGTTTTGGATCCATCTCAGCACTTGGTATTGTCAATAATTTTTATTTTAGTCATTCTAATACATAAGTAGTGATATCTTAGCATGGTTTTCATTTTCCAAATGGCTAATGATGTTGAACATTTTTTCATGTGTTTATTTGCCATCTGTGTGTCCTTTTCCACGACAAGCCTGTTCAAGTTTTTTTTTTTTTTTGCCCATTTTAAAGACTGGATTATTTGTCTTCTTACAGTGGAGCTGTAAGAATTTTTAATATATGTTCTGAAATATATATATATAAAATATATATCTCTTGTTGGATATATGATTTGCAAATATATTCTCTAGTCTTTTGCTTATCTTTTCATTACCTTAATTGTGTCTTTTGCAGATAAAAATTTTTACTTTTTTTTCTGTGAATTGTGGTTTTGGTATAATGTCTAAGAGCTTGCTAGTTGTTTTCTATTTGTTCCAACTATTCCTTTTGTTCACCCTCCTTTGCTGTCTACTCATGGATTATTTGAGTACTTTTTATGCTTCTATTTTATCTCCATTATTGACTTACTAGTTATACCTCTATTCTTAATTTTAGTTGGATGTCCCAGGGTTTAAAATAAACATTGTTAATTTATCACATTTTCAGTTTATCATAGAATAATATACCATTTCATGAGGAGTGTAAGAATCTTAGAACTGTATAATTCCCATTTGTTTCTCTCATTCTTTGTACTATAGTTGTCATATATTTTATTTTACATATGTTATAAATTCAGAATATATTATCTGAAGCAAAAATACTATTATCCATTAAAGTGATTGAGAATAAGAAAAAAGTATCTTTTAAAATTATCCTTTATTTTTGCTAATTTGGGAACTCTTAATTTCTTTTAGTAGCTTCAAGTTTCAATCATTTCTTTTATAAAAAGAATTAAAGAATTAATATTCTGAAAAATAAAGGAGGAGGGAATATGTCCAAACTCATTCTACAAGGCCAGTATTACTCTGATACCAAACCCAGGCAAAGACACATCAAAAAAACCCACAAAAAACAAAAAACAAAAAAACAAAACTATAGGCCAATATTCCTTATGAATATTAATGTAAAATTCTCAACCAAATACTAGTAAACTGAATTCAACAGCACATTAAAAAGATTATTCATCATGGCCACATGGGATTTGTCCCAGGGATGCAAGGATGGTTCAACATTCACAAATAAATTAATGTAATACATTATATCAACAGAATGAAGGACAAAAACCATATGATCATTTCAGTTGCTGCTGAGAAAGCATTTGATGAAATACAATATCCCTTCAGGATAAAAAAAAAAAATCTTAAAAAAACTGGATGTAGAAGGAACATACTTCAACACAATAAAAGCCATATGTGACAGACCACGAGCTAGTATTAAATTGAATGAGGAGAAACTGAAATCCTTTCCTCTAAGATTAGGACCACAACAAGGATGCCCATTTTCACTGCTGTTATTCGGCATAGTACTGGACGTTCTAGCTAGAGCAATCAGACAAGAGAAGGAAATAAAGGGTATCCAAATAGGAATGAAAGAAGTCAAATTATCCTTGCTTTCAGGTGATATGGTCTTACATTTGGAAAAAATCTAAAGACTCCACCAAAAAATCTACTAGAACTGATAAAAAAAATTCAATAAAGTTGCAGGATACAAAATCAACATACGAAAACCAGTAACATGTCCATACTCCAACAGTGAACAACCTGAAAAAAAAAAAATCAAGAAAGTAATCGCATTTACAATAGCATAAAATTAAATAAAGTAAAATAAAATAGCAAAGAGTAAATTTACCCAAAGAAGTGAAAGATCTCTATAATGAAAACTGTAAAACATTGATGCAAGAAATTGAAGAGGACACAGAATAAAATGGAAAGATATTCCGTGTACATGGATTGGAGAAATCAATATTGTTAAAATGTCCATACCATCTAAAGCAATCTACAAATTTAATGCAATGCATATGAAAATAGCAATGACATTCTTCACAAAAATAGAAAAATTAATCCTAAAATGTACACAGAACCACAAAAGCTCCAGAATAGCCAAAGGTAATCTTGAGCAAAAGGAATAAAACTAGAAGAATTACATTACCTGACTTTATACTACAGAGCTATAGTAACTGAAATGGCACTATACTGGCATAAAAATAGACACATAGATCAGTTGAACAAAATAGAGAACCCAGAGATAAACTCATAGACCTACAGTGAACTCATTTTTGATAAAGGGCCAAGAATACACATTGGGGAAAGGACAGTCTCTTAAATAAATAGTGCTGGAGAAGCTGGATATCAATATGAGAAGAATAAAACTAGACTACTGTTGCTCACCATATACAAAAATAAAATCAAAATGCATTAAAGACTTAAATCTAAGACCTCAAGCTATGAAATGTCTAAATGAAAACATTGAGGAAACTCTCCAGGAAATTGGACGGGGCAAAGATTTATTGAGTAATACCCCACAAACACAAGCAGCCGAAGCAAAAATTGACAAATGGAGTCACATCAAGCTAAAAAGCTTCTGTGCAGCAACATAAATAATTAACAAAGTAAAGAGACAACCTGTAGAATTGGAGAAAATATTTGAGAACTACCCATCTGACAAGGGATTAATAACCAGAATATATAAGAAGCACAAACCAACTCTATAGGAAAAAATCTAATAATTCAATTAAAAAATGGACAGAGGATATGAATAGACATTTCTCAAAAGACATACAAATGACAAACAGGTATATAAAAAGATGTACGAAATCATTGAACATCAGAGAAATGTAAATCAAAACTACAATGAGATATACTCTTACCCCAGTTAAAATGGCTTATACTCAAAGACAGGCAATAAAAAATGCTGGAGAGGATGTGGAGCAAATGTAACCCTCATATACTGTTGGTAGGAATGTAAATTAGTACAGCTGCTATGGAGAACAGTTTGGAGGTTCCTTAAAAAAACTAAAAATAGAGCTACCATACGGTCCAGCAATCCGGCCTTGCTTATTATTGAAGCACTATTCACTATGACAAAGAAAGGGAATCAACCTAAGTGTCCATCAATGGATGAATGTGTAAAGAAAATGTGGTAGACATATACAATGAAGTACTATTTAGACATAAAAATGAAATCATATCCTTTGCTCCTTTGCAGAGACATGGATGAAACTGAAGGCCATTATCTTAAGTGAAGCAACTCAGACAAATATCATATGGAAACTCATTGGGCTGATGAATGCAGTCTTCCTGATGCGAATGAGATTGAAGAGCTTGTCAAAAAACATGAAGCCAACTTCACCCTTGTCACTGAACTGAGACTTTTCAGCCAAACCTGTTACACAGAAAAGAAAATACCAAAAGAATATTCATCAATCTGTAAATAGTGATTTTCTGTGGGGCTATGTGTGGAAAATTATAGGAGACTTTTAAATATTCTACACTATAGATTTTTATAATAGTCTATTTTTATAATTAGTGTGTTATGTTTGTAATTATAAATTGACAACAACAAAATATAATTTAAAGACTCAGAGTTTTAATAAAAATATTTAGAATTGGATAAATTCATCTACGTGGCTTTAAAAGTAAAGTTTAAGATCTCTGTTGGTTATTTGGCCCTCTGGTTCCAATCTTTGCATTTTGGTAATATGTCCTGTAAAGATTCATCTCTCTCATATTCACGACACATATTTGTTAAGCACTTACACTATTCCAGACACTATTCCAGGTACTGAGATTGCAAGAGATGATTCTTGACATGCTAGAATGGTGCTTCAATGTGGGAGACAGGAAAAAAAGAATGAAAATATCGTGCATAATTATGTTGGGGGAATCTTGGGAATAGTACTTAGGAAAATCTTGCAGACAATTCTTGGGAAAACTACCCACTATTGCCGAGGGTGTCAGGCATAGCTTTCTAGCACAAAGGTTTTCTTTTTTTGTTTTTTTTTTGTGTGTGTGTGTTTTTTTTTTTTTTTTTTTTTTGATGCGGAGTCTCCCTCTGTTGCCCAGGCTGGAGTGCAGTGGCGCAATCTCCGCTTACGGCAAGTTCCGCCTCCCGGGTTCACTTCATTCTTCTGCCTAAGCCTCCCGAGTAGCTGAGACTACAGGCACCCACCACCGTGTCCAGCTAATTTTTTTGTATTTTTAGTAGAGACGAGTTTTCAGTGTGTTAGCCAGGACGGTCTCCATCTCCTGACGTTGTGATCTGCCCGCCTCGGCCTCCCAGAGTGCTGGGATTGTAGGCGTGAGCCACCGCGCCTGGCCCAGAGGGGTTTTTTAAAGCTGAGACCTCAAGGATGAAGATAGTTTAGCAAGGTGAAAGGTGGATATGAACAGGGAGAAGAGTGTTTTGAGGCAGAGAGAACAGTATGTATACAATCCCAAAGGAGAATTCAGTAACTTCAGAGAGTTGAAGACAACTCAGAATTGCTGAAATATAGATTGTGGAGTAGCAAAGTGGTGAGACAAGTAAGGAAAGGTCAGTGACAGCCTGATGGGCCTTATAAAGCATAAGTTATTTGATTATTTGATAATCATGTTTTCGTATAAAAAGTCACTATTGGTATTGATTAGTAAATAGATTGGATTGGGGCAAGATTAGCGTTAGCATACCAATTAGCATACCAATTCAGTCAAGAGATGGTAGTGGTTTGAATAAAGATAAAACAGTGGAAATGGAAAACATTAGATGAATTTGGAAGGTCATTTTAAATTTATCGTAACTCCATTAGGATGATGAAAGACAACAAGGTAGGAAAGATGGTGCCCTCAGTCTCTGGGCTAGGCAACCACAAGGAAAGTGGTCTGAGTCACTGAGACGGAGGTAACCTGAAGCTGCAGCAGGTTTTTGAGGAGATGATTTCATGTGGGACATTCTGTATGTGAAGTGCAAATAGCCCAGTGAAATGTAGATGTATATGGTATAGGAGTCTGAGCCCAAGAGCTAGATGCGGGTAGAGTTGTGAATGTAGGAAGAGTAAGTACGTATGTAGCAACTGAAGTCACAGAAGGGAGGTCTGGACAGGTGTCTCAGGAAATACAGGAAATACATCCAGGAGAGATACAGTGCCTGAGGAACCAGGAGAGTGATGGAAATGGAATGGGCAGATAGCAGAGGAGCAACAGGGAGAAAGATCTGTGACGAGAAATGCCCAAGGAGGCAGAGAATATGGAGAGAGTCTTCAGATCGACATGCAGATCTGATTGTTATGCAGGAGAGAGGAAAGGAAGCATTTAAAAAGGGAAAAACACAGTAATTTAAAGTATTAGCTACCTGAATCATGTGAAATTGCCGATATTTTACCATATTTGACCAAATAACAAGAATTTCACATTAGTCAAGTTAATACATAATATTGGAGACCATCACATATGATAAGGCTTAATATTGCTTTGTTAAACTCTTGTTTTATTCTAGATTAAAAAACAAAAAAACTATGCTTCATGATCAAAAGAATTTGAAACTCAATGTTCTAGACCATCCTCATTCTCTTGCTGAGTCACACCACCGTGTTCTAGAGCACACACCTACCTATGTGTTGGGGGACAAAACCTAAGGACACCGTCTAAGGCTGGACAGTAATGCAGGCTTCAACTTCATTTGAGTTTTTTACATTTATTCAGCCTAAGACTTATACACTGCATTTTCTTTTTCTTTATTCTCTCCTTCTCTTCCTTATTACCTTCTTCTTTCTCTTCTCCTCATCCTGTTTCTCCTCCTTCTACACCTTGTTCCTTTGCTGGTTGACTTAATTTTAAATTAATGAAATGATCACAATGTGCTATGGAGTGATTTTTTTTTTTTTTCCTGATTCGTGAAATTGTCAGGCATCTTACTTAAATTATTTCATTTTTACTTACTCTTGTTTGTTTTTGTTGCTTCTTATGCTTGGACACTGTGGGAAATATTTCTGAGTTCATGTTTTGTAAAAATGTTTTAGAATACTTGGGAAAATTGAGATGCTACTATATCATATATTTGTTTATTACTTTAATTAACTTTTACTTTGGGACGGTAGGAAGTGTTTTCATTTGTAGATGAGGAAACTGAAGTACAAAAAGATGACATGAATCTGCTTCACTTTTTGCTAAGTGAGAAATGTGGCAGTGTCTCTTTTGTAATAAACAGACTCTCCCGAACTAATGATAGTGAATGGTATGAAGTTGAATATGCATTTGACTCCTTCTGGAAAGGCTTTTAAGACTGTCTCTATGGATTCTGATACCAATGATTCCACCCAACCTCTATTCTTCTTAGTCTTTTAATCATTTTACCTGGATTTTATACCACATATCCTCTTCACTTTAAAACCAAAATATCCCAATGAACTGCATAGCAATTTGAGGGTTTTATTTATTTGTTTATTAGCCAGGATAAATTTTCTCCATTCATCAGGCCTTTGCATAGCTTATCAAGAGCTCTTTACACTATGAAATAGAATCTTCAAGCAGATGCTTTTAGAAAGCTGCTTGCCACAGACTATGTGCTTTTATATCTCTTTAACAGCTCAACATGAATTGCTGTCACTGGGTATTAAGGCAGCTACAATATTGCTTGCCATTAATAGTCTCTGTTACTCTGCCGTCATAATTGCTGACCTTAACTTGGCCCTCTGCTGTGAATTAGAATTTCTGTTAAGAGGGAATATTAGTGAAACAAAGTTAAATTCCTCAGCAGTTTTCAATTGGAATTGAAGTCTCCATTTAATTCTTGAAAGAGAATGGCTTTGAATGGCTTTGAATCTATAAATATTGCTATTATGACTTCAAAATGATAGGCAAGATGCATGAAAATCATTATGCACAGAAGCTTTTCTTTTTGAGGATGTTGATATAGGTATTTTGTTCACTTTATAAAGTTCTTTGAAGATTAAAACATTTATTCTGAAGTTCTGGTATAAATATAAAGGATAATTTACCCAAAGTGGGTATCAGCTAAAGAATTACTTAGTGAAAGGCACAAGGAGAAGTGCATTCTAAATCACTAGGTACTCAACTAATTTTAAATTAAAAACTAGGCCAGACCATTATTTCTTTACATGCACAAACACTGAAGCATAGAGCATATTCTACGCTGTTTTTGAATGTGGGATTTTATGTTTTACTAAATTTCCCAGAGACACCATGTGCACATATTAAGTATCAACTTATATTTTTTATAGTGGAAATAAGGGTTGAGTGACATGTTAATTGAACTGGGTCATGCATCAGGACAATCATATAAATGACTGCCATGCTGATAGAAATATGACCGGCTTTGGAGACTTTGTGGTTGTGATTTTTTTTTTTTTTTTTTTTTTTTTTGAGACGGAGTCTTGCTCTTGTCACAAGGCTGGAGTGAAGTGGCACGATCTTGGCTCACTGCAACCTCCACCTCCCTGATTCAAGCAATTCTCCTGCCTCAGCCTCCTGAGTAGCTAGGATTACAGGCACTTGCCATCACACTCAGCTAATTTTTATATTTTTAGTAGAGACTGGGTTTCACCGTGTTGGCCAGGATGATCTTGATCTGTTGACCTCATGATCTGCCCACCTCAGCCTCCCAAAGTGTTGGGATTACAGACGTGAGCCACCGCATAGTTGTGATATTTTAAAAGTACTCTGTAACCATTTTTCGGGCCATATATAAATGTAGAATTTAAAATTTTACCTTTTACTCTTATTATACTGTCTTGTGGGACACCTGACATCATCATTGAATCTAAAAACTGGATAAAATCTTCTCAATGATATATTCTAATCGCTTCATTTTAAAAAACGAGAACCTTATTTTGAAATTTTAGCTAATTTATAGCTATTCAATTTAATGATAATAATTTATTTAATTTATTGCTTCAAATAGAAGTTTTGCTTTTGAGATTATTCCCTTGCACTAAATCTGTCTACTACTGTATTTCCTAGGTTTGAAGGACATTACTTTTTCACTTATCTTCTTTTTAAGGATATTTACTAGGCTAGCAAAGGTTAGCAGCAAGAGGTATTACGCAACTCATCTGGCATTGTGAGTCTCATTTAGTACCTCAGTATGACTTTATTACCTTTGAACACTGCTATGGAATGGAATATTCTTAGAACTTTTTGAAATGGCATTAAGGCTCTCTGTCTCTGTCTCTGTGAATATTTATACATCTCTCCATGAGATGATAAGATAGATAAAAAATTGGCTGGTATCACTATGCCATTTCAAATGATAGAAAGATGACATGATTAAATATTTATGTGCACTTAAGGAATTTGTACAAAATAACACAGATAACACCTATTCCTAAAATAGGATACTAGTTTTCACCTAGTAGAGATGTTGCCCCAATGAGCTATAATCCTAAAATCTTGTATTAAAGCTGGATCTAACCAGAGGATCCAAAATCTTCCCTTCTCACTGCATTGCCTTCCTTCTTCTTTTTCTTCTTCTTCTTCTTTTTTTTTTTTTTCAAAGTGGAGTGCTTATTTGGGAGTTGAATAAAATTTTCCTTCATAGTTGTGGGATAAAGCAATAGGTTTAAATGTGAGATAGTGGGGAATAGAGGATTTTAAAATGAAGAGAACTTGGCTGGAAGATTTGATTTGACTATCTACCATAATTCATTCTCTTAGAAGTCTACTGGGATAAAGTTTCAGAAACAATCATCTAGGTCAATTAGTTTGATATCTGTATTCTGTTTTCTGGCAAGAAAACTCTCATTGCCAACCCCAGTTAAAAGGATTGTGGCTTCAGAAGAATACAACATAAATATTAATTCTACAAGATAAAAAATTAAAAGACATGTCAAACTACGTAATTATCAGAGCAGCTCAAATAATTTGGCAATCATCTTATAACCATACAACTATTTTCCTCCCCTCAATCTGGCAGGTGTAAGGAGGGCCAAGAAAAAAATTAAAGAAACCTTAGCAAGGTTATTTAATGTCTGACCTTCTTGCTCAGACTCTATGACACCCCCTCAGAAATTGGATTATCATGGGGACTTCTTTTCTGGCTAGATAGTCTAGGTAGCTGTAGTTCAGTCTGAATGTGAAAACTCAATGTTTAATCTCCTGTTAAGATAAAAGTCAAGTTAGGCAGTTTCAGTAAAACATTTCATTTGGTTTCAAGGTATAAGCACTTTTGATATAAACTTTGCTCGGTGAAAAAGATGCACATTAATAACTAACAAGATTATTGTAAGGTTAAAAAGTTTGGAATATTCAGGCATAAACCTAACTGAAATTTATTTTTTGATTATCTGTGAAAGTTGGAATAAACAAATTAATAATATAAATAAAGATGTAGGGAATTTTCTATTATATATTTTAAGATGTACACATGTGGTTTTGATATGCATAGTGAAATAATGCTATTGTTGAGCAAACTAATCAATCCATCACCTTCTATAGTTACCTATTGTGTGTGTGGTAAGAGCATCTAAAATCTACTCTCTTAGCAAATTTTCAGTATATAATAGAATATTATTAACTATAGTCCTCATGCTGTCCCTTAAATCTCTAGACCTATTTGTCCTACATAATTGAAAACTTGTACCTTTGACCTATTTATCCCTATTTCCTCCTTTTCCATACCATAGTAACCACCATTCTACTCTGTTTTTATGTGTTTAGCTTTTTTAAAATTCTATACATAAATGAGATCATGCAGTAGTTTTCTTTCTGGATGTGGCTTATTTCACTTAGCATAATGTCCTCCAGGCTCATCCATGTTGTCATATATGGCAGTATCTTCTTCTTTTTAAAAGCTTAACAGTTCATATATCTCAATTTCTTTATCCATTTATCCATTTCATTCATGGACACTTAGGCTATTTCCATATCTTAGCTATTGTGAGTAACACTGCAATAAAGATGGGAGTGCAGGTAACTCTATGGCATGCCGATTTCATTTTCTTGGGTATACACCCAGCAGAGGGATTGTGGGGTCATATGATAGTTCTATTTTTAGTTTTTTTGCAGACACTCCATACTGTTTTCTATAATGGCCATAATAATTTACATTCTCACCAATAGTGCACAGGGTTCCACTTTCTCCACACCCTTGCTGATGCTTATCTTGTCTTTTTAGTGATACCCATTCTAACAGGTGTGAGGTAATATATCGCTGTGGTTTTTATTCACATTTCCCTGATGATTAGTGATGTTGAGCACTTTTTATAAACCTGTGGGCTATTTGTGTATCTCCCTTGGAGATATGTCTGTTTGGGTCCTTAGCCCATTTTTAAATAGAATTAATTGATTTTTTTTGCTGTTGTGTGAATTCTTTATATAATTTGGATATTTGCCCCTTATTAGATAAATGGTTTGTAAATATTTTCTCACAATCTGAAAGCTGCCGTTTCATTTTGTTGTTTCCTTTGCTTGCAGAAGCTTTTTAGTTTGATATAATCTCACTTGTTTATTTTTGTTATGATTGCCTGGAATTTTGGTGTGATTTCCAAAAAATCATTGCCAAGGCCAATATCGAGGAGCTTTTTCCATTATGTTTTCTTCTGGGGGTTTTAGGCCTTCAGGTCTTATGTTTATGTCTTTAATCTGTTTTTGAGGTGATTTTTGTGTATAGCATAAGATAAAGTCCAGTTTCATTCTTATGCATGTGGAAATCCAGTTTCTCCAGTATCATTTACTGAAGAGGCTCTCCTTTTCCCATTGTGTCTTCTTGGTGGCCTTGTCAAAAATTAGTTGACTGTATATGCTTGGGTTCATTTCTGAACTCTGTCCTATTACATTGATCTATGTGTTTGTTTTTAAGCCAGCACCATAATGTTTTGATTATTATAGTTTTGTAATATGATTTGAAATTAGGAAGTGCGACACCTCTAACTTTGTTTTTCTTAAGATTGTTCTGGATATTTGTGGTCTTTTATGGTTCCATACAAGTTTTCGGATTTTTTTTCTATTTCTGTGAAAAGGTTATTGAAATTTTGATGTGGTATCGGGATTGCATTGAATCTATGGATTGCTTCTGATAATATGAGCATTTTGACAAAATTAATTATTCCAATCTATACACATGAGATAGCTTTCCATTTATTTGTTTCTTCTTCAATTTCTTTTATTAGTGTTTTATAGTTTTAATTACACAGATCTTTCACTTCCTTGCTTAAACTTATTTCCTAAATTCTTTAATCTTTTTGATGCTATTGTAATTAGGATTGTTTTCTTGATTGCTTCCTCGGGTAGAATAATATTGGTGTAAAGAAATGTAAAAATGTTTTGGTGTTAATTTTGTAACCTGCTCCTCTGTTGAATTCATTTATTCCAAAAGTTTTACTGTGGGTGGCATCTTTAGGGTTTTCTACATATAGGATCATATCACCTGCAAATACGGATAAGTTTACTCCTTTATGATTTGGATTTATATTATTTCTTTTTCTTGTCTAATGTTCTTGCTAGTTCTTCCAGTACTATATTGAGTAGAAGTGGCAAGAGGGACATTCTTGCCTTGTACTGGGTCTTAGAGAAAAAGCTTTCAGTTTTTCCCATTGACTATGATGTTAGGTGTGAGCTTCTTATTAATGACCTTTATTAGGTTGAGCAAATTCCTTCTGTACCTATTTTGTTGAGGGTTTTTATCATAAAGTTTTGTTGAACTTTGTCAAATGCTTTTTCTGCATCTACTCAGATGATCATGTGGTTTTTGTCTTTCTTTTTGTTAATGTGGTATATCACATTGATTGATTTGCATATGTTAAACCAACCTTGCATCCCATGGGTAAATCTCATTCAATCATGTATATAACCTTTTTGATGTGTTGTTGAATTTAGTTGGCTCGTATTTTATTGAGGATTTTTCCATCAATGTTCATTAGAGATACTTGCCTGAAGGTTTTTTTCTTGTGGTATCTTTGTCTGCCTTTGGTTTTAGGGTGATGCTGCCTTCATAAAATGAATTTGGAAGTATACCCTCCACTTCTATTTTTTGAAGAGATTAAGAAGTATTGGTATGAATTCTTCCTTGAATTTTGGTGGAATTCAGCTGTGAAGCCATCTGGCCCTGGGCTTTTCTTTGTTGAGAGGCTTTTGATTACTACTTCATCTCTATTTGTTATTGGTCTGTTCAGGCTTTCTGTTTCTCCTTGATTTAGTCTTGATGGGTTGTATGCTCCTAGGAATTTATCTATTTCCTATAGGTTACCCAATGTGTTGGAATATAGTTGTTCATAACAGTCCCTTATGATCCTTTTTATTTCTAAGGCATCTGTTGTAATGTCTCCTCTCTCATTTCTGATTTTACTTATTTGAGTCTTCTCTCTTTTTTCTTTCTCCTGCCTAAGGATTTGTTGATTTAGTGTGTATATATATATATATACACATTTATACATATATATATTTTAAACTCACTTTTGTTGAATTTTTTTGTAGTCTTTGTTTTCTCTATTTGTTTTGTTTTTTCCTCTGATTATACTTATTTCCTTCCTTTTGCTTACTTTGGGTTAATGTTTTGTTTGATTTTTAGTTCCTTGAGGTATAAAATTAGTCATTTCTTTGAGATGTTTTTCTTTTTAGATGTAGGCATTTATTGGTATAAATCTTTCTCTAATAGCTGCTTTTGCTGCATCTCCAAAATTGTGGAAAGTTGCATTTTTGTTTTGGTTTGACTACAGATATTTTTAAAATTTCTCAGTTGATTTTCTAATTGACCCAATGGTTGTTTGAATGTCTTATTTAATTTTTCTTGCTGTTACAATTTCTAGTTTCATTCCATTGTGGTTGGAAAAGATACTTGGTATAATTTTAATCTTAGATTTGTTAAGACTCTTCCATGTCCTCTGATCCAGGAGGCCTTAGGTAACTCTCCTGCAGCCTCTGTTGCCCTGTGACCTGCAGGTACTGGAAGATCCACAGGGAGAATGATAAGACACCTGGAAGCTGGGAAATGGTACAGGGAGATTCATACTATGAAGTCAGGATACCTCAGAAGCTGGGAAATGTTTCTAGGTTTAAGAGTGATTGAATTGACTGTTTCCAAAATGGCCAACTACATGCAACTAGGAAGTGCTGCTCCTATAGAGAGAGAACACAATTTCAACTACATCAACATAATTTTAACAGATCTTTGGAGACATAACACTGAATGTGGATGGAGAAAAATATGCAGCTGTTGAGGCTGAAGAGGGAGGAAATTGGGAATCCCAGGCAGAGTGCCTGAATGCTATAGCGAGTCCCCTGTCCTGAATGAAACCTGGGAGAAGGGGTAAGTGAAGGGACTGGGGGTCTGCTCATTCCCATCATTGACCTCTGGACTCCACACCCACACTGACTTGTGAGCGGGCAGGGGCATCTCCCTGGAGATTAGACAGAGATGAAGCTGTAGTAGGCACAGAGCCAGGAATATTGGAACCTGGGTCAGCTCTGGTAAAGCCTGGACATAAGTGCCTAACCCCAGGGCTACCAGCCTCCCTCAGAGAGGCCATGGCTCCAGCTAACTGCTCAGGACAAAGCAGAACCCGCTTCCCTGCAGAATTGGAGCACATCTGTCCTGCAGGCCCAATGATGGCCTGCCAGCCTTTCCCAGGGCTCCTGCCTTGCTGTGGGGTAGGAGCATGTACACAGTGCAACCTTCTGCCCAACCTCGGTACTTTGCACCACCTGAGTGCATTCCGGCAGCATGGGAGCCCTTCAGATCCTACACTGCACCTGAAACTCAACCTGGTGCATCTGGAGGAAGGAGCCCAGGTGGGTCCTGTAGCCTCAGGACTGCAGCCTGTGGTTCAGGAGTGCCAAGCTGGGATCTGCACTTGGCACTTGAATGGGGGAGGAGACCACACTTTCAGAAATATGAGATAGCTGAGTCACACAGGTTTTCAAACTGGTGTGGGACCTAGCCATGCCTCCCTCCCCAGAGTTGGTATGGTAAGGGTGTGGCCTATTTCCCTACCAGACTTCTGCCCATGGGAGACCAGTGGCCCCAAAGACATAAGAACAACAGCAGCAACATCACGGGCATAGTGCCAGTGATTGGAGGTGGCTGCCTTAACCCCAGAGTAGACCTGGCAAGGGTGTCATCTCTCTCCCCTTCAAACCACACAGCACAGCTATAAACACCAGAGTCGTCAAATAGGAGCCTATTGTCCATTGCTCTCAAGCACCATCTACTGGATTGCAGCCCAAACTACAACACAAAAAAATCACTACTAATTCTGTGTCCTACAAAACCAAGAACATGAATTCTACCACAAGGACCCTGTGCAGAGTCTTAGTTCCCTGAAAACGTCCACAAATGAAGCCAACAGACTATATGCAATTTACACCACAATTAAAAGAATACCAGCCCTCCAAATGAGAAATAATCAGCATAAGAACTTTAGCAATGGCAGGGCGCGGTGGCTCACACCTGTAATACCAGCACTTTGGGAGGCCGAGGCGGGTGGATCACCCGAGGTAAGGAATTCGAAGCCCGGCCTGGCCAACATGGTGAAACCCCGTCTCTACGAAAAATACAAAAAGTTAGCTGAGCTTTGTGGCAGGTGCCTGTAACCCCAGCTACTCAGGAGGCTGAGGCAGGAGCATCGCTTGAACCCAGGAGTCGGAGGTTGCAGTGAGCCAAGATTGCGTTATTGCACTCTAGCCCCAGTGACAAGAGTGAAACTCTGTTTCAAAAAAAAAAAAAAAAAAAAAAAAAAGGCACTTCAGCAACTTAAAAAGCCAGAATATCCCCTTATCTCCAAAGGAACTCATTAGCTCTCAAGCAGTAGTTCTTAACCAGACTAAATTGTCTGAAATGACAGACATGTAATTCAGAACCTGGATGGCAAAGAATTTCATTGAGATCAAGGTGAAAGTTGAAAGTCAATCCGAGGAAACCAAGCAATCCAATAAAACAATTCAAGAGCTGAAAGGCGAAATTCCCGTTTTAAGAAAGACCTTTGGGAGGCCAAGGCGTGTGGATTGCCTGAGCTCGGGAGTTGGAGACCGGCCTGGGCAACATGGTGAAACCCCTTTTCTACTAAAACACAAAAAGTTAGCCAGGTGTGGTGCATGCACCTGTAATCTCAGCTACTCAGGAGGCTGAGGCAGGAGAATTGCTAGAACCTGGGAGGCGGAGGTTGCAGTGAGCTGAGATCGTGCCACTGCACTCCAGTCCGGGCAACAGAGCAAGACTCCGTCACA